>NC_034603.1:50062620-50091461 GCF_900095145.1 Mus pahari | reverse complement strand
CAGGCAAATGTATGGAGCTAGACAATATCCTGAGTGAGGTAACCTAGACCCACTTATATACTCACTTATAAGTGGACATTAGGGGCTGGAGAGATGGCTCAGGGGTTAAGAGCACTGACTGCTCTTCCAAAGGNCCTGAGTTCAAATCCCAGCAACCACATGGTGGCTCACATCCATCCGTAATGAGATCTGACAGCCTCTTCTGGTGTGTCTGAAGACAGCTACAGTGTACTTAGATATAATAAATAAATAAATCTTAAAAAAAATAAGTGGACATTAGCTACAAAGTACAAGATACCCCTGCTATAATGCACAGATCCAAAGAAACCAAATAAAAAGGAGAGCCCAAGGGAGGATGCTTGAATCTTTCTCAGACGCGGTAGAGATCATCTGTAGAGAGAGCAGGGCAGAGAGAAGGGAGATCAGCGTGGGGAGGCAATCTCTAGGATACGCCAGAGATCTGGGATGGGGGAGGCTTCAGAGAGTCTAGGGGGGCAACACTAGCTGAGGCTCCTAACAGTGGGAGATGTGGATCCTGAAGTGGTTACTCCTTGTAGTAGCCAGGTAGGACTCCTAGTGGAGGGATAAGAACAGCAACCTACCCACAGAATCTTCCACCCAAAATGTGTCCTGACTGTAAGATGTCCTGGGACAAAGTACAGAGATGGAGGAAATGGCCAATCAATGACTCCTGCACACTGAGATACGTCCCCAGGGCAATAACCAATCCCTGATATTATTCATGATATTCTGTTATGTTTGCATAACGGTCCCATGTGAGACTCCACCAAGCAGCCAATGCAGAGACTCACACCNAAACATTAGATGGAGCTTAGCGAGTCTTCTGAAAGAGTTGGGAGAAGGATTGAGGGGCCCAAAGAAGACAGGGACTCCACAGGAAGACCAATGGCGTCAGCTTTCCTGGCCTCTTGAGGGATCCCAGAGACTGAATCCTCAACCAAAGAATGGTCACGGGCTGGACCTAGGCCTCCTGCACATAGGGAGCAGATGAGTAACTTGGTCTTCCCGAGGGTCCTCCAACAACTGGAGCAGGGGCTGTCCCTAAGCCTGTTGCCTGCCTGCCTGCCTGCCTGCTGCCTGCCTGCTGACTGCCTGCCTGCCTGCCTGTGGATTCTGCACCCCTAAGTTGACCACCTTGCCTGGCCTTAGTGGGAGAGGATACACCTAGTCCTGCAGTGACTTGTTATGCAGGATAGGAGAGAGGGGATGGGTTGGTGGGAGAGTNGGGGAATGTGGTGGAGTAGGGTGGTAGAGGGTGGGGGAGTGAGTGGTGTTAGTGGATGGGTGACACCCAGAGTCAGGCTTCCCCTTCTGAGAAGGGGAAGGGCTTGTGTGAGGAGGGTACTCGGGGGAGAGGAAGGGCTGTAAAATGAATAAATAAATGCATTTAAAAAAAATACCTGACCCTATAGCTTCAGGAAGGAAAGGTTTATTTTGACTTACAGTTTGAGGGCACAGTGCATCATGATGAGGAGGTCATGGTGGTAGGAACACGAGGCTGCTGGTCATGTTGTGTCTACAGTCAGGAAGCAGAGGCATGAGGGCAGGCGCTCTGCTTACTTTCCCGTTTTATTGAGTCCTAGACCTTGAACCAAGGGATAGCATTNCCTGTAGTTAAGGCGGGTCTTCCCAACTTAATCAAGAAACTCCTTCATGGGTACACCAAGCTCAAAGCTAACCTGATCTCGATAGTCCTTCCCGGGGATGCCCAGAGGCTGTCCTAGGTCCTATCAAATTGATAATTGATTAATATTAGAAGCGAGATCATCATACAAAGTTCCTGGCATGGTGCATACGGACTTTAAGAAGCATCAATAAGTCTTAATCCCACCGAGCCCTCCATCCTTCCTATGCCTTTCATTTGGTTTATGCANCTCATACTTCAGTTTAGTCTCAGTGTATCACTCGCTGTACATGAATCATTTAAGACCTTGCTTCTCAAATACAGAGTTTTACTTGATGGACCAGAGAAGCAAACTTCTGGGTCGGGCNGAACCCAAGTCACTCTTTAAATAAATCCCGCAGGGCGAGGTTTCTCACTGCAGCTCTAGGAACATTTCAGACTGGATCATTCTTTGTCACTGGCTGTGCGTCCTGTGCATTGTAAGGTATTCAGGAGCATCAGAGCCTCTATTCATTCCTGGTGACAACCTCCTAGATGGGACTACATTCTCTGTAGACATCACCGAGTGCCACTGGGTGGAAAATGGAATCAGCCCCNGTTGAGAATAACAAGTGTAGAGAATAATCTATCCCCAGGCAGTCATAAGAATNGCAGAATCATTTGCAGGCACAGTCACGTACTGCATAATGAAGTTTTGGTCGGTGACGGACCTCATATGCAACAGACTAAAGATGTTATCACATAAGATTATAACTCTTGGGGATGTCGATAGCTCCTTCCTTGNTGCAAGTACACTCCAGTGTTCCCACAGCAAAATTACCTGGCGATGCATTTCTCAGATTTATGTTGCTAAGTGACACACTCCTGAAGGCTTGTCAGTTGCCNTATGCGATCAAGCATTAAAATACCAAGGTGTTGATGGTCTAATGATGGTGGTGATGGTGATGGTGGTGATGATGGTGATGATGATGATGATGCTAATGATCACGATGGTGGTGGTGATGGTGGCAGTGGTGGTGACAGTGATGACAGTGGTGCTGGCCAGGGTGCTGATGAGTGCATCTGCCACTGAGCTCTATTTCCTGAGCTTGGTTTTAACAGTCTCACCTCCTTAAGGAACTCCAAAGTTCCACTTTACTTTATGTTCCAGCTCATTTTCTGTTGCTATCATAAAATATCTGGGGATAGGTAATTTATAAAGAACAGAAGTTTATTTGGCTCTTAGTTCTGGAAGCTGGGAACTTCAAGACCATGTTACTGGCATCTATTAGCTTCTGGGAAAGGCCTTCTTGCCACACAACACAGTGAAGGACATTGAATAGGGAGAGAGAAAAGGTCTTACTGGTCCTTGGACTAAAGCCACCAAAGGCCATGGTATGGACTCCATCATCCTCATGATGTCCTTGAATTCTGTTACTTCTCAAAGGTCCTGCATCAAAAGGCAATGGGTATATGGATTTGGAGGTGTCATGGCTAATTCCGTCAACTTTTGGGTGGCTTTCATCCAGCATCCACTCCTGGTAGTCCTTCCAGGGTATCTCTGGGCCTCTGCATCATCATAGGAATTTTGCTTTTCCATCAAGAGTGTTCCTGGGTTAACAGTAGCTGGCATATAAGACTGTTGTTTAAAGTACTTGACATGAACGGACCTACTACTTCTCTCTTGGCAATAGCATAATGGAATATACATATATACAAGGAAACTGCGGCCCAGAGAGAGTGCTCTAGAGGTAGCAAGGGTAGTAAATAGGATAGTGAGGACTCCAACCAAGTCATCTTGGCACGGAGACTTACATGTTATATTGCTAGATGAGATTTGGAAATAAAGGCCACTGCCTCCTGGGCTGTCATTTCATCAGCGTGGAGTCCAAGGACATGACCATTGGTGTCCAGAGACACCGTGAATGAGTCTGTTCTGCAGGGGTGCACTGCTGCCCACGAGCTACTCCAGCTGTTTAGGAACACCTCTTGCTAGCCTTTGAGGTGGGAGACAGTTCCTCTGCACAAGGCTTCAGAACCTCCTCAGGTGCGGAGATTGAACGACGGGTGTAGGAGCTTGTTAGCCTCCTAATGAATGCTCCAGCCTCTTTCCAGGGAGAAACAGCCCACCAAAGGATGGTAGGGAACACAGAGAGAGAGGCAGAAGAGCCTCTGTCAGAAACTTTCCGTCTCTGTCAGCCAGCCCGGGGAACACACTTGTACAGACAGATAAAGCACAATGCCAGCTGGCTGTCGGTCTCCAGTAAGACTGTGGAGGAGGAGAGACAGCGTGCCACTTGGATTTAGAATTTGAATCTCAACTCAGACACTTTCTAGCTTGGTGGATTTGGGTAACCTGCTTGGCCACTCTGAGTTATGTTCATTTTCTGTAGAATGTGAGGCTAACACCTGTCTAGGGGCATTGGTGTGAGAGGAAGACCTGTGTGTGGTTTGCCTGGTAGGTCCTGAACATTTAGCAAGCATGGAAAAAAAGAGGCTGCCAAAAAATCACCTGAGGCAGGTCCTGAGGCCTTCGATGCTTCCTGGGAAAGTTGACAAGGTAAATTGTGGAGCCTTGTTGGGTCTATCTACTCAGTAGGGTTCCCTGCTTGCAGATACAGCTCCCCACTTCTGTGAAAGTTACTTTTTTCTAGTTCATGAAGCATGGGAAGGAATGCTAAGCCCAGGATTATGGACCATTTGAAGCTCAGGGTGGGATCAAGCTGTCAGCATCCAACCCCGAGAGTCTGCATCCAGACAGTGAGGCAGAAAACTGTCCCTGTCCTTGGAGATGACAAAGTGAATATATTTCCGGTTCTTTTGTCCATACCTACCTAGCTTCACAAATAGCAGGGGGACCCATAGACAGAGCTACACATCCATATGAAAGGGGCTTCCCTGTTTTCCCCTGCTCCCACTTCAACTTCTTTAGCATAGCACCCAGGAAACTCTTCAGCTTCAGCTCTCTTGAGTTGGTTTTTTTGTTGTTGTTGTTGTTGTTGTTGTTGTTTTAACAACAGTTACCCCTAAGAAAACTAACTCTGGCATAGAAGGTCTTGTGAGAGCTCTGGGCAAGCTATAGAGAATAGCCAGCCAAAGATAAAAGGGTTCCAGAGGCAGGCAAAGGCTGCCCTCCCATGAGTCTCCCATCTCATTTGCTATGTTCCTGTTTGTATGGACCACTCACAGTTTCTCTGTTGTTTATTTTAGAGCATTCTACAGCCTGCTGTAGTGTTCTGAGGAGCCCGGACATACGTGGCTTAAATTCTATAGCAAAAATGGTGCTCTAGCTCTGCTCAATGGGTCTTATTGACAGATTCCGGATACTAGTCAAGATACCCATGTCTGAGGCTGTAACCCCAGCCAGTGCCAAGCCATCAATGTCTCCCTGATTGGATGTGAACTGGTTCAAGAGCTCCTGGACCATATAGCTGAGCAGGATGCCAGTAGTTTGTAAGGGGTGAGAAGTGTGTGTGTGTGTGTGTGTGTGTGTGTGTGTGTGTGTGTGTGTGTGTAAGGCAAAGGAAGAATCCCCCTTTGGGAGGAACAAGCCAGGGAGGTATCATGTGGCTCCAAAGATGACTTCTTGGTGCCCAGGAGTGTTTTGATGGGAGAACCTTGAGTCCACCATGTGGCACGAACCAAGGAAAAGAACTGTGCACTGAACCCAGAACCAGAACCCAGAACCAGAGCAGTAGGAGGACTTTCACAGTGTTAACAAAAGCTGGAGTTTAAGGACACAGATTTGTATACAAGGGAAGAGGAAGTGGTATTGCTTTTGAACACTTGTGAGACACTTTCTGAGTGAAGCTAGAGACCAGGAGCAGAAGGTATGGGTGGAGGATGGGGGTGGGCTTGGGGAGTGAAGCTGTGGAGTAACGGAGATGCTTCAGAAAACACAAGGCAGCTCCTTGTGTGGTTCCCCCTGTGATTCTATGCCAAGAGAAGTGATGGCACAAGACTTGTGCAGGCTGGAGAGATGACTCAGCCATTAAAGGCTAGGCTCACAACCAAAACTGTAACAACTTGTGTGTGTAGATTCATCTATCATTAATCACGATAGTCAAAAAGCAGAAATAAGGGCTATTGCTTATTTCACTGAATTATGGCTCATTCAGTGGAGTGCTTGTCACACAAACGTAAGGACCCACATTCACCCCAAGAAAAATTGTTTTGGAGGCACATGTTTATAACTCCACAGATGAGGAAGCAGAGAAAGGAGGATCTTGGGGGTTCACTAGCCAGTCTAGCCAAACTGACAAGCTCTGGATTCAGTGGGAGACCCTGCCTTACAACAATAAGCAATAGAGTAATGCACTGAGCATAAACCCCAGGCCTCTGTATGTGTGTACACGTGCGCACGCGCACACACACACACCTTGTTTTTGCATGTGCACACTTAGCACCCTCATGAAGATATACACATACAAAGGGAAGAAAGTGAAAATAACTCAACTATCTATCAAATGATGGAGAATAAGTAAAATATGGTATAGCTGTCTAGTGCCAGAAAGCGAGGATGGGAGGATGGAAGAAAGAAAAGACATTAATATAAGCTATGACATAGGTGCAGCTTGAGAATACCTTTTGAAAGGGAAGAAGCCAGTCATAAAGGCTCCCATACTGTGTGGTATCATTAATAGGATGGTCCAGAGTAAGCGTATTGATAGAGGCAAAAGCAGATTGCTCTGTGCCAGCTGACTGGTCAGGGCTGGCCTGGGAGTAGGGGGATGTGGACCTGGGAATTGATAGCTTAGGATGTGAGGATTTCTAGGGGAGTCGTGACAGTGATCTGGAACTGATGGTAGTGATGAATGGGAAAGTCCGTGGATACACTAAAAGCCACCGGAGCGTGCGTTGTAAGTGGGAGATTTGTGTGATGTGTGGTTTATGTCCTAACGAAGCTGTTGAAAGTGTTCATCTTAGAGAAGAGACGGGAGGTCTCCTCCAGCCACGTGACTCCAGCTGTGAGCCTATGGGTCACAGTGGAAACCAGAAACTAGAATTAAAACCACACAGCAATCTTTAAAAGAAGGGGGCAGTCTTGCCACTATTTAGCAGAAGAGGCTAAGTTGGAGTTTACTCCAGGTCAAGTTGCTAACAAATGGAGGGCCTAGAACCAACCCTCGGGTCTGGTTGATCGCTAGTTTTTAGCCATTTTTAGGAGCCGCTCTAAGGAGGGTCTGCAGGCTCCTTATATCTCTGGAACACTATGAAAAGGCAGTGGAATGGTGAGGTGGATCTTTTCCAGTCAACACACCCCTCTCACTCAGCCCCAGTGATTGGCAAAGCCAGAGACACCCACCTTGACCCGTTGGCTGGAGGGGATACCCCAAATCCGGGTACACGACAGTAGCCTGCCCAGGCTGGTATAGGACGCACAGGGGACAGGAGAGCAGGATAATGGGAACCTCAGTCTTACTTCTCTTTTGAGTTCCCTTTTGGGTTTCTGCTGCTGCCGCCTGATTGGCTTCAAGAGGGTGCTGACTCTCTGTGTGACACTCTGGCCCCGCCCTGGACCAATAGTCAATTCTTTTGACCTTCACGGCAGAATGCAGGAGAGACAGGCTGATATTTAGTAAAGGTGGTAGTGCAGAAGTTCTCAACCTGTGGGTTGTGACCCCTTTGGGCGTTGTCAATGACCTTTCCACGGGGTTTTATATCAGAAATCCTGCATATCAGCTGTTTACATTACGATTCATTACAGTAGCAAAAAAATATAGCTATGAAGTAGCAGTGAAAATAACTTTATGATTGGGGGTCACCACAACACGGAGAATTGTATCAAAGGGTGCAACATTGGGAAAGTTGAGAACCACTACTGTAGAGGGTCTCCAGCCTAGGAGGGAGAGAAAGAAGGTTCAGTTCCTTGAACTTGAGCAGGTCACAACATAGTTCCAAGTCTCTGGTTTCTCCACTGTTCAAGGGAATCCTGAAGGCCAAGGTTACAGTGTTACCACACACAGGAGTGGGCACCCGCACTTGTTACTTCTGTGTGATTGTGAGCTAGTTCTTCATGGGAACAACTCAAAGAGGTTGATTCTGGTTAATGGTCTCAAAAGTTTTCAATCCTCCAAGGTGGGAAGGTGTGGTGGAGCTGCTGGTATCACAGCCCAGGAAACATATGGTGCATACCATGTTCACAACCAGAAAGCAGAGAGTGAGGCTGGGAGTGGCTAAGGAAAACACATCCCCAAGGGCCAGTGACCACCTCCCAGTCTCTATAGCTATTTTCAAATGGAGCCTCCAGCTGGAGACCAAGTGTTCAGAACATGAGCGTGTGAAGGGTGTTTCATAGTTAAACCGTAACACAACTCCTAGTGTTTTTGTGTTCTTATGATTATGGTTTGGGGTGGTAGATAATGGTGGCCTCTCACTTTGGGGAGAGTAGCCTTACCCATTGCTCAGAAGTGGTCTTGGTGCTGTCCTGCCTGGGGCCAAGTGAAGGCCCTCGGGAAGGGTTCCTTCCTCAGTATACTTCCCAGTGGCTTCTCTGAAGGGAGCCACCTTGAATGGCAGCATCTTCCTCACACTGAGGTCACGAGGGAAGCCTGAGAAGCTTTTCTGCTTATCAGCCAAACCCTACAGGCCAGCATCAGGTCTGCCTTCCAGTCGGCACTCAAGAAATAGATTCAAGGACGGGAAGTAGACTGTCAAAGCCAAAGCAGGCCTCAGAGGACAGCCAATCTAGTCATTTCCCATTTATTTTTAACCTCAAAACCCTGGCTTCAAAGAGAAACATTAAGCAGACACTAGGCTTATAGATAGATAAGAGCTGAGCTGTGCTGACTGTGGTGGGGGCGTGGTGGGCCTAGCCTTGCTGAGGCCTTGAGGGAACCCTCAAAAAACAACCAGGAACAGAACTGAGAGCTCATGCATCCCATCTTAGCAGCTCAGAGTACAGATGGGGAAACCAAGGCTTTGGAAGGAGGATGGAGTGGTTATAGAGAGTGAGTTATGAGTTTGCCACCTGGCTCCTGGCTCTGAGGTTGCAGACTTTCCTCCTGGCCTGGATGCCTCAGTTATAGTACTGATCTTGACTTGCCTGGCACCTGACCAGTAAGAGATGTGTGTATAGAGCTGGTGAAAGAGAAGAGGCGGGTGCCTCTCAGGGGCCTGCATGGGTATTGCTGATGCCTCTCCCTGCCAATCATACCTCACACAGCATCTTTGCTTTTGTTTTCTTTGTTAATAAAAAATTGAGATTTTTTTTTTTTTTTTTTTTTTTTTTTTTTTTTTTTTTTACTGCCAGTATAGAGATTTTTTTTTTTTTTTTTTTTTTAGCCCTGTCACAGAGCAGACAGACTTGAATATTATTCGTCAACATCCCATAAGCAACCCCAGGCGCTCCGGGCAGTTGTTTTGGCTTTTCTGATACTGACCATCGTCTTCCTCTAGGGAGCAGGGCTCCAGATAGTTGTCTACCTCCCTCCGTGGCAAGACAGGAAGTTCCCTGAGAGCAAGAATAAGATCTTATTTATGTTTATTTTCCCATCCCCTCCAGTGCCCCGCACAACCCTGTAGAATGAGGTCGGGCTTAAGCAGGGCTTGTTGAATTGAATTATTGAGCAGACAGGCTTCCAAAGGGAAATAAACAAACAAAAGAACGGCCCCCTGTGACTCAAAGCTGCAGCAACCTGTCACTTGCAGATTAAATCGCAGGCTCCTCAGATGGATGAGGAGGGAGCTGGAAGTCTGCTCTCACTTCCTGTGCCATGAGGGTCACACTCAGCCCTCCCACCGCGCCCCACAGGGAGGTGGTATAGAGAGTGGGGAATGACTCCTGATGGCTTGTCCCGAGCCATCCCCTTTCTTCCCAGCTAGTACTGAGTTAGTGCTACGGTGATTCTTCTCTTACCCAACGCTTCACCCCTCGTGCCTCCCAGACACGGGATGCAACCCCTGATGTCCATCCTGATGAGATGGAAATCGATGCCCAAGGAAACGACATCTTTCTGCTGTGTCTGTGGTCCCCTTACTGATCCTACATGTGTTAAGGATAAAGTGAAAATATTTGATCCAGAGTTCTGTAGCCATCCTCTGGAGGCTTCAGTTACTCTTGAGGGAGCTTCGGCCTTTTGGCTTCTATGTATAGCTGGACCCCTGTCCTCAGGGTCTCACACTTCAAAACCAGTGCTACCAGTTGGGGACCACATGTTCAAACTCAAGAGGCTGCAGGAGAACATTTCACATTCGGACCCAAACAGGACCCAGTGTGGTTCTCATCACCACCTTTGCTAAAGTCAAGATCATGTGCTATATGTACTGGCCAGGTGATAGCCACCACCTCATTAAATCCTCACAGTGGTCTCTCAGCATTCCCATCTCAGAGAGCAGGAAACTGAGGCTGGCACCTTGCCAGGACCACACTAGAAGAAGACAGTTCTGACAATGACTCTGTTTTCCCTTTGTCCCATGACCTTGATCCTCAGGTCGGGCTTTAGACCAGAGAGATGACACAGACCTCGAAGGAAGAAACTGCAATCTTGTGACCCTGTGGGCCTGCGCAGCCACGGTCCTATTTTCAAAGTGAAAACCAATGTCACCGATAAACATGGAAGCAATTTCGAGATGGTAAGAAATGGCCTTGCTGTCAAACAAGACCTTTGTGCTATGTTCAAAGAAAACTAATTAAAGGAAGTTTCCTTTAAAGTATATGGGTCTGAGGCATTTCCACTTTGGACCCCGCAAGCCAATCCAGTTTCAATCCAGTTTGAAAACTTGGTGTGAAGCCTGAATTATTAATGCACACAGGAAAAATGATCTGCCTGTTTGCTTTAGAACATTTTGGGCCTGCAGTAGGATTACCCACATCTCTTGAGGATTTGAGTGGAAATGGGGTGTGATAGGATAGAACCACAGAAGGCCGTGTGAGCATATATCCTTTCGAATCTTACATCATAAGCCGGGCCATTATGGAACATGTTCAGACAGTGTGGTGGTTTTTAAATGTTTATTTTCTAAGGATTTATTTTTATTATTTTTTATTAACAATAAAAATAATTATATTATCACTGTGTGTGCTTGTATGTGCGCATGTATGCATGAATGTGTGTGTGTGTGTGTGTGTGTGTGTGTGTGTGTGTGTGTGTAGGTATGTTGTATATGCATACAGTAAGTGTTCAAAGATGCTAGATCACCTGGAGCTGAGGTCATAGGCCATTGTAAGCCCCTAGATATGGGGCGCTGGAACCCAAACTCTGCTCCTCTATTAAGAACTATGTGCTTTTAACAGCTGAGCCATGTCTCCATCTCCCAATGGAGGCAAACTTTAAAGGGAAGTTTTCACAGCTAATGTATACAGCACAACCTCACAGGACATCCCCTTCCCCATTCTCTTTATTTAACAGCCTTGTGAAACGTCAGTCACTACAGGTCTTCTAGGTGGCTGGGAGCCCATCAAGGAATCATGTTAGCACAGGGGAATCTTACCAGATGCTCTCCAGTGTCTGTAACCCATATATTGCCTCCCAGGGTGGCTGGCATAAGTCTATCCCCAGTCTGTTGACTAGAGGATAGTCATGGACCTACAGGGTAGAGCACACTAGCTTACCTCCTCTTCCTCTGTCTCCTCAATACTCAAGTGCACAGAAAACTGCCATGGAAAGTGTCTAGGTTAGGGTTTCCATTGCTGCAAAGAGTCACCATGACTAAGGCCACTCATAAAGGAAAAGATTTAATTGGGGCTGCATTACACTTTCAGAGTTTCAGTCCATTCTTATCATGGAAGTAAGTGTGGCAGCATCCAGGCCTTCTTAACCGGAAGGCAATCAGGAGAAGACCGGCTTCCAGGCAGCTAGGAGAGGGTCTCAAAGCCCACCACCATAGTGACACACTTCCTCCAACAAGGGCACACCTACTCCAATGAGGCTATAGCTTCTAATAGTGCCACTCCCTAGGCCAAACACACTCAAACCTCTATAGAAACCAAAACTGACATCTACCTGACAATGGTAAAGGTAAATACAAGCATTGCATAATGTGTAACAAGTGCCTGCAGTGATCCAGTAGCTCCTGTGAGCTCGTAAGGTGTCCCTGAGCTTCCCTGAAGCAGCTAGCACAGAGGAAGGCAAAAGGAAGGCTGGCACAGAGTTGGTGAGCAACATGGCTTCCTGGATCTTGTGCAATCCAACAAGTGGCATTGCCCCAACTTAGAGAGATCAGGACACTTCCTAAACTGTGGAGAAGATAGAAGAGGCAAACCTGGAAGCTGTCTGTCCCAGCAGAATACACCAGAAAGAGTCAAGGGTGTGCAAAGGGGGCTAATAAGCTGTGGGGACTGGACAGAGAGGCGGGTGCTGAGTGGAAGGTAAAAGGTAAGGCTCACCTGATGTTCTGTGCTGGGCAAGAAAGCTAGAAGGGCGATGCACATACAGAACTGAGCTGTGGCCTCGGGGTTGCTGGGGACAGATGGACTTGCTGTGCATTGCAGAACTGCAGAGAATGTTATCCACACCCAGGATTGGGGAAATGAAGGTCCAGCATGGAGCAGTGATAGACAAGGACCGTATAAGCCACATGTGCTGCGCCTGAGAAGAAAGTCACCACATGTCAGGTGTCTTCTGTTCTCAGGAGTCTGACGCTGTGGACCAACTGGGCTTTGGACTGGGTTCAGTCACTTTTCTCACTGTTGTGACAAAATGCCTGACAGAGGCAATTTAAGGAAGGATGTGTTCAGGTTCACAGGTTAAGGAGATACAGTCTATGATGGTGGTGTGGGGAGCGGGGCATGAGGTCACTGGTCATATCTCGGCTGCACTCACATGTGTAGTCAGGGAGTAGAGAGCTCTTGCTGGCCATGCTCAGACCCTAGCCTCTGGACAAGTGCCACCATATTTAGAGTGGTTCTTCCCATTTCAATGAACCCAATGGAGAAAATTTCTCATAAACATGCTCAGAGATTTGTCCATGATTCTAGATCCCATTAACCACCACCCTGGTGGCTTTGGAAAATTGATTCTGTCAATTGTTGTTGCTTTCTTCTGTTTTGTTTTGAGGCAAGGTCTCACTCTGTAACCCAAGCTGGTGGCCTTAATCTGGTGTTCATCTTGTCTCAGCCTCCTGACTGTGTGCTGGGATTTCGGGTGTGTGCCACTATGCCTGTGGCTTTTTGTCTTATCTTTGATGAACCTGTTTTCAAAAAATAAAAAAAGTGTTGTGTGTGGATGCATGATATATGTGGGATGTGTCCATGTCTGTGTTCATTCAGAGGTCAAGGGCTCACTTTAGTGTCTTCCTCGATCACCTACCTTAGTTTTACGAGACAGGGTCTCTCATCGAACCTGTGACCCGAAATGCACAACTTTTGTATGTACCTCCAATTCCACAGTATCTGATACCTTCTTTGACCTCCATGGGCACACACATGTGTACACACAAACAAACATAGCATGCACTCAAACCACATGCACGCACACACACACACACACACANGTTTCCTTTTTTCTTTTTCTTTGTATGCTCCAGAGCCAACATAACACTGAAGTTCAGGAATTATGTCTAGGGTCACAGTGGCAGGAAGTGGCTAAGAGAGGAGAGAGTGAGAGAGAGAGAGAGAGAGAGAGAGAGAGAGAGAGAGAGAGAGAGAGCGCTAAGACTGCAATGGGCTCTCAGGCTGGGAAACTAGAAAGAACAAGTTTTGACAGCATTCAACAGGAAGATGGCAAAGCACATATACACACACACACAGAGAGAGAGAGAGAGAGAGAGAGAGAGAGAGAGAGAGAGAGAGAGAGAGAGAGCATGCACTCTCGCCACAAGCATTCACATACATTTTCAAAATTAAAACTATTTTTAAATGTTGGAAGGACCTGGATCCAGTTTAAAACAGATTACATCCCCCAACCCAGAACGTCCAGGGGAAGTTCCGGCAGCATCCACATGCCTTACCACAGTCTGTCCTGTATGACACTGTATGTACACTGCTCTGTCTCCTACTCCAGCTTCTTGTCTTAACTCCCCAACCCCAACTGCAGCAACCTCAGCTTCCTGTCTGTTCTCCAAGATAAGCTCCTTTCTGCTCAGCTCTTTGCACTGCTGTTTTCTCCATCAGCATCCCTGTGCCTTCATTCCCTTGGCTGGCTGTTCCCTTGTAGCACTGAGAGCTCATCTCAAAGGTCACCTCCTTAACCCTCAGCATATACAGTGCCCTGACCCTGGCTACTGTCTCCTCCAGCACCCTTTCAATGTCACCCCCACAGCCACACTTGTCTGCAGTACTCTAGCTCCTCTGCCTTGACCTTGACGTGGCTGATCTCCTTCAGAGGAGTGGACGAGTGCTCAGGGTAGGATCTTGTCTGTTCATTAGGCATATGAAGCAGGATGAGAGCTGACACTGGTGCATTTGCTGCCTGGCTAAGCCAGGATGTTCTAGCTCAGGCAGCCTGCTGGATGAGGAGTCTGTGGCCCAGCCTCCATCCCTTTCCTCCTGGCTGGGGCTCCCCTCCTGCCCTACAACCAGCTGGACACTGTTTTCTGTTTTCTGCAGCAGGGCTGGGGAAAGCTGGCTGGGCTGATACCCTCAGCTGGGCAGCCACGGAAGCAATCCAAGAAGCCAGAGCCCTCTCGGTTCGGAAGGAGAATTAAACTCCTGGCTTCGGGGGTAGGTGAGAAGCAAGTGATTGACTCTGGCCTGGGCAGGGCAGGAGGAGGCAGTCCTCTGGGGTTATTGATGGATGAGGAACAGATCTCCAGACAATAACTACATGGGAGCCCTATGCAGAGTGGCCAGCTCCAGGAAAGCTGCTTGCTGGGGCGTGCCTGGCGCTGGTTCAGTCGCTCTCTCCCACGCTGGATTTATGGTACTGCCCTTGAGCAGGAGTCACTGACAGAGATCTATGGCTTGCTGATCTGCAGGGAGTGGAGCCTCCGATGGCTTTCAGCAGCCACTGTAGCAATGCCACATGGGAGGCAGAGATCTACAACCTCCTCCCTGGCCGGAACTCCTCCCTCCACTCTCCTGCTGAGCTGGTCATAATCACTTAGCTAGGAGAGGAAGGAAGGCCCTTGTCCCCATGCAAAGATAACATTTGGTTGCTAAGATGGACCTTGCTCCTACTTGCCTCCTGGGAAAATATCTGGCTGCCTGTCAAGGTGACCCTGGCTTGGACGTGATCAGCGGTCAGCTGACTAGGCAGTGTTCTCAGTCCTGCAAGTTCTGAAGTGCACTAGACATGGAATACTGGAGCTTATGCCTAGCTGTTACCATCTGTGTAATGGGAACATGCCTACATTCATTCAACAAACACACATACTACAAGAACACCCCCATAGGTTGAGAGGGCAGGCAGGGAGCACAGGACTTGCCTGCACTGAGAGGCATGCGGGCCATGCCCTAATCATCTCCCTCAATCCCCTCGGCACCTAAGAAAACTGAGAGCTTAATAGCTTAACTCTGTTACAGAAACAAGACTAAGAGCCCAGAGGGGAGGCATGGAGGACTGCTGAACAGACATTGTGTTTGTGTGATAGCCTCTAGGCATACCTTATGTCAAGTCTGAGAGGTGGACATGCTCACTGCCATTCGTAGACTAGGAGCTCTCAGGGACAGAGGCTGAAGATGGCTGCTGAGCCCCCACCCCCACCCCCATGAGATAGACACTGCTCTGCTCTCTCCTTGAGACTTAGATGTCACCATCTCTAGGCTTGAAGACTTGGGCAAGTGGTGCTGCAGGAGGTTTGGCTAGGGTGGAGGGGGAGCCAAGGATCTTCCTCTTGCTGTACGCTACGGTTTCTCCAGGACCTCACTGCACCAATGTTCTAGATCATACCAATTGCACGACCCGGGCTGAGCAGTGTTCCTCCTTTTCAAGTTCAGGAACCCATATCTCCTCCCCTCCCCCTGCCACTGTCACCTCCTGCTGGCATCTTTGTCCTTAAGGTTCCCCTGTCCTTCCCAGCAGAAACGAGGCATCCTTTTTGGCACCAGCCTCCTTGTGGGTTTTCTCCCGGATGCTGCCTCTTAAGCTGTTCTCCATTCCTTGGGCAGCTGCAGACTTGGGAGACTTGGGGTGGGGGAGGGGGCGTCTAGATGGCCAGGGTCTGGATGCACAAGCATGTGTTTGTCACTCTGTTTTGGGGGAGACCTGAATCTCCTCTTCCTCCTTGTCACCTTGACTCTGCCTCTTCCTATCAGCACACAGAAGGAGTGAATGTTAGTGATGCATCCTTCTGGGATGCTTGCCCATCCCCTTGTTGAGAGTAGGAAAACTGAGGCCGGGGTGCAGCGTAATTTGTTTTGCATATCCGTGACAGAGATGAGACTTGGGTTTTCAATGCTGTCTTCTAGGCTATTTCAGTTACTTTTCTATTGTTCTGTCAAAACACCACAACCCAAAACAACTTGTAAAAGAGCATTTATTTGGGGCTTAAGGTTTCAGAGGGATAAAAATCCATCGGGGCGGGGGATAGGGCTGCAAACAATGGGAGCAGAAGCTGAGAGGTCAGGGCTCAACCACACAGAGGAAGCTAAGAGCCAACTATGGAGAATAATATGGAGAGAGCGAGGCTCAAGGTCTCAAGGTCCTCCAGTGATGCGCTTCCTCCTGCAAGGCTTAATGTCTTAAAGGTTCTCCAGCTGGGCATCCAGTGATCACATACATGAGCGTATGGGGCATATGTCTTAGTCGAGCTGCCACACAGGGAGTGTTCATTTCATGAAGCCAGGGAAGCAGCTAAGAATATAGACTGTGGAACTAAAGAAGCCCTGGCATATGTCTCAGCCTCTGGGCTTCTGTTTTGGCTGCACATGGTTTGGTGCTGTTACAAGCCTACATGAGAGAGTGTGCCTATGAACAACTGGGAATGTCTACTGTAGCTACTGTCGTCACTGTTGTTATGAGGACATCTGGCTCTGCATTAGATGGTCTCATTCTACTCTCATTTCTATTTCTGTGATTAGAAAAAAGGTGGTGGTGGTGGGGGGGAGTGTGCTGGAGAGATGGCTCACTGAGAGCACTGACTGCTCTTCCAGAGGTCCTGAGTTAAATTCCCAGAACCACTTGGTGGCTCACAACCATCTGTAATGGGATCTGGCTCCCTCTTCTGGTGTGTCTGAACATAGCAACAGTGTGTGTGTGTGTGTGTGTGTGTGTGTGTATACATACACACACACACACACACACACATATATATATATAAAATAAATCATTAAATAAACAAACAAACAAACAAATAAATAAAACCTCAACAAAGTACAATTTGAGAAATTCTGCTTACAGTTCCATGTTATAGTCCATCACTGTCAAGGCAGGAACTTAGAACAGGTAGTCATATCACATTCACAGTCAAGAGTAGAGAGAAATGAATACATACATGGCTGCCTATGCTTAGATCTGTTTCTCTGCTCTTACATAGCTCAGGACACCTTTCCTAGGGAATGGTGTCTCCCATAGTGGACTGTATCTTCCTATATCGGCTAACTTTAAGACAGCCTTCCACGGGCATGCTCACAAGACCAACCGGAGGACAGTTTCCTCACTGAGTTTCTTTCCAGGTGATTCTAGGTGTGACAAATTGGCGATCAAAGTTCATCACCATAGACCTGGGCTTTCTGCTACTGCTGAGCTTCTAGGTGGGCTGAGACCAGACATAATATCTTGTAACGCAAACAATTCCATTCATTGGGAGTACTTATCCCCCATTTAACAGATGAACCCAAAAGAACAAACTTTAGAAGGTCAATGTAACTTGTCCTGGTTCTCTGGTGAGACTAGGAAGGATTCGAACCCTCATCTCATTGGCTCTTCTTACTTTGCTTGTGGTTTTTGGGTCCAGCCTTCGCTTCCAGATCTGTCTGTATGGAAAGGGTAGGGGATAAGCTAAGGCAAAGTCTTCTGGCATGGCCTGGTAGATCTCCCTTTTCAGGTTAAACTGTATCCAGCTTTACCCAACAGAGACAGCCACTGCCCTGGCTCTCTGGTCATTGGGGTTGCCCACCAGGGCCTGTTTCATTTTCATGGAAGCAGGATGGTTGCTCAGGGGCGGACACACACCAATCACGTCCCTCCTCTGCCCCTGTATGCCCCACTAGTGCTCATGACGTCTCTCCCTCCAGGCTGTGGCTTAAACTTAACCCAAACAAAGCAGAATGGCAGCTATAGTAAATTACTTTAATTTTTATGGCACTCTGCACCTCATTCCCTGATAAAGTGACTCTATTTAGCTTGCAAGTGGAGTGCTTCTCTGTGGGCACTTCAGTTCTTCAACCCCAGGCCCTCCTCCTTCTGTGCCTCCAGGCCCTCTGTCTCTGGCTCCCACTAACTGCTTGTTATACTTCAGAGAGGATTCCCAGACACCATCCTGTCATCAGAAATGTCCTGGACTCCTGGAAAGGTCACAGTGGTGGCTGCATCCAGAGGCAGGACTCTGTTTAGGGCCTTTCTTATGGGTTCCCCAGAGGCTGGGAGCAATTAGGAAATGAGAATGGGGACACCAGAACTCAGAGAGAGCAGAGCCCCAGTGCAGACCCTAGAGGTTGGCCTTGCCCTCAACTTTCACTTGACATAGTAAAATAGGGGCAGGTTTGTCTTTCTACCTCCCTACCCTAATGGACCATCCTTTTGGATACGCTGTTTTGTGTCTTTTATTCTTAAAGCTATTGGCGAGAGGTATCTGCCAGAACTTCTTCAGGGTTCTTTGTGAGCAAATCTTTATAGGAAAGGATTGTGGGGTTTCTCTCCCAATAATATAGGAGAGTTCCTTGGGAAACCTGCTGGGAAAGAAAAGCATCAAGCAGCAGGAATTCCCCCGAGTCCCTGTGGCTGCATCCCACGCCCCACCTGGAGCTAAGGCGGTTTGCTAAATACCAAGTAAAGACTGGAAAACTTGGCCTTGTAAGTGCACAACAGCTCCTTCATCCCTGGAAGCCTGTCAGAGATGCAGAGTTTGGGCACACTCGGCTCTGCTAAACAGTGTGATCCTCCACAGGGGCGCTCAGGCAACAGATTCAGAAATGGTCATGCCTGGGGAGAGCTGCTGGTAGCCACATGACTGTGGAACAACAGCCACTGGAACAGCATGGGGTATGTAGGAAACATGGGCCACAGGGCAGAAGAGTCTATTTAGGTGTGGCGATGGAGACAGGAGGGCCTTGCAGTGGAAGTCTCAGAAGCAGGGTAGAGCTTTGGAAAGCCATCTTGGCTTTTGTCTGGACAGCAGCAGAGTGTGTTCTAAAGTCAGCTTGTAAGGGCTCATTACCCCTTATAGATTCTGCACTGCAGGAGAAGCCCCATGGCCAGCTAAGGGTGTTTGGGTCCTTGAATGTTAGGTGTACCCTTGATGTATCTTCATGATGGTCTCAAAGCAGTGTTGTCTAGTGCAAAGAGCTTGGGTGAGAAGCAGATGGGTCCAAGAGGTAGGACCTAGAACACACAAAGACAGGCAGGGACAACAGGGGAAGCCTGAATCTGAGCCTGAGCCTGAGCCTGAGCAAGGAGGGCATTTATAAGCTCTAAGACAGCTCTTCTGCAGCAGAAGCGCATGCAGCATTTTCATCTTGATCTTAGGGGATTGGTTCCAGTCTCTGGGCTATGTTGAGCCATCTTTGTAGACATACTTGGACGTGTAACCACTCTTCCCAAGACATGAGGCTAGAAATAAACCCCACATTCCAGTCTCTGCCTGATGAGAACTGAAAAACAGACTTTCTGTCTCCTCTCTGCATCTGGACACTCCACACTTGGTAATCGGGCCTGACTGGGACATTTGACAGTGGGTTGGTGCTGGCAAGTGTTGGCATCCAGTGCAGAGGAAGAAGCAGCGAGGTTCTCCATCCCTGCCATCCCAATCCCGTGATCTCATCTTCACCAAGTCCTTACAAGCGTCTTCCCAGCTGACATCAGCCAAGAAAGGTCAAATGGTGTCTTAGTTAGGGTTTTACTGTTGTGAACAGACACCATGGCCAACGCAACTCTCATAAGGACAACATTTAGTTGGAGCTGGCTTATAGGTTCAGAGGTTTAGCCCATTATCATCAAGGCAGGAACCTGGCAGCATCCAGACAGGCATGGTGCAGGAGGAGCTGAGAATTCTACATCTTCATCTGAAGGTTGATAGCAGAATACTGACTTCCAGGTAGTTCGGATGAGGGTCTGAAAGCCCACACCCACATTGACACACCTACTCCAATAGGGCCATACCTTCCTGGGCTGAGGATATACAAACCATCACAAATGGCTTGGCCCCAAATCACAAACAAGCCGTAGGGTCTCAGGCTCTTGACTTTGAGCCTACAGCTCTCACTTTAGAATCTGAGGGCTTTCTTATAGATCATGAGGTCCTAGGCTCAGGAAATGGGTGGGTGTCTGGTCTGTGCTGGCTGGGCACTGTGGTGAGTGCTTAATACTTCCGTGGGCCTTGTTCCATTCCCTTGTCTCCCAGACTGAGAGTCCCTGAGGGAAGCTATCTTCCTGCCCCTCTGCTCCTCACCTCACATGGATGCCTAGAAACTTAGTCAGGGCTACACAGAGAAACTCAACAAAACAAAGCAACAAAACAAACAAAAAATTAGTAAACTCAGGGTAGGTGGCCACATAGCTATTGGAAGCCACAATGCAAACAGAAGCAAAGCTTTGCTCAGGAGTGCGTCTTGATCCCCGTGCAAAGTGCCCAGCAAGTGTGACAGCTAGACTTCTGACTTAGTCAGGGTTTCTATTCCTGCACAAAAAATCATGACCAAGAAGCAAGTTGGGGAGAAAAGGGTTTATTCAGCTTACACTTTTTACATTGCTGTTCATTGCCAAGGAAGTCAGGACCGGAACTCAAGCAGGTCAGAAAGCAGGAGCTGATGCACAGGCCATGGAGGGATGTTCTTTACTGGCTTGCTTCCCCTGGCTTGCTCAGCCTGCTCTCTTATAGAACCAAGACTACCAGCCCAGAGATGGCACCACCCACAAGGGGACCTCCCCCTTGATCACTAACTGAGAAAATGCCTTATAGCTGGATCTTGTGGAGGCATTTCCCCAACTGAAGCTCCTTTCTCTGTGATAACTCCAGCCTGTGTCAAGTTGACACAAAACTAGCTGGTACAACTTCCTATCACAGTGATAAATTATTCAAGACAAGCCCTTATACTTGGGGATGATCTACTTGGGCTCGTAGTCCAGAGGGTTCTGTCCGAAGTGATGAGGTAAGCTGTGTGGCACAGGGAAATGGGGTCAGAGGCTGCTCCATGGACTTCGAGTCTAGCCCTGCCCTGCTCTGCTAATGGATTCAGATACTCTGGAGGTGATGGGTATAGAGACTGTCCCAGAGCCATTGGGCGGGGCTGAGGGAGCTGGACTCAGGGAAAGGAGCAGCTGGCAATTCAGCAATAGACCAGGGCATGCTTCTGAAGGGGCAGACACAAGACTGGTGACAGGAAGACATCAGCTTCTGCTTTTGCCACAAAGGGGAGAGTAGGCTCATTTCTGCGATGAAGCAGCCTGCCTGTTGTCCTCCACAGGCACACAGTGGCTGTAGTCCCCTCCGCTCTCCTTTTCCCCATTTCCTGTCCCCAGACCTCTCCAGGATACAGGAGGTACTGGCCCTTGTCACTCTTCCTATGCACTGAGAGCTGGCCATTCTTCAGGGGTCCCTTACCCAGAGGTCTCTCTAGCTCTGAAGTAATGAGGATAGGGCTCTGCAGGCAGGGGTCCAGAGGAATTTGCTTTTGAAGACATGTTCTCTGGTGCTGACCTCATGCCCTCTCAGGTGTATTTAGGGCATCTGTGTGGTTAAGAGATCCAGGTCACTGAAGTCTGGATCAACGATGAGGTTTCGGGTTCAAGGTAGAGTGTGAGGATTCTGAAGATGTCCGGTCTTGGAGAAACAAGAAGACAAAGCTGGAGCTGTTGTTCTCAGACCCCCAGATGGTGTAAACATCAGGCGATTAGCACAGGGTGCTTGGGAGTCCTGAGCAGATGCTTGGAGACCACAAGAATTGGGGGCAGGGATGAATTTTTAAGACAGCCAGCGAGAGAGAAGCTTAAAAACAGTCCCTGAGAGTCAGGGTAATCGGCTCCCGCTGGCTCTCTCTGCTGGGGTGCTGCTGACTGGAAGAGAGATAATTTACCTCTAAGAGGCTTTATGGCTCCACATGGCTGTCTGTGAGCCAGAACACAGGTGCCCCTGGCCTTAACTTAGTGATCTGGCGCCACCACCCACCCCACCGTTCCAGTGCTTCGGGGACAAGTGACCTCTTAGAAGATCAGGTCTCTCTATCTAATTCCGTTCTGTTCTGTCTCTCCCTCACCCTGTCTCCCCCCACCCTGACCTTGCTGTGAGGAACTGCCTTCACAGCTTTTTCCTAGCCTCATGGCTGTAAGGATATACTGAGGCTGGGGAGTTGGGTGGGGGAAGCAGGGCCTCAAGACTTCTCTCACCACTTCACCCCACCCCACCTGGTTCTGGCTTCGATTAGTCAAGTATAAACAAAGGGAAGCCGGGATATTTTAGCATAGGTACACTCCATGCAAGATTTGAATACACTTAAAACTGAAATTTGCTGTTTGCCCGACATTCAGTGTTTTGCATTTAATTTGACAACCTAGCCTTGGCAGCTCCTTTCTTCTGCCCAGGAGTATGGTCCAACAGGGATTGGGGAGGCAGGGGTCCCCTGGAATTACTTCCTAACTCAAAGGCACAGCTACAAATTCTATCCTAACCATTGGTGAGCAAGGGCAAAGAACCACGTTTCTTAATACGTGCCTGTAATTCCAGCACTTAGAAAGCTAGAAGCAGGATCATAGGGTCAGGGCCAGCCTGCATAATGAGTTCGAGGCTAGCCTTGGCTTTCTCGCTAGACTCTGTCTCAAAACAATAAGAAAACAACCTCATAGAACATATCCCTGTAATGGATAGCTTACTATGGTAATTGACAGCTTTGGTGAAGCTCTGGGGAAGTTCAGCAATCAATAATTATTGCCACCACTAAGAAAGATACCTGTGACCATGTTGGTACCTCATTGCAGGGAGTGGGAAGCAGAATTGTCACCAGTCCTGGGGTCCTCTCCTAGGGCCTCCTGATGTCCTGAAAGTCCTTTGCCCACTTCACGACTTCTCTAAGCAGGTGTCATGGCCATCAGATTTTCAGGAGAGAGGAGAGTGAGGATAGTTACAGTAGTCAGGGGTAGGGAGAAAGGGACTTAAGACACACCCAGGCTCTCCTTCTGCCCAAGCTCCTCCTTCTACCCAGGCTCCAGACTCCCCTGCTTGCTGCTAGCATCACGGCTGAGGAGGAGTGCCCCTTGCTGCAGATACCACAGCGAAGGAGTACCCTCTTCAGAAATCACACTGTCAACAGATGAGCGTCAAGCCAAGAGCCTGCAGGCCTGGGGATTGCAGGTGGGATCCCCTGTTGGGGATACTTGGGGTACTTTTGCACTTCGCAATAATCCCTTTGCTGAATGAGCCTAGATATGTCATGATGGTGCTTATAGGTAGTGGGGTGAGAGTCTGAGAGTCTATTCTTTGGGATTCTTCTGACGTGACATGACAAGCACTACAGTTGGACTTGGAGACACTGGAGGTGGCTCCTGATGTATTCAAAAGGGACTAGACTCACTCTGGAGGCCCAGGGACAGACACAAAGCTGTTTGGTGGAAGAACCTGGGACTGGGAACATCTGTACAGAGGGAGAGAGAGAGAGAGAGAGAGAGAGAGAGAGAGAGAGAGAGAGAGAGAGAGAGAGAGAGAGAGAGAGAGAGAGAGAGAGAGAGAGAGAGAGAGAGAGAGAGTTCTAGCCTCAGTTCTTCTATGTGGCTTGGTATAAGTCACTTGCCCTCTTTGAACCTTAGTTCCCTGAGAGATTATATCTGAAGATCTTTCTAATGCAGAGTGGAGGCGAGAAGTACTTTTGTTAAAGCCACAAAGAGCAAGCAGAGGTCAAAGATCATGCCTCACTCTTCTATGTCTTTTCCTTGGCCCTCTGTTTTGTCTCATAAAGATGTGCTAGAGCGCAGAGAAGAGGTGAATACATCTATTCAAAGCACAGACTCCCAGTCCCTACCTCTAGGTTGTCTCCATAGTCTTGGTCCTTCTTGCTCATTTTGACACAAGCTTCCCCCAGATCAGTTTTCCTAGAGCAGGCCACGTGGCTATCAAGACCTTATCCATTGCCTCCAACGATGAGCCCAATTTACTGGCTGCCATTGCCCCACATTCCATCAGACTGAGCCTCACTCTCCCTAAGATGTATGGGAATCTCTCCCCAAGGTCCTTCTCCTGGCTGTGTGGCCATGTCTCTCACTTGAATCCCAACCTATATGTCATTCCCAAAGACACAGCTCCCCTTGTACAGTCTTCCAACTCCTCCTGGAATTCCTCCATTTCAGGACAGTACTCCCTGCATCCCCTCTCTCAGTACCCTGGTGCTCTGCTTCATGGAAAAACACCATCTGTAATTTCAACGTAAACTTGTCAACATCTGTGTTTTTGTCGCTGCCTCTGAAATGCAAGCTCCAGGGCTTTTGCTTTGTTCCATACCACATCCCCAGTGCCTGTACTGGACTGCATACACAAATGTTCATTGACTGAATGAGTGATAGTTGATGCCTAGAGAGTATCTATTGCATTGCTAAGTCTGTATACATGCTGTCTCCCTCCCTCCTTTGAGGGACCACCTTCCCTGTTCCATCTGTGTGGCTGGTTAGGTCTGTACTCTTTCCAGGCACAGGGCCAGGCAAAGAATCACACCAGCCTATCAGAGCATTCTCTCTCTCTCTCTCTCTCTCTCTCTCTCTCTCTCTCTCTCTCTCTCTCCCTCCCTCCCTCCCTCCCTTCCTCCCCCCTCTCTCTCAGAATGCACATGTTGCCAGGCTGGTTCTGGGAGCCTCAAACCTGAGATGTGTGCTGCCAAGGGGGTAGGATATGGTCATTCGTTGGGAATCCAGTTAAGAGATGGATAGAGTTCCTGATGGCAAGTTCCAGACAACAGCCTTCAAACATCTGGATCCAGATGTGCCTCTCTTTCAGTTCATCATCACAACATTCTGCAATTTACCATCCCAAACTGGCCCATGTCATAAATCTCAAAATAACCTGAGCAAGAGTGCATGCTAATGGCTGAACACCAGCCCTGGGCTCCTAGGGCTTGCAGTTATTCATCCTGCCACACTGCTTACACAAAGTCTTCAGTTTTGTATTGTACCCCAGAGAGAAAAAGGACACAGGGTGCCTAGGAAAGTCCCCCACTTCTCAACTCATTGTCATAACCTTAGGAAGAAGGAGACCATGCTCTAGACACAGCTACTACAGAGGTGTTGTGGCTGTCTCCTTTGGGTTCTCCTGGTATTGGTGGGACATGGATCAGCTGTCCAAAGGAACAATTCTTTATCATAAAAGATTTCAAATATAAATGAAGGTAGCAAAAAGGGATTCAAATACTTCATCCTATGCTCATAAATCAGCCCCAATAAATTCCTGGCCACCCCTGTTCCATCTCTCTATCCACCCACTCCTTCCTGCCTGCCTTCCCTCCCCTGATTGCTTTCAAGCGTATCATTTTATATGGAAATATGTTAATATGCGTTTCTAGATGATAAGACTCCTTTAAAGATATATCTCGTGTGCCGCTGGCATCTCACTGGAGCAGGTCGTTCAGGTAATGACTTCCAAGGAGCCAGACTCTTGGTCTAAGACCCTTGAGAAGTTCCTGCTGGCACTCGTTTGAGCTTGATTGACAAGGTAAATTTCTTTGACCAATGAGACAATAAGAATACAGTGCAAGGCAGAGGCACCTGCTCACTGGGGCCTTCTTGCTCTTGCTGCTTGTTGTGGATGTTTCCGTGTTCATGTGACAGTGTAAAGGAGCACAGACTGGCCTCCTTGGGAACAGAGTCCAGAGGTAGGAAAGCACAAGTGGCTAGATGAGGGTACAGACGATAGATGATGGGCAGAAAGGTGATCAGCAGATAACAGATAAATAGATATGTGATAGATGGGTAAATGACAGATGCTGGTGAGATAAACCATTGATAATAAATGATACATAGATAGATGATAGAGAAGAAAGATAATAGGCAAAATATAAGTGGTGATGTTAGATAGACAGATGATAGATAGATAAATGCTTCTGTAGATAGGAGCCTTGGCAGCTATTGCAGAGGAGTGTAGGTTCAGTTCCTAGCACCCAGGTCAAGTGGTTCACGATCATCTGTAACTTCAGCTGCAGGGGATCTGACACCCTCTTCCAGCATACACACACAGATGCACACGCAAGAGCGTGTGTGTGTGTGTGTGTGTGTTGTGTGTGTGTGCACGCGGGCACACACACACTCAAGAGTACACTCACACACACATACGCACACATCGATAAATAGTAAAATAACAAGACAAAACAAAAACAAAAAAGCTTTAGTTAGTAGAGCCACCAGTGTTGAGGCTCCACATCTATGCGAAATCATACCGTAGGATAGACATGAGTCCGCTCAGCTGAGACCTGCTTAAATATGTGACTCACAGGACCATGAAAGAACAAAACAGCAAAAACAGTTGTTTGTTAAAACTATCAATTTTTTTTTTGGGGGGGTGGTGGCTTTTAATGCAGCAGCAGCTTACTGATACATATACCAAAACACGAAGAGTAATTCCTTGGTTTTATCAAAGAGCTAACCCATACTGAAATGCCACTGAAGACCTTATAGACTTTCCCTTCTTCCTTTTGCTTATTACAGTCAGAAACCACACGGCCTTTCCAGCCTGGCTGACTGGTGTATCTCTTATGTCTTCTTTAATCTATAGTTTCTCAGGCTTGTAAATATTCCCTACAGTCTGATCTTGCTGAATGCTGTGGTCCTTTGTAAGGTGTTCTTATGTCTTTAAATTTTCTGTAAAGAAGAAGAAAAATCAATATGAAAGTGTGATCAGATTAGGGCTTGATTTACCATCCCCAAGGCCACTACATGGTGGCCTATGTTCTCCCTTAAGGGTTATTGATGAGTGTTTGCCTTTCCTTGAGCTACTAATTTATTAGCTGTCATAACATGATACAGCAAAGATCCACCCTGTAGTTTACCATGGACTATTCATTCTATAATTAGTATTAAGCATAATAATAAGTACTATTAAATAGTAAAAACATTAAAGAAGATGTTAGTGATGACCAGCATCACCAATGTCACTGTCACCATCATCACCAACATCATCATCTCCATCACCACTATCATTATTTTCCATTTATAAGTAATGTAATACGTCTGCACAAATTTCTTCTCTTGAAGTATCACCTCTGGGGCTTGCGGCATAGGTCTACAACTCCAGATATTTGGGAAACAGAGAGGATTTGAAGTTTAAGGCTAGACTGGGCAGCTTAGCAAGATCCTATCATCAAAACAAAAAGCAGAGAGCTGGTAGTAGAACCCTGTCAGGGCAGTTACATGAGGTAACTCAAGTATGCATGAGGTAGTAGGTTCAATTCCCAGCACCCCTCCCCAAACACAAGCATTTGGTTACCCAGGTACAGCAGGATAAATGTTTGGTTCACTCTATTTTATTGTTGTTGTTGTTATTGCCACTTCTCAAAATAATGTGTTGGTTTTAAGCTCCCCCAGAGACCACTGCTAAGGTTTATTTTAGTCTTTGTGTGTTGTAGTGAACTTGTAAATTTAAACAATTTGGTGTGAGCACAGTGCAATTACTGTCTTTATTGATGCTGAAACAATATTGTCCCTGACCAGTAGGAGCCAGTTCAATCAGCTGTCTTGTCATTTGACACCGACTCAGAAATCGTTTATTATCTTTAATAGTTTTCTCATTTCTCGTTTACAGAAACTGGCTTTATTTTGAACTACATCATTTTCTAATTTCAAAATGAACTTTTTTTTTTTCCTAATCAAGTCTGGTGGTTCAGGCCTATAATCCCAGCTGTTTGAGAGGCTGAAGCAGGAGGATCACAAGTTAAAGGCCTTGCCTGGATTATAGTCAATTCAAGACTAGTGGCCGATTTATTGAGATACTTCCTCAAAAAAAAAGAGGTAAAAAGAGGGCTGGAGATGTGGTTTAGTTGGAGTACCTGCCTAACCTGTATGAGGTCCTAGGTTCAATCTCTAGTACAGAAACACACATACATGGACACACATACACATGGACACACAGACACATGCACACACACACACACACACACACACACACACACACACACAAAGGAAGAAAGAACAAGAAAGTGAAAGCAAGTGCCTTTTCCCCAAGGATTCTTGGCTTATTTTCTCCCTGTCACACAAGGTGTTTCAGAGGCTGTGATAGAGAAAGCTCTGATGGACTTTCTATTAGGACAGAAAGGCCTGAAAATTTCCAGAAGGTCAAATTGCTTGTCATAGATTTGTGTTTTTCCCTGAGATAAATTTGGAAAAATTGACCACGTAAGAGCACACCATTACTGCATCTGCAAAAAGCAATGGCCGCAAGAGGTGACACCTCATCGTGAATCACTGTTTTTTTTTTGTTTTTTTTTTTTTTTTTGTGGGTGACAATTGATATGGAATCTCACTTTTGTTAATAAAGGGGCAAAAGACATTGCAATTTCTGAGCTGGTTGAGTCTGCATCTGGGAGATCCAAAGATGTACAGGTTCTCAGAGCAGAGTGTGAGGTTAAAGTTCCCACCGAGCCTCAGAACTCATCTGTCACCTGGGAAGGCTCAACAGGGGTCTGGAGGGACCAACCTTGTGTCATAGACTTACTTGTCCAAGACAGCATGAGGAATGATGCTAATAGAACTTTTCCCAACATATTTTGAGGTTAAAATAAGATATTACACAGAGCAACAACTGGCTTCACCTTTTCTTGGCCAGGGACATTACTGTACTCAGAACTTTCCCATTTAATTCTTTATCCAAATAAATACATGGGTCCAAAAGCTCTGTTGGACTGGGGAGATGGCTCAGAAGAAAGTTCCAAGCAGCATGAGGACAGTAACTGGGGTCCCTGGAACACAGGGAAATGATGGACTGGCAAGGCAGCCCACCTGTGATTCCAGTCTCAGAAAGCAGAGGCAGGGGATCACCAAAGCAAACTGATTAGCAAGACTGGCATTATAGGTGAGCCCTGGGTTTGAATGAGAGAGCCTGCCTCAATAAATAGATGGAAGATGGAGGTGATCATGGATGCTTTGTGGCATTAACCTTGTGCCTCCACATACATGTATACACACATGAACATGCATCTGTACCTACACCTACCCACAGGTCCACACACATGTAAGCATGTATATACACATGAAGAAAATGGGAAAAGGAAGGCTGTCTG
>NC_034603.1:50043653-50062379 GCF_900095145.1 Mus pahari | reverse complement strand
GCTGTGGATCAAGACTGATGCAGGCTTCCCTGACCACCTCATACCCTGGATGATGGTGCTGGTTACAGCAGTGATGGCTAATACTGAGCCCTTTCTATGTGCCAGGCCCCGTTCTAAGCAGACATGCATATCTCTGTTCCCTTAAGACCCAGTCAGCTCTCTTCCACACAGTGACTTGCTGACAGGGCTTCCCAGCAGGGCATTTGCCTCCTGGTGTGGCTGACTCTTACAAATATTGAGAGGAAGCCTTTGGAAATCTGAGTTGAATCCTGTCACTCCTCAGAGACCTTCAATGGCTTTCTATCATACGGTGAATGACAGGTAAAACCCAGTGGTCCACAAGCCCCTCACTAGATGGCACCTCTACGTTAGCCATCTTTTTGGGGAAGCAAGTCCTTTGCTCTGTCAGGCACTCTTTCAGAATCTGCCTGGATGGCTCCCTTCCAGCCCACTTCTTTCCATTCCCATTCAGATGCCACTTCCCTGAGAGGCGTCTGTTGTCATTCTCTATGCAGCCCTTCCTTCCATCCCCTCAGTGTCTGGCCCCTTTCTCCTCAGCGTTTCCTCCAACTGCTACTGTGCACAGTTTCTTCATTATCATCTGCCTCTGCTTCCTGCAACGTGAACACTTGACAGAGCCACCTTTATCTGTATCCCAAGCTCTCAAACAGTGACAGGCACACAATGATCAGTACCTAGGAGCTGAGTGAATGCTGGCTCTTAACTCCACAGCCTCAGCGATGCCACTTTCACCAGCTGTACAGACAAGAAGTCAGGGCAGTGTTCAGGATCTCACAGCAAGGGAATGGGAAGATGGTACCACTGGCCACCAAAGCTGTGAGCCAGGGGCTAGCCCATGCTCGTCCCCTCTCTGCCATAGCATTTTCAAAAGGATTTCATCTTTCTCTGCAGGATCCAGAACTGCCTGAGATCTGCCAAACTGGTATTCGCTTCTCTGCCATGGGATTCTAGCTTCATAAAGCAGAAGACAGCCAGAGGCCCTATAACCTCCACAATAAGCAGTCCAGTCTATATGCACAGGGCCCTTTGGGCAGTGACTCTTCAGGGTGTCCCAGCATGGCGGTGCTCCCATGCTCCACTGCCACAGAGACTTCTGCTAAACAGGGGGCTAGGTGAAAGATGAAAACATCGAAAAGTCATCCCTGAGACATTTCACATCCCTATCCCAGAGACCTTGAAGGTGTGAGGCTGGAGGGAAGAGGAGGCCTGAGAGGAATGACCTCACCAGGCTACAATTTTGATTTGATGATGTCATTTAAGCATCAAAATGGCCACTGACGTTTCCTCTCTGACCCCACTTCTTTGTTTTCATTTTTAAAATCCTATGTCTAGGTTTATACTCAGAAAGAGCATTGATTTGTTATGTATAGCTCTGTGGATCATGGTACCTGGTGTGACCACCACTCCACAGAGCATCCTTCGAGCTATTGTGATGGAGTATAATCTTTCCAACTGCCTCCCATTGGCAATCCCTAGTAGCTTATCCATCCTTCTAGCATTCCTTTATCCAGAAAGTCTCAGAAATGGGAGTCTATGATAGTGGACCTTTGGGGTCACATGATAAACACTGTAACTTTGTAAGAGACTGTCAAATTGGCCTTGTGGGGTGGAGCCCACGTTCTTGACATCAGTCCTCACCGGCACTTCATATGCTATTCAGAAAAACCCTTCAAGCTACTTTGGGCATGTCATAGCAGCTGATGAAAGATGGGGAACAAACACCTTTGTGCTTATTGATCTCCCCTGTGTCTGTGTGGATGATGTGTCCAAATGCCTTAATGTCAAAGATGTTGCCTTTTCTATCTGTTTCAGATTGTTGTGGGTTCCAAGCATTCTGCTGCCTTCTCCGGGGATCCAAGGGCTGAGTGCCGATTTAACATTGCTCTTTCGAGAATCTTGACCGTGTGTTGGGAAGCTGGGGGTGGACGCCTGTTATCTAGAACTGAGAACCGCAGCAGCTGTATTCCAAATTTAGTAACTGAGAAAATTCTCCCAGGCTGTCCAGTCCAATCCCATTTTCTGCTTCTTAAAAAGGAGATAACTGAAGCGCAGAGAGGTGCTTTGCTCACATCTTACAACTAGCAAGGCCAGTGAATTAGATCAAGAACTTCTACCAACTAACTTGATCTTTCCACAACCCAAGATCTTGTTACTGTAGACCGTAGGCACTGTGAAACATGTGGTCCTGGTCCCTGATAGCGTTTGAGGGAGAAAGTTAAGCAAGGCAGAACACTTGAGGGATGGAAGATACATGTGGCTGGCCTAGTGGCTTACCACCCTGGAGAAAACAGAGATAAGACAACGGTGGGGAAGCCAAACTTCTAGGAGGGAGAGCATCTCGGAGTCCAGCTTGGAGAGAAGCCCAAGGTCACGGTGGTGATGGTGAGAATTCCATCTCACCAGAAGCACTTGTACCTGGTGTGGAAACAGTAATGGGTCACTTTCCCATTTGGTAATAGACCCGTGAGTATCCAAATGAGTTTCTGTTTGGTTGGCCTTATGATACTTTCTAGCGCCGCTTTGACTGTTTTTTTGTTTTTTTTCTCCGTTGCCTTGTTTTCTGGGCCTCTCTCGTGGGGAGCACCTTGGTGACCCCTCCTTCAGTCCACACTGCAGCTGCCAGAATTTAAATCCAGCGAGCAGCTTCTCGGATTTGCTTCGAGTTGAAATCAATATTTGCTGAGAAGAATGCATCTTAATTTCAGTGGCCAGTTCTCTGGGCGAGAATCGCTCTAAAACAAACCTCCAAACCCACAGACTTAATGCGTCCTAGTTCAGTTGTTTAGTAAATCTCTCCGCACAGAGGAAAAAAAAAATCCATTAGTCGTCAGGCAGGGACAGCGGGGGAGGGGAAAGAGTGGAAGCTTCAACGAGGTCCCAACAGCAAGTGGAGATGGAACTCAGAACCGGAGGAACACAGGTGGATCCCCAGCTATGTCTCTGGACGCAGCAACCTGGACTGCTGCAGTCTTTGATGAGCCAGGAGAGCTCACCAGGGTTTCAGTGACAGGATGCTCCTGATGGAACACGTGGGAAACATCCTGAGTCAACCCCAACCTCCTACCCCGCCTTCCCCCCCTCCCACCCCGCCTTCCCCCCCCCCCCACCCCTGCCGGCCTGAGGGGAGTGTTTTCTAATTGCCAACTGTCCCATTTGAAACCTACAAGGAGGCGATTGATTTTTTTTTTCTCTCTTTAGCAGGACGAGGGGAAGGCAATCATTTACCCCAGAACACAGACTTTAATGAATCCGTGAAAAAGTCGAGGTCACCCTGATTACATCTGCCCCTGACAGACTGGGACGGCTCCATGTGCTCTCAGGACTCACTAAGCCAAGGGGGCTCGGGATCTGGTTTCCTCTCCTGCTTCCTGGACTCTGCTGAGTCAGGCTGGATCTCTACCAGGAGATCTTCTACCTGAAAGGCAGGAGACAGGGGCTTAGAATACACTGTAGATACATTATCGAGAGGTAACAGGACTCTTAAGGGAGAATGGGAGCTTTGGACTTCCTATAGAGCATAGAGCATGGCAGAATCCATGTCTGCCACTTCCTGACTGTGTGTCCAGGGTTGATCTCTTTATGCATCAGTTTCTTCAGGAATAGTAAACGACAAAATGCTGTTAGGACTCCAGGTCATGAATATAGTTGGTGGACTAGACAAGGTGACAAAGACTGCCACTTTAGTATCTCAGTTTATCCTGTCTCTATCATGGCTTGAATATTGTTTGTTTCGTGATGAAAAAGCAGACACAGGAGGGGAAGAAAGAGTCTACACAGAGATGGAAATGAGCAAGAATTGTTATACGGGGGGGGGGGCCTCTCCATGGTCAGAGTGGGGGAGATGAACAGTGAGGTCATCAGGCAGAAGCAGGATATGAGAGATTGTAGGGAGAGCATGCTCCTTTGCCTCGGGAGACCCAGCTTCAGATACAACCTTGCATGCTTAGCTTAGTCTATCGCCGAGTTTTGGGGGTGGGCAGCCAACACACAGAGAGCTGAAGACAAGAACAGTCCTGGTGATGATGGGTCTCCACACCTCAGTTCTCGGGCTTTCTCTCCCATGGTCCGGCTGGCTCCACCTTTGCTTGCCTCTTTCTGTCGTTGGCCCTGGGTACCCATCAGACAGGGAGGCAGAAAGCTGAGGTGGTGTTAATGAAGGGGGAGGAGGGAGCAGAGAGGAAGAAGTATTTTTACCTTGAATTATTTTTATTAAATGTCACAACGGCTCCGCAGCACTTGGGATCTGAGTAGACAAATCAATGAAAATAATTATAGCGAACATCCTGCCTTTCTTTCCCTCCCTGTCAGCCTCCGTAGCTCCCTGGGCTGGCAGAGAAGCACATCCCCTAGGCTTGCATTCCAGCCCCAGGGGAGGGGGCAGGACTAGCCCCTCTGACCTCAACCCTTTCTTCACTTTTGTTTGTAGCAACATGCACGTTGGCCTGGCTCAGGGCTGGCATCTTGGGGTGGGGAGAGGAACAACTTTAGCAGCACCAGGAAAAATGAGCCAGAGGTCAGAGAGCGACAGGTAACTCCTATAGGGACTTAGACCCTAGGAAGTAAGCTTTTATTCTTAGAATCCATTTATGGCTTAGAAACAAACCTAAGAAGCTTAATATTTCTAATCAGGTGATGAGATTAATCAAAGCCACATGAATAAAATCTGCAGGATTCATCCATATGTGCATCCAACATTCATCCATCCATTTATTCATCATCCATTCATCTACCTATCCATCATCCATTTATCCATCCATCCTACTATCTATCCATCCATCCAACCATCTATCATTCATCCATTCACCCATCCTTCCACACAACCATCCAATCCATCCATCCATCAACCCACCATCTATCCTACCATCTATTCGTCCATCTATCACCTATCCATCCATCCATCCATCCATCCATCCACCCAGCCATACACCATAATCTATCCATCATCTATCCATCCAACCATCTAACCACCCAGCATTTATGAAGCACCTATCCATTTATCCATTCAGCCAGCCACCATTTATTTTCTCATGCATCTTTCCTCCCATCCATCCACTTACACATTCCATAATTTTCCTAAGACCCTATAAGACACTTGTGTGTAGAAGTCCATATTTTGCCATTTAAGAGTTAGCTGTGTGTAGTGACATCTATTTGTCCTCTGTATTAATGAGCTTCCTGGACCCCTGGGTTCTGACTGGGCTCATTCCATGGTGATGTGCTGGAAGGAGGGAGGTAAGGACAGTACTCAGTTGCTCATTTCTCCCCAGGGGCTCCATCAGTCAAAATCATGGCTGTGGGTTGGTGGCCATTTCCATGTGTCCTTTTCCATACTTGGGGGAGCTGGAGAACCCCTTCCAGGAAAAGGTGCCTTTGGGTACCTGCTCTCAGGTACTGCCACATCCCTGTGGCATCCCTGGCCCTGCTCATGTCTTTGCAAGTAAATCTTTTCCTCAGTGTACTCAGATGTTCTCTCTTTCCTCAGCACCTGGCTTCCTGCTGAGACTGACTGATAGCCTGTGCCACCAGGCCTGAGCCTGTTATTTTATCTCACAGAATCTCAGTTTCTCCATGGGGGTAGTGAAAGCATGAGACCCGCTTTGCTCAGGGAGAAGGGGTGACTTGCCAGAGGTGACACAGCTGGTTTAGAGGGAGAGTTGGGAGGTAAAATCCCAACTATCAAGCACAAAGCCTACCCTCTTTCTACCTGCGAAGAATCTGGGTCCCATGTTGATGTCCTGAGCATTCAGGGATCATGAAAACGGACAATCATGATATATAAAGGTCTCCAAACATTCTCAAGCTTTTCAGGACGCCCCTGGTTGGGTTGGTGTGAATACTTAATATACCTCATGCAGGTGAACTTGAGGTGTGGTGCTGGGGACTGCCAGCATCCTTTGTCCTGTTTGTGTATCACAGCCTGTCTGTAGGTCCCACTTGCTGGCTGCAATCAAGAAGCACACGGCCTGGTGTTGGGAGTCATTGTCACATTTTCTTCTTGTCTGAACAAATAAGTCCTTAGAGGGGAGAACTCGGACTTTAAAAATTAGTTTTTATTTATGTGTATCTGTGGTGTGTGTGTGTGTGTGTGTGTATGAGAGAGAGGGTGTTGGAGGCAGAAACAGAGAGACCAAGAAAGAGACAAACATAACACAGGGAGGGAGGGGAAGAGGGAGAAGGGGAGGGGAAGGGAAGGGGGAGGGAGAATGCACACATGCTCATATGCTCAGGTGCCCACAGCGACTGGAATCGTATCCCCTGGATTTGGAGTTAAAAGCAACTGTGAGCCACCTTATGTGGGTATTGGAAACTGAACTCTTGGGTCCTTTGAAAGAGCAGTAACTGTTCATAACTGCTGAGACATCTCTTGTAGCCCCAGAGGGCTGGTTTTGTTGAGTGATTCCCAAGTGCCAGGCACTTTGTAAAGGCGGTCTTTCCTTTCCTCTCCCTGCAGTACAGGCAGTAGGAATTTTCAACCATAGATTTCTGGTGTGGTAATCTAGACAGAGAAAGGGGGGACAACTCACAAGAGGCCCTCAGGGTTGTGCTTCCTGTGAGCATGCAATCTTCCCAGACTGTGAGGGCGAGCTGTGCAGGGCAGGGATAATCTGCTTTATTAGATCAGCAATACAGCTCTTTCGTGTCTTTTGGGTTGGTGGGTTGGTAACTGTACTCCCCCATGGCTTGTGTCTTCTGTCCCATTCTCTTTCACAGCTCACTGCTTTTTAAGTTATTTACTTATTTACTTTTTATTTCATATGTATGCACGTTTTACCTTCATGTATATCTAGGTGCTGCTTGTGTACAATGCCTGTGGAGGTTGGAAGTTTTGGATCCCCTGGGACTAGATGGACAACTGATGGTTGTTAACCATCATGTGGGTGCTGGAAACAAAGCTGTCTCCACTGCAAGAGCAGTTAGTGCTCTGATCCACTGCACCATCTCTCTGGCCCCAGCTTGCTCTTTCTTGGCAAGAGTATATTTAAGTCTCCTGGATCCTTAACACAGGCATTCCTAGACCTTGCTTTCTTCTACAGGTACCACACACTGTTTCCCTGTTCCAATTTCTTCCTTCACATGCTGCGTGCTGCTGTACCCAGGCTTCTATCCTGTCAGGCCAGGGTCAGGGACCTCCTGGTTACTAGCTTCTATAGGAATGAGGTAGTTCTCCCCTTCAGCTTCACCCATTCATCCAGCAAATGTAATTGAGTCCCTGTTGTATGTTGGGAATGATGGAATGCATTAGGCACTAGAGAGGAAGCATTGAACAAAATATTAAAACACCCCTTCGTGCTGGCCAGTTTTATGTCAACTTGACACAAGCTTGAGCCATTTGAAAGGAGGGAGCTTCAGTTGAGAAAATGCCTCCATGAGATCCAGCTGTAAGGCATTTTCTCAATTAGTGATCAAGGGTGTGAGGGCCTATTGTGGGTGGTGCCATCCATGGGCTGGTGGTCCTGGGTTCTATAAGAAAGCAGGTTGAGCAAGCCATGATGAGAAAGACAGTGAGCAGCACCCCTCCATGCCCTCTGCATCAGCTCCAGCCTCCAGTTGTCTGGTCTGCTTGAATTCCTGTCCTGACTTCCTTCGGTGATGTGGAAAATAAGTCAAATAAAATCTTTGCTTCCCAATTTGCTTTTTGGTTTTGCTGTTTCAACACAGCAATAGAAGCCCTAATGAAGACACTCTTCTTCCATGGAATCTGCATCTATGTGAGTGGCAGACAATCAGCAAGCACATAAATAGGGCGATGCAGAAGAGGCAGATGGGGTGTTGTTGTGGGAGGGCACTGGATCATCCAGGAGCAGGTAAGATTGAAGTTTAGAACTGAGGTGAAGGGTGAAAGCAGGGAGGCATGCATCCATGTTGGCTGCCAGCAGAGATTGCCAGTTGGCAGGGGTGGAGGAGTGGGGGTTGGGGAAAGGGACAGGTTGCCAGGTCCCCTCTACAGTGCTTGCCCTTTGAGCCACCTTCCCTTTCTTGTGACGCTTGCTCACCTGATTGCCTGCCTCTCTCACCTTTCTTAATGTTCAGAAATGGTTGTACTTCAGTCTTCCCTTCCCTGGTTAAGGTTGGCGCTGTTGGCTCTGTCCACGGTCCTGAAGTCCCTTCTGCACTAAATGTAAGTGCTGCTGTGCACTGGAATCCATCTGTCCCTGACCTATCAGTACCAGGCACGCTCATGGCTGCTGCATGCCAGATGGGTTTATCCAACAGTTTTCTGGAATTCCCCATTTAATATTTTCAGGCTCTAGCTAATCAAGGGTAATGAAACTTCTGGAGGCAAAACTATGGACGGGGGGGGGGGAGGGGATTCTGTATATTGTGGGTGAGAATGCACAAGACAAGGAACCCCTGGATGAGATTTGAGAACAAAAGCTGCGGCTACAGAACCAGCCATCAGAGAAAGCCATCACTTGGCAAGGAGGTGCCACCCCCTGAAGGCCCAGTAACAGTGTTACCTGCACCCTGAGTGAGCTCTAATATCTTAGGCCAATTACTTATCTCTCCGGCTAAGCCTCGAATGTCAGTGGCAAAATGGAGAGAGGATTGTCTACCCCTGGGGATGTTCTGAAGGCTGGAACACAGGACTAAAATGTGTCACAGCAGGACGCCTGCCACAAATAGGCTCCAGAAACAGATGCTGGCAGGAGTGGAATGTGAAGGACCCATGCAAGTGGGGCAAAGCATTCCACCTGGATGTCTGACAGAAGCCTGTTGAAAGAGCCAATCTTCCAAGGGGAGTGTACAGATAGAAACAGAAGGAAATCCATGCAATGGAGCCATCCGAACACAGGCCCCTGAAACCTTTTGTTCTTGTAGGCGTTTTGTTTGCTTGTTTATTTTTCCTTTGCCACGATGCTCAAGATCAAGATGCTAGAGAAAACCCAATCCCAGCGCCTGGCACCGTTCTGGAAAGGTCCTAGAAACCTACCTTGTCTCTGTGTGGGATGCATACCCAGTGCATGGGGAAGCGTGTATGCCTCTCCCATCCCTATGGGATGCCTGTCAGAACCTTTACCACGCCATCGGCAGCTCTCTCCTTTCCCAGCCCAGAAGTAGGAAGCTGAGAAGCACAGAAGGACATCCTACAGCTGACATGGGAGGAAGCCCAAAGCACAGGCATCCTGTTTTGATACATTAGAGCAACCTGACAGCCAAGCCTCCAGCACCAGGTGACAACAGTGTCAGGGACAAACTTGCCACACATTTCCTCGAGTAGACGGTGTGATGTGTGCCTAGCACCCTTAAAGCTCAGTGGCTCCTGCAGAATACAGGAATGGTCCATTCCTGAGGGTCCAGTGTGGTCTTGCCCAGGGTTAATCAGCTCCCACAAACCCTGAGTGGGACAATCTGCAGTACTTTCTAGGTTTGGCTGAGCTGCTAAGTTAATACCACTGCCTGGTTGTGACATTATATAAGATGAACTTGTCCCAAAACAAAATGAAAAAAAGCAAAGTGTACCAATCAGGAAAACAAACAAACAAGTGTTGTGGGTGCATATTAAGCTATCTGATACTGTGTGTAATATCTTCTCAATGCCAGGAAACTTGTTAGCTTCCTAATATGTATATTCTAGGATGGTTGTAAACATGACCCTGTGCTTGACAAATGTTTCTGCAAGCATGCTGGATGGGAACTCTCCTCTTACGTGGTGTCTAAACTTTTAAACTTTATTTTCCCAGTCAGTGCAGTCCTGGGATGGCTCCCGGGGTGATTAATTTCAACCCTGTCCTTCCCGACCCGCTGGGACAGAGTCACCAGCGTTTGCCACTGCACCATGTGGCTAGGTCCTCATGCAATCCTGTCCCCAGGCTGTCTAAAAACCTTAGCGTACCTGAGTCTGTCTAGATCATTCCACCCTGTCACCCATCTTATAGTGGGGCATGCTGCAGCAGAGAGAGAGAGAGAGAGAGAGAGAGAGAGAGAGAGAGAGAGAGAGAGAGAGAGAGAGAGGAGGTGCTGGGCTAAGATATTGGTGGGAGGTTGTGATGGGCTATCACACTCCTGAGTGTGCTGTTTAGGGGGTCAGTGGGCAGAGGGGATGCTGCTTTCACATTTTGTAAAGAACCAAGAACCAGAAATCAGAGAACGACAAAGGCGAAGCACTTGCTTTTTCAGGCTTCTGGGTAAACGAAAGTGCCTGTCTGTCTCTGTTCTCTCCTCCTGGGCTTTGCAGAGAAATAGGCACAGGTACCAGCTACCTACAACAGGGCTCTTGCAGTAATAGATAGGAGAGAGGGAAAGGGGAAGGATGGTGGGAGGGGGTGACTAGGAGGGGGCAGTGAGTGGGGTGTAAAGTGAAGAAGTAAAACATTTTTAAAAAACAATCCAGGCCACCCTGAGCTCCCCCAGGTCCCCCAGCCTGGATGATTCTCTGCCCTTGGGTTTAAGGTCAGAGCCAGGGAACTCACCAGAGTAGAGGAAATCCCCACTGGACTTGAGATTTGCAATCTGCCAGCCCATCTTGGCTTGGTAACCTGGTAGGTCATTTTAATTTTCCTGAGGCTTTTGACTTTCCTTGGATCCCTAATCAGATAAGGGATCTGTGGAACAAGCGTGAGTGTGTGTGTGTGTGTGTGTGTGTGTGTGTGTGTGTCCACACTGGGGCTGGCTCACTTTCTATCCTCCTCCCCTCTCCTCCCTCTTCATTCCCTTGCTCTCCCCTCTCCCACAATCGCTTCTCTCCTTCTCCCCCTCTCTTCCTTTCTCCCTCCCTCCCTCCCTCTCTCTCCATAATCACTCCCATCTCTTCCAGAATGCTTAATGGAGTTCCGAGACAGAGGAAGGAGGGTTTCATCTCGAAACAGGAGCCAGCAGCCCTGCTCCCTCTTCCCGTTGCTTGCAAAGTGCATTTGGCACTGGTGAGAGTGCATGGTGGGGGATGGGGAGCACTCTTCCATTTGGAAATGGACATTTTTTTTTTTTTTGCCACCCCCAGCTCTGTTGTCATTGGTCCCACCTAACTGGAGAGGCCAGTGCAGTCGGCAGTTGTAGTGTCAAGCCAGCATCAGACTAAGGGGGAGTGGATGCAGTGAAGAGGCATAATTGGAAGAGAAGAGAGGCTGGTGGCTGTGGGGCGCCCAGGCAATGCCCAGCAAGAAGGAGCCCAGTAGGGGGCCTCTAATAGCTCATCCCTGTTACTTGTTGAAAAGCTGTGGTCGTCCCTTCCAGCCTATCTGCCTGGCAAAGCACAGCCCGGCTGGCAGCAGCTGCCTACCCATGCCCAGACAGTGAGCCCAGCCCATTCTGTTTTGGAGAGTTCCCAGTTTCTGGGGCAGTGGGCATTCTTCTCAGGTCCAGCGTTGGGGGGTGGAGTGTATTCTGATCAGGGAAGCGGAGCTCTTAGCAGAGCAGAAGGGGAGGGAGGTCTGGATGCTCTCCTGATAGACCCCTTCCTGGCCCTCATTGTGTCAGGCATAGTGGTCTGCACACAATAGATACTTGATTAAGAAATACTTATGGTTGTTAACTGAATTTTCTAATGATGGCTTTGGACTGAACCAGTCACCTGCTAGCCATCCCAGGGTTGGTAGCCTTTGAGCTTATATGCTATTCTGGGGTTCAGGTGAGGGACTCTATCTGGGCATAGGAGCCTTTAAAGTACAGCTTCTGCCTCTTCCATACTGAGGAGGAGGAGGGGACCTCGTCTAGCCCCATCACCTATAAAGTGTCCCAAAACCTAGGGAAGGCTTGTCCATGGCCTTGTGGAAACTGGCAACTGAGTCAGGAGATAAAGGTCTGGCGACTTCTAGATGAGTGTTCTTTCAATGGGAACAGCTTGCTGTGTCTGGACAGTGAGGATCTGCTGAGAACCATTGTTCTGGTACAAAGGTACAGCCAGCATGCCTGGGCACGGAGACTCCATGAAAAGTACTCTTAGGATTCTGAAAAAAAAAAAAAAAAAAAGTCACCCTGTCCCCTCCGTGTAGCTTCTAGTGGTTTAGATTGGCTTGCCAGTTCGTTCATTTACTCACTCCCTCATTTATTCATCCAGTGATTGTTTTGCGAGCAAGCACAGGAGTGGGGGCCACCAAGTCCTTGCTGGAAGGAGCTGATGGCCTGGTACCCCGGGTTGCCCATTGCTGTCCCCCATCCCAGGTTCTGGCTCATTGCCCCGGACCTGTGAGCATCCTGTCAGCCCTCTAGATGATATTCCTGCATCTTCAGCTCCTTAGCTACCCTTCCAGAACTCTGTGGTCAGCACTTCTTACCTGGATCAGCTTTTCGAGTGGAGCTAAAACCCTTCTTCTGGGGTGGAGGTACCTTCTACAGGAGGCTCACAGTAAGCACATGGGGCTTCCTCATGGGCAAGGATACCCACAGGGTGCCTTGGCTTGATGTCTGTCTTGTCACTGGCTCTCCTGCAGCCTATGCACAGTTCTGCGGCTTCAGCCATGCTGAGAACAAGACTTAGTCTATCTGTCCCTGGGGAGGGGCATGGGAGGGAGGTCAGTTGACTGCCTAGTCAGGCTCTGGCCACAACCCCTAGCCTGCACTTCTGAAATGAAGGACCTGCCACTACCTCTGCTTGGAAACTTCCTCTGTGGTAAAGATTCTTTCAGGAAGTAGGGGGGGACTGGTTCTGGCTCCAGTGCCATTTCCAAACTCTGTGCTGCCACCCCACCCCCTACACCTACCTGCTTAGCCCCTGACATCCCTCTACTCTGCTCTGTGGCAATCTGTACCTTCTCTGAGCAGGAACGGTCATGCTCCCTCGCAGCAAGGCCCTCAGCTTCTAGGGAGAACAGCCTAGAAGAAAGGAATCTGGGCTTCCATGCTCAAGGAATCCCTTCCTTCCTGCTCTGTGAGTGGAGACAGAGCTGCAGCAAGGCTGGTGAGTGGTCGCATGCCATTCAAGACGTCATCTCTCCCTGGGGACAGGCAGGGGGAAATGGACCAAGTGTGCAAGGAATCTGAGGGATGCTGGGAGTCTCTGAGCTGTTGTTTAAGCTGTGGACAAAGGTGCCTGGGAGTAAGAGGCCAGCCTGGTCGCCTTAGCATTGCTTCCTCTATACTGACCTTCTGCTGTGCACCGTTCACTCTGCTTCCATTATCTGAGGACCAAGTGGAGAATAGCCCGGCCCTAAGGGGAATGTACGGCTTTGCTCCTTTCTCCGGCTGTTAATGGAACCAGCGGCCGTCCCCAGCCATATGTAGCTGCCCTGACCCTCCAAGATGACCAGAGGTGGAACCTCGCCAGGGGGAGGACTTTACTCAGCTCTGTTTCCCACAGGGCCCAGAGCTGATATCACACAGGGAGTGCCGAGAGACAGAGCAATTGATCTGGAGGTGGGGACTTGAGTGTAATAATCACAGCTTCCGTTTATCGAGCGCCTCCAGAGAGCCAGGCAGTACTCCAGTCGTTCCTGTGGCATTATCTCATTTAATCCTTTCACTAACCCCAGGAGGTGTGCAGCCATTGCTGTTGTCTTGCTTTGTGGAAACTGAAACTCAGAGAGGTTAAGGGATTGGCTCCCGGTCGTACAGCTGCTGGCAAGGGGGGGAGAGCTGGGGGCTGAAGGAAAACTGTTCTACCGTTCTTTCTCGGTGTTAAGAAGACTCCGAGAGTGGACAGATGTGGTGCCACACCCGTGGGACAATGCCTCACACTTAATCCTGCCTGGGGCAGGTGAGAAAAGCAGGCAGGGGGACAGTCTATTGACAGGCCGTCATCCTACCAGTGAGACTGTGTGTCTTGAGCAGGAGAAGCCATTGGAGTGTTGTTGGAAGGGAGCTCTTGTGTTAAACAAAGGGTCTTTGGGGGTGCATCTTCCCCCTTACTATGGTTCTTGAGTCACTGGAATCCTCTTCGTGTTGCTATACAGTATACTTGTGTGTGTGCGCGTGTACGTGTGTGTGATAAATATGTGTGTGTGCATGTGTGTGTGCATGTGTGAGTGTGTGCATGCATGTGCGCATGTGTGTGTACATGCGTGTGTGCATGTGAGTGTGTGCATACGTGTGTGTGCATGTGTGTGCATGTATATGTGTGAATGTGTGCATGCATGTGTGAGTGTGTGCATGTGTGAGTGTGTACGTGAGAGAAAGAGAGACAGCCCAGCCTATGAGGTGAACTCAGCAAAGCTGGGGGACACTGTGAAGATACCCCATATTTAACGGGTCAAACAGATGAGGCTGAAAATAACCTTGGAGGTGGACGGTGAGGGTCTCAAAGCTCACTGGAGACCATGGAAGGAACAGGTCACAGGAGCAGAGTAATCGTGTGGAGTCCTGCAGGTAATCAAGGGCTCAGAGAGAGCTCAGAATGGCTTTGTGAAAGGGTTTCATGGTACAGTATTCATCCTTTAGTTAAGCTTAATAAACTCTAGGCCAAAGCCAACCCTTCCTCCTGAGGATTTGTTATTCCCGGAAACATACCAGCACAATAAGGAAACAGAGGCACATTTTCTAAGCCTCTGCCGTCTGCCAGGCACTGTGGTGGGCATCTCACATTCATTAACTCAGCGTGTAAGTTGGGGAGGGTCTGTTCTGTTCTGCTCTGTCCTATTTGTTGGGACAGGCTTGTGTATCCCGAGCTGGCCTTGAATTCACTGTGCAGCCAAGAACGAATGACCTTCTATATTCAAAGTTCCTGCTGCCATTTCCTGAGTGCTGGGAACACACGTATGTGCTGCTGTGATAGTCTGTGAGCTCTCTAACAATGGAGTTCCACCCCCAACCTCAACGTTGTGTTGTAAAGTGGGGTCTGGGGAGGAAATACTGGATGGCCAAGAAGACCCCAAGCCTGCAGAGGGGCCGGCTTCTTCATCTCTTGGTACTTCATGTGAATGCAGCTTGTGATCCCCACTCTGTCTGTTTTCTGTCCCCTAATCCCACCTTCTGCCATGGATTTCTCTGATGGGATTCTCCTGTTCTCTGAGTGTGACAACCAGCCACTGGACCCAAGCACATCACTCTTTCAGGCTCCCTCTGGGCCTTGTGTCCTGGTTCTCTGAGGCTCTGTCATATTGGTATCATCTGGAGGCCATGGGCTCTGGTTTAAGTTCCAGGTGGCAGCTGTGGTCTGGTTAAATTGTTGTGTGACCTTAGCAAGCCAATGCCCTCCCCTCCCCAAACTTCATTTCCTGTTATGAAAAGGGACCAGTCAGGTTCCTGGATTTCCCCACTCCTTCCTGGCCTGGCTGCTCTGCTCTGTATTTTCTGACTCTGAGGCAGAAAATCATGTGGCGTTTGTGACTTCTGCCTCCACCATTTGCTAGTGCTGTGACAGCAGGCAAGTTATTAACCTCCTTGACTCTCCATTTCCTCATCCGTGAGGTAATACTCGCCTCATGGGACATTGGAGGGATTAAATGAGATAATGTGTCCAAGCCAGTCAAATGGTCGGTGCAGCATTGAGTCCAACAGGTAGCCCACAGAAGCTCTGTTGATATCCTCCTCCTCCACTCTTCCCTCTTCCTTTACCATTTCCTCCTCCTTATCAACAGCACCATTATCGCCATCATCATCACCATTACCTTAACCACCTCCACCTGAGAGGAGAACAGGGGAACCATCTGGAGGAGGGTGAGGAGTGAGTATCCATCTTACCGGTTCCTGAAGGAGCCACAGACTCCTCCCAGTTCTGTTGTCTTGTGCTCAGTCCGGATGTTGTGCTCTTTAACCCACTTTCAGCTTTGTTGCCCTGCGGTGTTAGCCAGCCTATCTCTGGGAGCAGGAAACTGTGGGCCACCTGCCTTTGAGCTGCAAGCAATGAAGCAGAGCTGCCTGCCGAGTAGAAGCTGACCTGATGGGGCAGGGTGCTGATCCTCTCTAGCCTGGCCCTTCTCAGGCTGCTGACAAAGGAGGGGTGGCATCTCCTGAGCATGGTAGCTCTCTGCCACTCTGGGGTTAGGACATTAAACTGGGAGGGCAGCCTTGGTTTCACCGTTCCCATAGTTGGACAGGAGGGTGGAAGGTCTTCCACACAGCATCTCTGGGTCCCCAGGCTGAGGTTTCCTGATTCTCTCTGAGTCCTCTTTCTTGTCATCCCAAGGGCCCCAGCCCTAGAGCTCAGCATCTCATGCAGGCCCCATCACTGACTGGCATCCATCATGTACCTGAGCAAACTCTTCAGGGGGTTGGGAGGTCACCTCAGGGTCTGGGGCTGAGAGATTGGGTGAAGCGCTGTCCCAGAGGCAACAGCTGCCCCAGTGTGAAGTTTCCTCAGCAGGTCAGGCTCTCCTTGCTAACTTACACCACTTACCTGCCTCTCAGACAGACAGTGAGGGACTGCAGCCAGGATGCAGATTTGAAAGCAGGTGGGGGCCATCTGTGCCCAGGTCTGAACATCTGTCTCCACTGTGATCTGATTACACCCAGCCTCTCTCCACCGGTGGGCGGTGTACCTGCTGCTCATGGTTTCCATTAAACGGGAATTTTTGTTTCTATTAAAGCAGACCAGGGCTGGCAGAGGGGCATCTGTATGCAAATGAGGAGTGTCAGGTAAAGTGGGAGGGTGGAGGAGCAGATGCTTGGAAACCTCTAAAGTGAGGCTGGAGCTGAACGGAATGGGCATTGGCAGGCACCCCCTCACCCCACCACACACCCTTCCCAAGCCTAAGTACGTGTCCGTGCCTGAAGGTCTGGCTAACAAGATGCACGTGCCCTAATACATCTTTCAGGCTTCCTGAGACAGAGGATGGAGTTCTCATGGCAGCACTGCCACAAGTGAAATGTAGCCTGTAACTCTGGCCTCCGTGAATCTGTGTGCCATAAATGATACTCCATTAGACCTCCAGCAAAGGCCAGAAGATAGTAGGTGGGCAAACACACTCTGCATAAATTATGTTAGCCCCCCCCCATATCCCTGTGAAGTGTGCACTACTGGATCTCCCAATCTTCATAAAGGAAACTGAAGGATGATGGAATGACTTGCCTGATATCACGGGGCTGACCAAGAGGTGCAAATCCAGCCCCTCTCTTTTCCTGGGCCCTTCACCCACCTCTGTCTGTGAAATGGCTCTATTTCTGGCACCCAAGCTTCAGGTCAGCATTCCAGCTTTGCTATGGTCCCTTTCACAAAGCTAATTCTGATTGTCAACAGGACAACACAGTCTTTTCCCTGAACTTGTGTCTTTCTTAGATTTGAAAGTCAAAGCTTTGAGATACCGTCCTCGCTCTGCCTCTCAACTGGAGAACATGGCTGAGGACAAATGACAGTCACGGTTTCCTTGTATGAAATACAGGCACAGCTCTGCCGTGTTTCAATAGCAAGCATCCCTAGGGTCAGTGAGTCACAGGTTCAAGTCCCAGCTCTGGCTATCCATCGGAGGCTTGTGCATCCTCACTGTTGGGAGTAGAAATCTTTGCTGATTGTTTAGCACCACAGTCACTAAGGGACAGCAGGGCAGGGTGAATCCTGCTCACACTGCTGGGGTTCAAAGCTCTATGAGGCCACTCACAACTGCAGAACCTTGGGGAAATCGCTTAACCTTGCTGTGCCTGAGTTTCAGAGAGGAAATTGTCAGTAATGTTTCATATTGTAGGGGCTAAAAGATCCACAGAACTCTTAGTACAGTGCTTAGCACTTCACAGGGACATGGCGGGGGTGGACGTACTGGATGGCTCAGCTATGAATTATTTGAGGATTCCATGAAAATATGACCACGGACTAAGGGCCAGCACAAGATCTTTCTTGCTCTTCTGCTCTGAATACTAGCCATTCCCGAAAGGCCTCATTCGTCTTCAGTGATGGGGAACAAGCCCATGGTCTGTTTTCCTGCAGGGATTTGACTCTGAACTTTGCCCAGGTTAAGGGCACCGGGCTTGGACAGCTATAACATCGCCTTCATTTCACTGAGAGCTTCAGCTGTGTCTGCCCTCAGAGCAGAGGGGAGCAGCCCCCTCAAGCTCACTGTATCCCCTCGCTTAGGAGTTCCTGTTGGCATCTCTAGGGATGCTGGAGGACCAGCCCTCTTACTCAGTGGATCCACTGTGGTGGGAATGGCCATCTGATGCAAGAGCAGTCAGAGGGCAAGATGCCCAAGATTCCCAGTGACACAGATAGTGTCTTTGTCCTAGTGACTCTGAAGGGCCATGGGATGGCTTTGGTCTACCACTGGAACTCATGGGCAGTACACGGGAACTTCAGAAGGTGTGGCTGTATGGAGAAAGGGTGTCAATCCCTGTTTGCTGTTGCATTTACTTCTCCAGTAAGTCAAGGAGCTCACACTAAATGCATAGAACTGCCCAGGCAGCAGCTGCACACTGCTTCACCAATCAGTCAGCTATCAGCATATTAATGTTAACCCAGAGATGTAGGGGGGCTCCCACATCACAGGGCCCAGCTCAGGACGCCATTATAAGCGGACCCATTGTGTCTGGCTTGATGTCAACTGGGGCAGAACAGAGAGGTGCCCCAACCCTGGAGCACCACCAGGAACCACACAGAAGGGCATGGGCTAACAGTCACACCTGCCTTTAACTCACAGCCATTGGCAAGCTCTGTAACTTCTCCAAGCTTTAATTATCCCATCTATAAAATGGGCACAGGGACAGTGGCCACTTTATAGGGATCTGGAAAGAATTTAAAAGATCAATAAAGAAAGTACCTGGTCAATGCTTGATGTTTGGGTTACAGGGAGCACTTGAGAGGCCTTGGTCCAAGTGGTCCATCTTCACAGTGCTAAGTCCTCTGGGGGTTATCTCATCTGAACAGGTAATAGAGATAGGTTAATTGATAATCTCTCTCTCTCTCTCTCT
>NC_034603.1:49950548-50043647 GCF_900095145.1 Mus pahari | reverse complement strand
TTGATAATCTCTCTCTCTCTCTCTCTCTTTCTCTCTCTCTCTCTCTCTGTGTGTGTGTGTGTGTCTGTCTGCCTCTCTCTCTCTCTCTCTCTCTCTCTCTCTCTCTCTCTCTCTCTCTTTCTCTCTGTATGTGTGTATGTATGTATGAATGTATGTAGCCCAGACTAGTCTCCAATCTACATATAGCTGAGAATGATCTTGAAATCCTTGTCCTCTTGCCTCCAGATGTACACCCCAGCTTATGGGATGCTGAGAACTGAACTTAGGGTCCAGTGTGTGCTAGGCAAGAATTGTTCCAACTGAGCACCATCCTCAGTCCCTGTGTTTACAGATGTGCTAGTACCTCCTGTTGCTGGAATCACCAACACCAATAATCCCATATATAAAACACATAATCCAGTTATTATAATTATAGGCTATAAGCCTAGATTGGGCAGATCTAACATTATACTAACTTACTCCCCAGCTATAAGACCTCTTGCTACTTGCGGTGTCTCCTCCATCATCCATTGGTTCTGCTCCATAATGATGGCTTTCTCCTCCTCCTCCTCCTCCTCCTCCATCTTTTGGAATGTAATTAGCATGAGAATACAAGCAGTCATGCCTGTGCACCACACTGGCATTGATGCTGGAGTGGGTTGAGAGTTAAGAATGAGACAGTTTGAACTAGACAGATCCTCTCTCTAAGAGGAGAAGATGGTATGGGGCTACAACAAGATTCCATATAATCTAGAGACCAAAAAGCTGCTTCCACTATGATTGGTGCAAAGAAACTATGATGTATAGAAGGAGAGAGTGCCTTGAACTCATAACTGGGTCCTTACCCCTTAACAAGAGCCTAGGATCTGGCTCGAGGAACTTGACAGGAAGAGAAATGTTCCTGGTTTTGCAAAAACCCAAGTGTCTACAACTGACGCTGGGCTGCTGGATGAGGGCAGCCTTGCTCTCTGCCCTCTATGCTCCAGGCCACAAAGAGTGGCACAATAGTTGTCCTAGTTAGGGCTGCTAGTGCTAAGATGAAGCACCATAACCGAAAGCAAGTTGGAGAGGGGTTTATTTGGCTTACACTCCATTTTGTAGTCCATCACTTAAAGTCAGGACAAGAACTGAAGCAGGGCTAGAACCTGCAGGCAGGAGCTGATGCAGAGGCTATCGAGGGGTGCTGCTTACTGGCTTGCTCCTCATGGCTTGCTCAGCCTGCTTTCGTATAGAACCCGGGACCACCAGTCCAGGGATATCAACACCCACGATGGGCTGGTCCCTCCCTCACCAATCACTAATTAAGAAAATTCCCAATGAGACATTTTCTCAATTGAGGTCCCCTCAGATGACCCTATCTTGTGTTAAGTTGATATGAAATTACCCAGCACAATCAACCCTTTATCAACTTGACACACAAACTTGCCATGTCAAGCTGTAACCTTTCCCTTTCTTGTTCATCCCCAAGATCACAGACGAATATCAATATTATAATATAAATATTCCAAAATTTAAAAGTCCCACCGTCTTTTAAAAACTCAGTCTCTTTTAAACCCAAAGTCTTTGTAAAATTCCAAAGTCTCTTTAAAAGTTCAAAGTTGCTCAACCATGGACTAGAGGAAAGTAGAATAAATAAATAAGTAAATAAATGAAGTAAGTACTTTCTTATTTCAAAAGGGAAGAATCAGGGCACAGTCACAGATCAAAGCAAAAGCAAACTCCAACTACATAAATAACTCAGTGTCCCGTGTTGGGGATCCACTCACTATTTTCAGGGCTCCTCCAAGGGGACTAGGTCACTTGTCTGGCTCCAACATCTGCAACACACACAGCTTAACTTCTAGGCTTCGGCTGGCTCCTCTTCATGGCTGCTGCTGCTCTTGGTGGTCATCCCATGGTACTGGCATCTCCAAAGTGTTGGGTCTCTACTGCAACTGGGCTGCATTTCCCCCCATAGCCTCTCCTGGGTTCTCTTCATGATGTCAGTTCTCAACCCCTCTCCGTGACTCTCTAATTAATTGCCTTCCTCTGACACTGAGTCTACTTCTTCTCCAGCAGCCTCTCCTGGCCTCATGAACTGCTACGTCTCAGCAGCTCTCCATGACTCCTTCATGCCTTCAAAACCAGCACCTTTAAAACCTGGGTGATCCTTACCAATTTTTAGCTGCCAGTGTAAGATACAACCTATGCCACCTCTGAACATAGCTTCTGTGTGTGGACTTTAAGGAAATACTTCCCAGAAGATTTCACCCCATGGAAGCTAGTCTCTTCTTACTCACTACTGATATCTTAGCTCCAACATCAATTGTCCCAGTAAAGCAAAGGTTTTACTCTAGTAATTCTGGCCTCTTGTTAATCACAACCAGTTCCTCAGCCCCAGCTAACCAGACCATGGACTCTTCACCCAAAATACGCAACAGCCCCAACAGAGTCTTTAAGTGACGCTGAGTTTGTTCCGGAATTTCACAAGCCAGGCCTTCATTGTCTGCATTTCTCTAACACTCTTATCTTCCAAGCTCCCATAGAACAGCTCACCAAGCTTTGAACACTCAATGACTTTGGTAGCCCAAAGTTATAAAGTTGTCACAATCTTTCCCAAAACAACATGGTGAGGCCTGTCACAGAAATTCTCCACAATTCTGGTACCAATTTCTGCCTAGTTAGTAACTATTGCTATGAAGAAACAACATGACCCAAAGCAAACTGGGGTGGAAAGGGTTTATTTGGCTTATATTTTCACACTCTAGTCCATTATTGAAGGAAGTCAGGACAGGGGCTTTAGTAGGGTTAGATCCTGGAGGCAGAAGCTGATACAGAGGCCATAGAGGGGTGCTGCTTACTGGCTTACTCTCCATGGCTTGCTTGTCCTGCTTTCTTATAGAAACCAGGACCACCAGTGCAGGGATGGCACCACACAATGGGCTGGGCCCTTCCCCACTAATCACTAATGTCCTATAGCCAGATCTTATGGAGGCAATTTCTTAATTGTGGTTCCCTCCTTTCAGATAACTCTGGCTTGTGTCAAGTTGATAAAAATAAATAAATAAATAAATAAATAAATAAATAAATAAATAAATAAAAAACTAGCAGGCACAACAGTATTCTATAAATAACTGATCTCTCTCATGTCTTTTATTTTCTTCTTTTTATTTTAATTAGCTAATTTGTGTTTTTGATTGTGTAATTGGGGGGAGGGATTGTGCCTATGAGTGCAGGTATCTAACAAGCTTGGGGGGGGGGCGGTCAGGTACATTGTAGTTTGAGCTAGAGGCAGCTGTGAGCTGCCTGATGTGGGTACTGGGAAACAAAATGGGGTCCTGTGAAAGAGCAGCAAATCCTTTTAACCACTGAGCGGTATTTCTAGCCTTTCAATTAATCTTAAGGAATGCATATGGTTTACAAGTTTAGGCAGACTCCTCTGAGCTCCTGTCAATAGGCATTATTACTATTATTGTTACTATTATTAACAATATATCAATACACAGCCCTTAACTCTCAGTCTTTCTGCTTCAGACTCCCAAGTGCATACACAGGCATGCACCACCACATTTAGGCAGAGTTGCAGTTTTCTAAGATTAAAAGTTTCTGAGATTGTTTGCACGGGGTTACATGAATATATTTAACACTACTAAAGCTAACAATTAAAATGGTTAAAATAGCAAATTTTATTGTAGACCATGACCTAAAAAATTGTGTAATCCAGTTATAGTGATACAAAGCTACGATCACAACACTCAGGAGGCTGAGGTAAGAGGATCATGAGTTTGGGGCCAGCCTGGGCTACACAGGGAGATGCAATCTCAAAACAAAACAAAAATAGAGCAGAAGAGCAACAAAATGAGAGGGGAGGGGGAATATGAATATTGGGAATTCTCTACTCAATAACATCTCCCCAAATCCCTCCCCCCCCCCCAGATAAGGCCATCTCAGATCTGCTTTCTGTTGCTATGCCCCTGGTCACTCTAGGTACCCTACATGGCTGAAATCAGGGAGCATTGGCTTTATGTGGCCGGCTTGTTTTACTTGGCATAAGGTTTTAAAGTTTCTTGCCCATTTGGGGCATCAGAATTTCCTTCCCTATGAAAGGCAAGGATACACGCCTGAACATCAATCACTTCTTTAATTTGTTATTGCTCAGCCATTAGGGGATACCTGAGTGGCTTCTATACTTGACTTCTGGAGTCATACTGTGTCACTGTGGCTACACATATGCCAATTGGAGTCCCTGTTTTCTGTTTCTTCCCGTGCCTGCCCAGGACCCTCTGAACCACATGATAATTCTATCTTTTGTTTTCTTGAGGACCCGACATTTTGTTTCCAGCTCTGGACTCAAAACAGGCAGGAGCACAGATGTCATGAATCTCTGCTTACAGATAGGGCATTGGGGCCCCAGCAAAAGTCCCCTTTCTGTCTCTTATGGGAGCTGGTGGCTCAGCTAGTCTGGAGTCAGGTGTTTGGGGGTTTTGTACCTTGAAGATGGCCATGCGGACCACTCAGTGGTGTTTGATCCCTGATGGTAGCTGGGGCCTATACTAGTTTCTCTCTACTGACAACTTTACTGATGTGGGATGACTCTCTAAGAACTGTAAGCACACCTCTGGGTGTGTCTATGAGGGAGTTTCAAAAAAAAAAAAAAAAGGCTTGAGGAGGGAAGACCCACCCTGAATGTGGGAGGCATCATCCCAGGGCCTGGGGGCCTGGACTAGAATAAAAGGAGGGGTAAATTCAGAGCTAGCCTTGGCCTCTCTGCATCCTTATAGCAGATACAATGTAACCCAGCCATACTTCTGACTGCTGCCTCCCCACCTAGGGTGGACCGACTAGTGCACTGGTGAGCCCACATACACACTTCCTTCCTGAAACCGCTTTTGTTGGGTGTTTTGTAACAACAACAGAAAAAGTAGTTAATTCGGGAATGTTAAGAGTATAGGGCTACCCTGAAAGACACAAAACTGGCTAGCCACATACAAGCCTAGTGTATTCTAGGTCACTAGGGCCTGGAGTCCTTCTCTGCTTCTGAGAGCAGAGCCTTCCTTTCTGGTCTGCAGAGCCTTGCATGTTGATAGGGCATAGAGGGGTGGAGGGCGCAGGTCACGGGTACTTTGAAAAAGCTCAGGTGTCTTCTTCTCTGTGTCCTTCCCCTGAAGGAGGCAGTTGGTCCATGGGGGGCTTGCAGCTTTGGTCTCTTCTTCAGCTCCTGGGGCACACTTGCTAGCCCCTGAGTCTGAGAAGTCAACTGATCATGGCTTTCCTAATTCCAGGAGGTAAACTGAGGTCTTGCGAAATAAAAGCCATGCTAAGAGGATAAAGGAGAATTTCAGGGCCTGGGCTGCTTCTGTCTCAGTCTGGCCATGCCTGGGTAGGGGTGCCATGGCATCTAAGCTCAGAACCCTCCCCCCCCCCGAATCAGCACTGCTGGGAACCCAGGACCTCAGCCTTCCAGCTCTGGGCACATCCTGAGCTCCTCAGGTCAGCTTGCCACCCCAAGGCCTATTAAGAATGCATAAGTGCTGTGTGTGAGTGGGACCTGAAGACACTGGGTCTCTGATAAACCTTCTCACTTAGTGCCCTTTCTGCCCTAGCTGGGCAGCCCTGTGGAAACATTGGTGGTGGCTGCCATCACTTATTCATTACAGAGCTACTTATGCAGCTGCTCTTCTGCTTCTCCTTTTCCTCCCCTCCCAAGTCCCCATTTCTAGAGCCTTCTCCTCACCCAGGCTTCTCCTCCCTACTTTGATCTGTTCTGACCTTCTGTGCATGGATCATCAGCTCTTAGAGGACAGGTGTTGATATGTGGAATGGAGAACTTGTTATATGAATGGGAGACCCTGTGTAGCCTTCCTGCCTCTGGGATCTGTGTTGAGGAACAGGCTGGAGTGACAAGGTGGATGGTCCTGCTTCAGGATGGAGAAGACAGGGTGGTTTGGGATTCTGGATTGGGCTGTGTTTGTTGTTGACTGTGTAGCCTTGGACCAGGCACCCAGTTTCTCTGAGCCTCTGTGGCCGCTGCAATGCTTACACTGGGAGTCATAGCCATGCTAGACAGCCTGCCTTGCAAAAGGCTCCTAGCATTGCCACCAGTAGGTATCTAGCTGGGGAACGTCTGCCATTGGTGGCTACTGTTTCCACCATTGTTAGAGCATGCTCACTCTTAAAAAGAAACTCAAGAGCTGGACCTTTAAGAATGAAGGCCTGGCCCCTTACTCTGGATTCCAGAAAATCCCCACCCTCACACCTTGAGCCCCAGCAGTCCTGTCTAGAGGGAAGAAGCGTCTCTTTCTCTCTCCTACCCTGCCATTTTGTCAGTGTTCAGAGGAACCTACTACACCTTCTTGTCTAACTTCCCAAGACTCCGAGACAGAAAGGGGCTGATCCAATGTCACACAGTAATCAGTGGAGAAGTGGAGGTCTCTACTGCTGTTTGTGCACATAGCTTGACCTGGGCACATAGTAATGGCGGAGGCACAGTGCAGGACCTGCACCCATACACAGTGGAGGACCTACAGCCAGTTTGACTTGCCCTGATAGACACAGAAGGGCTTGTAGTGTTTCTACTCTTGGGAGATCTGTGCAGTATAGTTGTAAGGAAAGACAGTAGGGAGAAACAGAGCCGACAGTGGAAGCCAAGAGAGCTAGATAACCCATGGGGAAAAGGTGACTCTGCCCCTAAACTGTGGCCAGGATTGTGTTCAAGACCTGCTGGGATTGGGTATTTAGGTTGACGCGACATGGATATCTTGCCATTTGGAGCATGAGGGCTTAGTTGACTCAGTGCTGGTCTTTTTCTGAATGAGAGCCCCTAAGGCTTCTTGTGACAATGTGGAATTCTTGAAGCACACCACTTTGATATTTGTGTACCCAGCTCAGCTTTCTCTGCCTAACACTGATCTGGGGCATGCACTCCACAAGTCCCACCTTTTGGCCCCTGCCATTGTCTCCAAGGCCACACTGGAAACACCGGGTTTGAGTGGTGACATCAGGCTTGTCACATTGTCACATCACCATCACCCCCAGGCTGCATCAGCAGCTGCCTTGATGAATAATTCATGGGGTCTTGTTTTCTCTTTCCTTCCTAGCTTTTAAACCCACTACAGCCCTCCTAGGTCCAGCTGCCCTGGCCTTTGCCCACGCCTCTGATTTGACCACCAGAAAGCTTTCTTGGGACTGGCCCATGGGTTGGCTATGAATTATTCAGGTCTCATCTGGCTAGAGCCAGCATAGATATTGTGGCTGCGTGGAGTCTGGGCTGTAGGGTCTGGGTCATAGGGGACAGTTACAGGAAGCAAGTGTGGGACAATACTGTATCTGAACCTCCATCTATGTTGAACTACACATCCTGTTGGATATATAAGCACCTGCTACTGTGAACCCCATGGAGCAGACTACCTCATGAGGACTCCACAAGCTTGCTTCAAGGTCTCCTACACATAGTATACAAGGAAGTGCTGGCTGGGTGTTAATTACCCTGCTTGTATTACCAGAAGTGGAGTCTACACAGTCTCTGGGGGCCACGAACAGCTCTCTAGAACACAGTTTAGATTAGGGCTGCATCCTGCCTCTGCTACTACCCAGCCAGTCACCTTGGATGGGTCACTGAATCTTCGGTGTTGCCAGAAGGTGGTTAGTTTGTTCTCTGCCCCACACCACCCTGACAGCTTGGTTAGGGTTCCTCTATGTAGCCTAAGTTGGTTTCAAATTCATGATGTGCCTGTCGCACATGATGGGGTTACAGGTGTATAAAACTATGTTGTGGTGGTTTGAATGAGAATGTCCCCCATAGGTTAAACTGTTTGAATACTTGGTCCCTAGTTGGTGGTTCTGTTTGGCTAGTTTAGGAGGTGTGGCCTTAGTGGAGGAAGTAAATTACTAGGGGTGGTCTTTGAGATTTCAAAGCCTCATGCCATTTCCCAGTGTGAGCTCTCTGCTTCCTGCTCATGATTCAAGAGATGAGCTCTCAGTTGCAGCTCCAGCCACCATGCCTTCAGCCCCAGTGTCTCAGAGACTAGTCATCTGAGACCACAAGTCCAAATAAACTTTTTCTGTAAATTGCCTTGGTCCGAGGTGTTTTATCAAAGCAAAAGAAAAGCCACTAATATATACATCTAGCTCTGGAGAGCTTTTTATCTTTGAGGTGTGTGTGTGTGTGTGTGTGTTTGCTCTGCTAATGTGTGCATATATTTGTGTATGTAAGGATGTGCATGTGTGTGCATATGCATGTGTGTGTACCTGTTCCTGCATATGTGTGCATATGCATGTATGATATCAACTATCTTCCTCCATCGGTCTCCACCTTCCCAGGTCTCTCACTGAACCTAGAGGTCACCAGTTCAGCGTTCCTGGCTGTCTAGCAAGTCTAAGGACCCTCCTATTTCTACCTTTACACTGGTATTACAGGTGTGTACTGCTGAGTCTGGCTTTTTACATGGATGTTGGAATTGAACTCAGTCCTTGAGCTTATATACCTTGTACTGACTAAGCCATTTCCCCAACTTGATCTTGCAAGCCCCCCCCTTTTTGTTTTTGTTTTGTTTTTGAGATAGAATCTTACATAACCTCAGCTGGCCTCTAATTCACTATTTACCCGAGGGTGGCCTTAAACTCCTGACCTCTCTGCCTCTATCTCCTGAGTGCTGGGAAAAGAGTCATGTGTCAAAATGTCTAACTTGCCCTGGGAGCTTTAAAATGGTAATTTTATTTTTATTATTTTAAATTATGTGTGTCTCTGTGTGTGGGTACAGACCCACCTGTAAGTCTAGGTACCTTCAGAAACGAGAGGTGTTAGATCCCCCTGGAGCTAGAGTTATAGCTGGTTATGAGCCACCAATATGATTTCTGAGAACTGAGCGTAGATCCTCTGTAAGATGAGTCACAGCTGAGCTATTTCTTTAGCCTTTCTGTGAGATCTTAAGGAAGGATTTTAGGCTGTACTTTTCTCAGTTAGAATCTTGAACACAAGCACTGAGGCAGTTTTTAATAGGTGTTTGCACGAGCGAAGGATCACTCTTCAGAGCAGCTGCAGGAGATTTAAGAAGAGGCAGAGAGTCAGCTCCATCTTAACTGGAGTGTTTCATGGGTTCATGATTCATTAGCATCCCGTAGCAGGGATGGATGCCTTGGTAAGGAAGATGCGGAGGATGCCCTCAACAGCTTCCTGCTTTCTCCTCGACCCACATGGCATGGAGGGGGTGGTAGGTGTCATGAGCAGTGGTGATGGGGATAACGGTATGTACAGTGGTGACAATAAAAGCTACCTGACCTTTGTCAGAGTTGGAGTTAGGCAAAATACAAACAGCGGGCTTACTGGTCTAACCTGCCACACATTGTTCTCTCTCCGAAGTAGGTAATGATACCCTTCCTCTGTGTTTCTGGCAAGAAAAAGGCTGCACATGGCACAGAACTGAGGTTCCAGTTACATTGTTAAACTGTCTTTAGCTCTCAGGCATTTAGGCAGTTTGGGGACCTGCCCCTCTCCCAGCCCAGTATACAAACTTCTCAGTTCCTCTAGCCCTTTTACCTTGTGCTGTGACTTAGTTTCTCCAGTCATAAAAATGGGCGATGGGAATTACTCCACTTTCCCTTGTTGTGCAGTGACTTCCTCTGGGTTGAAATCTTCTATCCTGGAGCCATGCTCTTTAAGATGTAGAAAGTAGGCAACTCACAAGTCTCAAGAAGTATCTGAAACTTACAAGATACACAGACTCCTCCATAGAGGTACATAAATCATAAGGAATGTCAGGGACAGGAGACTTTCTGATCTGTTGAACAGTCATGCTGGGAGCTCCAGGGTTGTAGCTTTCATGAGACATCACCCATGCTGGAATATGCTTTTTGATGATGCAGATGTCTGTGGTTTTCCCATGCTTCTATAAATAACTCCAAAAGACTCATTGGTTACCCAACTTGGACTTCGATGCAATCATTATTTTCCTGTTGATCCCATATCTGAACCGAGTAGACATTTGTTCAAGTCTCCCAAGTAAAACTCACACAGTTCTAAACAACTATGTAGACTACTGCTGTTCAAGGCCAGGTAGAGCAGGCTGCCTGGTTGGAACCCTGTGCTCAGGCTTCTGGGATCCATGGTCACGGAGAACCACACCTAGTTGCACAACACTGATAAGTTATTTGGATCTTTCTGTTGCTGTCAGAAACACGGCTTCCTAGATCTAAGACCAGGTGGTGCTGGGCTTTTTTTGGAGGTGCTAATTAATAATTTAACTTCATATAATGATAATTTTATCTCTTTGCAGTTTGTGTATTTATGATTATATCATCCATCCGGTGCTGGGTGCTCCACAAGGAGTGTATATCCTGCTGTCTGCTAAGCATACCACTGAAAGGATTTCCCCAGGGGAGAGGATCCCAGTGAGCCACATGGCTGAAGAGGGTCTGCTGTTCTTGTGTCCTTGAAGGACTCTCATCTGTGGGACTGGACAGTGTTCCAGAATTGCTCAGGGTCCTTTGTGGTTCAGGTATGTCTGGTTTTTTTTTTTTTTTTTTTTTGTATATCCTCATCTCAGTAGCTGTGGAAATAGTTTTTTGGGGAAATCTTGGTATTCCAGAGCTCCGGGTTCAGTGAGAGACCTGTAAAAGTGGAGAACGGTTGAAGAAGACAGCTGACATCATATGCTCATATGCACACACGTGCTGGAGCAGGCACACATACATCACAAGAGTATTGTGGCTGGTTCAATGCCTTCTTCTGAAGACAGGGAAACCTGGGGTTCAAGACACAGAGAAAGACTGGAGTAGGGCTCAACAGTATCTAATAACATTTTCCTGTTTGAACCCAGGTCTTCCACTCTAATGAGTCATAGCCTCTCAGGACATCTGGACTCTGCTGAGCCATCCTTTATACCCCTGAATGTAGAGACTGGCACATGATGGGAAGTGGTCTAGCAGTTAAGAGACAAGCCATCCAAGGAATGCCTTATTGTCTTGCCACAGACAGCATGCAGACAATAAACTAAGAGGGTGTGATGTGGCTGAGGGACTCTTGGGTATATGCAAGATCTCTTTCAGTTCTCTTGTCTCATCATCAGGCAGCGACATTAGTGTCTTTGTTGTTCAGAAGTGTTCCAATTTCAGCAACTGAGAAAAGGCAGTGGAACTAGAACCAGAGGCAAAGAGAAGCAAGAGGATTTACTTCCATCACACTGCAGAGATGGAGGAAGAACAGTTCAGATAGAGACTCAAAAGAAGAATGTTCTAGACTTAAAGCTATAGGACTTTTGGGCTGGAGGGCCGTCTTGATTTTTGTCTTTGGCCTTGAAAGCCTTTGAAACCAAGATGGACTCTTACATGGTTGCGACCCTTTGCATCTACGTGTTTTAACTCCCTCTCTTGCATGTGAGGAAGAGCCCAGTGGAGGGTGCCAGACAGGCGTCTCTGCCCAGGCTCAGTGAAGGGCTCTCTCTGACTGCTGGCTCCTTCTTTCTACTCTTGGACTCCCGCTTTGCTCAGGCCCCAGGTTGGACTTCATCCATGCTAATGCAAAGCTAATGTTGAAGACCAGATTGCCTGTGGCATGTGAGTGTCCAGGGGCCCCCTTGACAGCTTGAGAAACCCTCTGGTCACACTGGGCAGCTTGTGCTCTAAGCTGGATGTCCCCCCAGCAATTGTGCTTGTCACTTCTCATTAGGAATGATGCCCACAGCACCTGCCAGGGAGCTGTGGGGGCAGAACTAGCCCTGTTCTTTCTCAGCGCCCCTAGAGAAGTTGGAGACTCAGGAGTAGAGTCACTGGGAAACTGGGAGGCTTGGCCCATTCTGGGTGCCCCAGGCTGCTGCTTGGAGTATAATATTTCACAAGGACCTCTTTGCTTAGAGCCATGTAGAAAGCTCTAGACTTTGCTCACCCAGGGTCTGTATGCAGATAAACCTCAGCCATGGCTCACACTTTTTCCCCTTAGAACCTTGGAATAATTCAAAGCCTTTTAAAGGTCATAGCAGAACATCTCTTAATAATAAGCAGATGTAGAAGGCTTTTTAAGTCATTAATTTTGTTTGTCTTAAAAAAATGTCCAAATAAGATATATGCAAAACAAAAATGATTAAATTCCAGAGATCTTAGAACAACAAGAAAAAAAAAACCCATACTATTTCTCTACCTATTATAATTTTGCTTTTGTTCTCAGGACGACACTTTAAAAAGCTTTTTGTTAAATCTGTTTAAAATATTTTTATATATGTACATTCATACACACACACACACACACACACACACACACACACACACCTTATATATGTATGCAGGCAGGAGCCTGTAGAGGTCAGAATACGTTGCTTTCTTTGGGAATGGAGACAGTTGTGAACTGCTATGTGAGTGCTGGGAACTGACATTTATCTAGTCTCAGGACATCACTTGTGGTGTGTGTGTGTGTGTGTGTGTGTGTGTGTGTGTGTGTGCGCGCGCGCGCGCGTGCCCGCATCTGTGCATGTGTGTGATATGTGTGTGTGTGATATGTGTGTTTGTGTCTGTATGCATCTGTGCATATCTCTGTGTGTGTGTGATATGTGTGTGTCTTTGTGTATGCATCTGTCTGTGTGACATGTGTGAGTGCATGTGTGTAGGGAGGTCAGAGGACACCTTGCCTTTCTACTTTGAGCCAATTTCTTGTCATTTGCTCTGTGAACACCAGGCTGGCTGGGCTGCAGATGTGTAGGGGTTCTCCTGGCCTGCTTCTTGCCTTGTTATAGGAACATTGGCTGTGTCTGACTTTATGTGAGTTCTGGGATCCAGTCTCAGGTCCTTACTCTGTGTTGCAAGCCCTTCATCCACGGGGACATCTCCTCCGGCCAGGATGGGCACTTCAGATGCCTCTTTTTCTCCCCATTCATTTTCCCATCTCTGACTGATTTGCATACAGTACTGGCTATTGATTTGTCAATTTTAGATGTTATTTGTCTACTTTGTGATGTGACAGGTGAAGATTTTGATATTATCCCTTCTTTTTCTGACAGTAGTCATCTTATAGAAATGTTGTATTGGTTTTAGTCAAAGAAAGAGCATCGCAATAATGTGGAAATGTGGCTCACATACGAGCCAGAAATTTGCTAGGATTTTTCTTTCTTCTAGATTCTTTCTTGTAGCGTGGCAAACACATGCAATTCGCATTAGCTATCCTTTCTTCTCCTGCAGCTCTTGACTTCCTTTCCATGTAAGGTGGGAAATGTGATTTCACTGGTCTTTTGAGGTTAAAGCTATTAACAACTTTCCCTGCTATCCTCCTCTCTGCTCCTGTAGTGAATAGGCAGGCTGTGGGTTACATGTTGGGTAAATATAAAAGTTGGGAGAGCCATCTTATCAGAATGTAATATGAATGAGAAGTCCATCATCATCCATCCATCTATCCATCCATTCACCCCACCCATCATCCATCCATCCATCCACCCATCATCCATCCATCCATCCACCCATCACCCATCCATCCATCCATCCATCCACCCATCACCCATCTATCCATCCATCCATCCACCCACCATCCATCCATCCATCTATCCATCCATCCATCCATCCATCACACATCCACCCACCCATCATAATACATACATACATACATACATACATACATACATACATACATATATACATATTGTGATACAAAGAAAAACTATACTCTTTTCCCTCTCTTCTTACTTCCATCCTTGCTCTCAGGACAACACTTTTTTAAAAAAGAGCTATTTATTTCAAATTTTTATGTGCATGCATGTGTGGGGGCCTGAGTATGGAATTTTATATGGAAAATAACTCCTCCAAAGTCAAGAGACCCCACTTCACTTAAAAGTCTTGCAACCATGTTCTTTTTCCTGAAACCTGTCCCCAACCCCCACCCCTTTCTGGATGCTTTCAGGATCTTGTCACTGTGCACGGGTTTATCAGTATGTCTAAGACTGGAGCTATTGGATCTATTTCTTATTCTGAGATTTTCATGGGTTCTTTAACTTGAAGTTCTTTTCTTTTAGTGCTTGGAAATATATATGATGGCATCTCCACCTGCTCCCCCACTCCGCTCCCCCTGCTCCTCCTTCTGCTCCCCCCGCTCCCCCTGCTCCTCCTTCTGCTCCCCCCGCTCCCCCTGCTCCTCCTTCTGCTCCCCCTGCTCCTCCTTCTGCTCCCCCCGCTCCCCCTGCTCCNCCTTCTGCTCCCCCCGCTCCCCCTGCTCCTCCTTCTGCTCCCCCTGCTGCCCCTGCTCCTCCTTATCCTGTTCCTCTTTCTTCTCTTATTCCTCCCCCTGCTCCCCTGTTCCTCCTGCTCTTCCTTCAGCTCCTCCAGTTCCTCCTGCTCCTCCTCTTCCTCTTCTTTAATCCCCTTCTGTTTTCCCTGTTATATGAGAAGCAGTTTCCAGACTTGCAAGAGTTAACCACACTTGCAATTATGTTGCATATCAAACCGATCTAAAACGTGATAACTTAAAATGTGATTGATGATCTCTTGGATCAGTGCTTGACTATAGAGATGGCAGGACAGCAAATGAAGAAGCCTGGTCATGCATGAGCTTCACTTCTCATTCACAGTCTATCCTCTGCCTTCTCTTGATCCAAAACACATCTGAAGGCAGAAAATGGGAGGAGCTGCAAGGTCACATGGCAAAATGTTTGGCTAGCGAAAGGAGTCAATAACTGAGATAATTGCTTGCAATTTCTTTTTGATAGAGGCTTTTACCATGTAGCCCAGAACTCACTATACAGAGCAGGTAGGCCTTGAACTCTCAGCCAGCCTGCTTCAGCCTCTCTGTTGCTGACAGGACAGGTGTGTGCCACCACACCCCGCTTCTACCAAATCCTTTAAGGCATTTTTTGTTTTGTCTCCTTCATTTTCTGCATTCATCATCTTGATCTACTTTTCAGATGTTTTCTGACAATATTTTATAATATTCGTTATGGATTTTAGTTCATATTTTGCTTCCAATTCTAGAGCCTTGATTGGGCTCTAACGTTCTCTTTTTGTAACATCCTGTTCCCATTTTACGAATGCAATACCCTTTTTTTACCTTTTAGTATATTTGTTAAAGTTCTCTAAAACTTGGTATGAGAGATTGATTCTCTAAAACTTAATGTGTGTATGTGTGTGTGTGTGTGTGTGTGTGTGTGTGTGTGAGAGAGAGAGAGAGAGAGAGAGAGAGAGAGAGAGAGCCTGTTTTGCTACAGCTTGGGGGTCTAGAAGGTAGAGTTGGAGGCAGACCACTTAGGGGCATAGCTTCTGACTCTAACAAATGCGACTATACTTGAGTTTCCCTTTTTGTCCTTCAAGGCAGTTGTCTGAAAAATAGAGGCAAAAAGTAATTTACTGCATTCCGTCATTGGGAACATAGAGAAGTCACTGAAGAGTGTCCCTGGAAGCATTGCAGGCATTCGGCCTCAGTTTCTTCAGATTAGGGAGTGGAGTTGAGAAGCTCACAGGACGGGAAGCACACTTCGCACTTCGCAGTTGCCGAGTTGGAGCCTGGGGAGCTGGGGACCCCCATACTTAGCCCTCCAGGGCATCCTCTGAGATACTGGCTGATGGACACTTGGCTGGAAACACGGCTTGGATGCAGCTCTCCCTTCTCTTTCTTCTCCAGTGATGAAGCCCAGGCTGACAGAGAACCCTGCTGGAAATTCAGGCTCTGAGCCTCGTTCAAAGCCCTTCCTGCCACACTCTGTAGAGTCTGAGTATGTCGGGTGGTGACTGATCTTTACTCCACAGGTCTCAAAACAAAGTTAGGGATGAAGTCCCTGCTTCCTCTCTCCAGACTTCCTGGGTCAGCGTCCTGAGATTCCATCTTGACATTCTATTTCCATCTGGCCACCTCTGGGGATAATAACAAGGGGCACATAATTGCTACCTGCTGCGTAAAGTACTTCTACCTTTTCTTTGTCCCAAAATGTTCTCTTCCCATCGTTTGGACACTGCAGGCCTCTGACCTAAGCTCCTACCAGCCCCCTCAGGGGTGCCAGTGCCCCAGGCAGCAGAGCTGCGGTCTGCTTCCCTCGCCTTCTTCCCCATGATTTTGAAAGCTTTCTAGGCCCTAGATTCTAACCAACATCACATCCTCCCATTCTTCCCACTCCAGAGCAAAATTCAATCCTCTTCTCAAGTTCAGCAAAAAATGCCTCCTAAGTCTTTCCTTGAACAAGTTACTTAATCTCTGGAATAGTGTTTTTTCATCTGTAAAATGGGTATCATAGACCCTGTCTTCCTGGGCTTTGGGGAACAACAGATACACTAATGTGGGGTTAGCAAAGTGCACATACACACACACACACACACATACACATACAGAGTAATTCAGTCAGTGTTAGCTATTATCATTGAGTGTGCATCCATTGTGAAGGGCCCCATTTAGTCTTTTGGTGTATGTATAATTTCTCCACTGGATGGGTGGGTCTCAGCTCTGACAGCATATCAGAATGACCTGAGGGGCTTTTGAAAACCACAAATTTCTGAGCCCTACTCCAGATCCACTGACTGTGAATCTCAGGGGTTGGACCTGGGTCTGTGGATTTTCAGAGCCTGTCCAGGTTGTCAATTCTTGCGTGTGTGTGTGTGTGTGTGTGTGTGTGTTAATATGGTTATTAGTATGGGTGTGTGTGTGTGTGTGTGAGCGAGTGTACGGAAACCAGAGGTTGATTTTGGGTGTCTTCCTTAATCTACTCTCTACCGTAGAGACAAGGTCTCTCACCGAACCTGGAACGCATCCAGATTCAGGCTGGCTAGCCGATGAACTCTTGCTGTCCCAGCATTTCCCTCCTGGCCCTGGGTTTTCAGGTGTGCCTCCACGCCCAGCTTTTAGTGGGTGCTATGGATCAGAACTCACATCCTCGTGTGCAGCAGGCGTTTTGCCAGCTGAGCCATCTCCAAGGCTGTGGATTCTAACAGATCACTCAGGCTGAGAACACTGGGCTGGAGCACATGTTGTCTGAGAACAAACATCAGACGCTCAGCAGTTCTCTACCATGTGTGGTGCCTGGTATCCTGTAGAGGGACCCAGCAGATCTAGGTCTGTAGTTTCCATTAAAGTATGTATATAGCCTGTAACCTGTTTTCATCTTTGAAGTCCCACCAATGGCCTCTCCTTACTGTCTTACTGATACCACCTTAGGCAGATGAGACAAATGGCTCAGAGTCATTATGGCTGCCCAAAGTCTCAGTCTGAGAGCTGCAGAGTGTCTCCAGACACTTAATCTCATGACTTAATCTTCATAATCTTAATCTTCAGAGTGGGTTGGGAGATGACTCAGTCAGTAATGTGCTTGCTGTTCAGACGTGTGAACCTGAGTAATCCCAGAACTCATGTAATAAGTCAGGGACCTCTAAGTTTACATCTCTGTATCCATAGATTAGCATGGTTCTCAAACCTCACCTGAGAAGTTTCTTCATTCAGTGGGCCGTAGTTAATGCAGACACTCAACTGGCCAACGTGTCTGTGAATTGTTTAGTCGCAAATGGGACATCTCCGTTATTCCTCTCTTCTAAAGGCTCAGGAGACCAGTGCAGAAGAAAGGGTGGAAAGATTTTAAGAGCTAGAAGTTAGGAGACACAGGCATGAAATATGATTGTGGAAGGACTCCTGCATTCATGAGCTCACAGCAGCCATGGTTGTCTGCACAAGACATGTGCAAGATGAAACCAATTATTGTTCCAGATCACAGAGTGGTTAATGAGTCCTACCCCTATCTGAGGAGCTAGCTGTAGGCGGTTGGTGGCATTTAGGGTAGGGAGAGTTAGTTTTCTTTAAGGACATGGCCCCTGGTAAATTCACTCTACTGCAGTTGATGGCCTCGCACTCACGAGTATGCAGGAAGAGCAGATTAGACATAATGGGTTATTTTTAAAAACCCATTGAGGTTGCTAAGGGTGGGACTGGGAAGGGGAGTGAGATGGAGGAAAGTAAATGTGATCAAATACATTATGTGCATTTATGATATTCTCAAAGAATATCTCAAAAAAGCCAACAGAAACATAAATGAATGAGTGAATAGATAAATAAACAAATAGAGAAACAGCAACTATGATGGTGCATATCTGTAATTGAAGTCAGTGCTGGTGAGGCTAAGACAGGTGAACCCCTAGGGTTCACTAGCCAGCCAGCCTGGCACACTTTACAAGTTCTGGGTCAGAAAGAGAACCTACCTCAAAAGAAATGTTGGTAACACCCGAGGAACAACAACCAAAGATGTCCTCTGCCCTTCATGTACACTGTACACATGTACACATATGTACACACACACACATACACACACACACACACACACACACACACACACACACACACACACACACACAATCTCTATATGAGACTCAGAGCAATATTCTGCAGAGGAGAGGAAGAGAAATGGAAGCTTTCCCTGAAAGCTTGGCTTCAGGCTGCAGTTCTTCTTGGGAAAACATGGGAGGGGACATGTACGCATGCACATATGTACATAATTGCATGCACTGTTGTGTGCTGCTGTATGTATGACCACCCTTGAGTATGTCTTACTGCCTTCCTGGGGAATGCATGGCCACGCGTGGTGCTGAGGCTGGTGCTGTGCACTCTGCGTGGTCAGTGCTGGTTCCTGTGCTAAGTGCGTGCACTGGGTGTGCCTGTCCCTATGCCTGAACCTGTCCCCTCCCTGCCCAGCTCCATGCAGCTCCCCTCCCCCTAGCTCGCAGTTCCCCTCCTCAGTGGCATTTTGCCAAAGAAGAGGAAGCAGGCAGTGTGTGCAGGATGCTACCCTCCTCACTACCTTTTGCCTGCTGTGCTTGCCTGTCTGCCAGGATCACGGCTGCAGGAAATTTCCCTGGGCACCTTACTCCCGACTGTGTGTTAATTGCATAGTCTCCAGTCTCTGCACCTACTTCTGAACTGAGGGTCAGGGTCACCTTGTCACATAACTTTAACTTGGTGCACCAAGTGGGAGAGATAAGTAGCCAGGAAGCAGGTGGAGGAGGTACCCAAGGCTGCAGTGCCAGACATGGCCCTCTTGACTCCCCTCCAGTCTTCTATTCCTACATCTAAATGCATAGACATGAACTCACTGTCTTGTGGATTATAAGTGTCCCTGAAAGCCAGTGTGTTAAAGGATTGGCTCTAGCTGGGAAGCCTAGTAGGAAATGTTTAGGTCATTGTGAGTGTGTCCATAAGTGGGATTATGGAACTTTAGCCTCATCCTCTCTTTTGCTTATCTGGCCATAAGGCAAGCCAGGTGCTCTTGCCAGGTTTTGCTGCCCTTCCCAGAGGTGGAAACACAATGGACCCATTAATCATGAACCCAAACCTTCAAAGCCATGAGGAAGCAGAATCCTCCTATTTGTTAAGTATGTAAGGTATATGCTGCAGGCATGGAAAACTGGCCACAGGCCTCTTTTCAGGGTTAGAGGTCCTTGAAAAGAGGTGCTGATGATGTATCTTATGGCACAGAGGCCTGCGGGTGATGCTCCAAGACTTTTTGGGGCCTGGGAAGGTTGTTTCAGGGGAGCAGAAGTGGTGGTCCAGAGGAGCAGAGATTCCTGAGGTAGAGCAGGCGAATGGCTCAGGTGCACCAGGTTCCCTCCATTCACTCTCATTAGGGATGGAAACTGTTCCGTGCCTTGAGCATGACTGTCCTCTTTCCCGTATTCTTCTCCACCTGCTGCTCTTCTCTTTATGCCTTTTTGTCTGTGGCTTCTTGCCGTATCCTTCTCAACTCTCTTAATGTGCTGAGGATGCACCAAAGCCCATCTGTCTTTAAAGGGGACAAGAATCAGGTACTTATTCTGACCCTGTAACACTGACGTGTTGTGTGTCTCTGGGCATGCTGTCATGATTCCCTTTGTTTTAGTTTATTTTACCAATAACATCCAGAGCTGTTGATGTACTTGATAATCTATTGATGGCCATTGCAATAAAGCTCCAGGGCTCATCTGGGTGTGGACCTCAGCCTTGGACTACTCATAGTAAGATATCATACTCCAAAGGAGGCTCAGGGACCATTGGATTCATAGCAGTATGTCCTGGTTAATTTTAACTGGTAATTCCCCACAATCTAGATCACTTAGGAAGAATTAGTGAGGAATTATCTAGAGGGGGGTTGCCATAGGGATGTCTGTGAGGTATTATCTTTATTGTTAATTGATATAGAAAGACTGAGTCCATTGTGGGTGGTACCATTCCCCAGGCAGGGAGTCCTAAACCATATAAGAGAGGAGAAAGCTAGCTTACAAAAGCAAACAAGCAAGCAAGCAAGCAAGCAGGTAGCATGGGTATTTCATTTCTCTCTGCTCTTAACTGTGGGTGTGATACAACTAACTGCTTGAGTTCCTGCCTTGATTTGCCCAAAATGATAAATTTTAACTTATAATTGTAAGACAGATAAACCTTTTCCTCTTCTATGTTGAATATGGTCAGGATATAGTGTCACCGTAACAGAAACAAAGCTAGAACGTAGCAAGGGGTCCATGGAGAGGAGCAGTAGCTTGTAAATCTCTATCTTCAAGAACAAGCCCATGGAGGGACCATTAGGAGAACTGAACCAGAGCCTATGGGGAGACCTCCTGTGCAGGGACAGCATATATCAGACTGTGCGTTCATGGGGGGCACGTCTCTTTGTTGTTCTTTTCTGTTTTCTGCTGATGCATAAAGAATGTTTATGCATCCAGGCAGTGGTGGCGCACGCCTTTAATCCCAGCACTTGGGAGGCAGAGGCAGGTGGATTTCTGAGTTCGAGGCCAGCCTGGTTTACAGAGTGAGTTCCAGGANAGCCAGGGCTATACAGAAAAACCCTGTCTCGAAAAAACAAACAAACAAACAAAAACAACAACAACAACAAAAGAATGTTTGTTCAAGACATGGAGACTGTCATGAAGAAGAGGGCACCAAGTTACTTAGAGAGAAAATAGGGCGCTGGAACCCGTGAAAGGAAGGAAAGCCACTAGAGGAAAGTGACAAGTTAGAGTAAGGCAGTGCTATGCCGTGGTGACAGATAAGTCCTAGTCCTCAGTCTCAAAGACTGGAGCAAGCAGGGCTATTTCTCACTTCACAGCCCATCTCTTGGTGGATTGCTGGAGCAATGTTGTCACTCACGCGTGTGGAAGAATGAAGCAGTCTCTGTCCCCAGCACTGCCCGCTGATGTGTTAGGCAGAAGAGAACTTCACAGCTCTCTCAGTACCAGCCAGAAAGTGACATTTCACTCACACCCCATCGGCCACCACTAGCCACAAGTCTACTTTGGCTCATAAGTCACTGGCTGGAGCCAGTCCCGTAGTCTCTCTAAAAGCAAGAGGACCAGGAAGTGCAATTGTGCCATGTGACTAGAAGACAAAGAGATGGACACACTTGAAGAGAGAGCAGATGAAGACATAGCTGCAGGGGACTGAGACAGGAGGGGCTGGCTGACGCATCAGACCCTCATTCACTCATATTCTGGAGCACCAGGCCTGTAGCTTGTGTTCCTTTAAGACTGAGTCAAAACTAGCAGTGGGATCTCATGGCAATCTACGAGTAGAGCACCAACTGTATGCCAGGCTGTCCTGAGCACAGGGACAAAGATGAGAGGCACCAAAGCATGGGATACCATGCACCTTTGGCACCCCAGCTCTAGACTGGAAATTGGCCGGTGAAGGAGAGAGGAGGCAGGGTAATGGCTGCGCACACGTAGCCACAGGTTAGGAAAATCCAGGTGGCTTCTGGTTCCTGCATCTACCTGTGCCTACACTCCTCCAAGTTTAGGAGCTTTTGTAAATGGAACTCATCCACAAAGAGAACCAGCCACTCCTCTGAAACCTTAAGTGCTTCTTTCTGATTGCACTTTAGCAGCCATCTGCCTGGTGGTATTACACTGACCTTGTTCTGAGGTCCCCAGTCCAGAGGGTGGGAAGATGCTCATGTGGGTACAATTTGGGGGTGGGGTGGGGAGAGTTCTCTTATTATCAGACAGATGTTTTGGGCTTTGTGAAATTTGGCTTAAGTTTGATATTCCCAGGAATATCAAGTGACTTGGGGCATTAAAATCTGAGTCAGTGCTAAGAGTAACGAGCTACCAGGGAGAAATGGCTCATGCACGTTTGAGCTACCAGGGAGAAATGGCTCATGCACGTTTGCTTGGGACAGAGCTTCACAGAGAGCTGCAGTTGTTTGGTGAGGGTCCAATCCTTTCCTGGACCTATTGACCTCAGAATAGAGTGCAAGGCCTTCCTGTGATCGCGATGTCTTCCTCTCTGTCTTCCTTTCCATGCTCTTCCGTTGCTCCCCACCGGCTGGTTCTGAGCACTTTTACATTTATCCAAATGGGGCATGTGCCTGGTGACTTTGCACATGTTGTTTCTTCTCCCTTGGGTGCTCCACCAATCCCCTCTTCCTTGTGACCTTGGCTGAGCATCTCCTACTCTGCAGTTGATTAACCATCCTTTCAGACTCCTCCCCTGTCCTTTTATGCCTCCCTGTGGAAACTTCTCTCACAGTCTTCATCACACTGAATGGCAGTGTCCTGAGATCATCTCTCCCATGGCCTCAGGATCTTCTGAAGGCTGTAGTTCATCTTAGTTCTCTTTCTGTCTGGTAGACTTAGTGCTTCAGTATCTATTTCTGTAATAAACAGGGCGAATGCATGAGTGAATGAGCAAGCTGGAAAGAACATGAAAGACTTCTAGTGTTTTCCTATTGAAATCAAGAATTCCCACCATTTCACTGGATTAGCCAAGGTTTGTCTCATTTAAATAAAGCTTTATTGGAACACTGTGGCCATAGAGTTGAGCAATTGGGAATCCATACTCCCCAAAACCATTTCTGGCTCTTCATAGTGAAGTGTGCCTAACCACTGTTCCACAGCACTGGCTTTGGATCTTTTCTGGTCTGGAGACCCCTCTGAGATTTAATAGCCACTTTGAGGTAGACTATATACACATATACAAGACATTGCACATTCAAATTCATGCAGATCATTGGCTCCTTGAAGCCCATTCATCAGTCTCCTAGAGGTCCTCTGACACTGTTACCCAAGGCTAGTGAGGCTAAGACCAGAGAAGATGATGGAGTATGGCTCAGAGGTTCTTATGGGAGCAGATGGGACTAATTGTCACCTCTCTTAAACATCAAAACTTGCAGGAATACACTGCTTGAATTCCTAACCATATCATAGCTCAGAAAAATGGGCTCCTCCCAAATTCTTCTATTGGCACTCAAGCCCAGTGTGACAGCATTAAGAATTTCAGGGTCTAGGGAGAGGGCTCAGTGGATAAAGCATCTGCTATGTCAATGGGAGGACTGAGTTTAGCTCTCTACTAACCCACAAGAAAGCTGTGCTGCAGTGGGCTGCCTGTAGTCCTAGCACTTGGTTGATGGTCCTAGCTTGTTTTCTTGGTTGTTATAATAAGCACCACTAGCAAAAATTAGGGGAAGAAAGGGTTTATGTGACTTACCCTTTCACATTGAAGAAAGTCAGGGTAGACACTTTAAAAGGGAATCTTGGAGGAATACTGCTTGCTGGCTTTCTCTCTTTGGCTTGTTCAGCTAGCCCCAGACTCACTTGCCTAGGGATGGTACTGCCCACAGTACCTCCTACATCAATTAACAGTCAAGACTTACACACACTCCAGTCATGCCCACAGGCCATTCTGATGGAGTTGATTGTTCAGCTGAAGTTCCCTCATTCCCAGAAGACTTTGGGTTGTGCTACCTTGACAGTGAAAGCTAACCAGTACAGTGGAGAAGACAGAAAATTCCTAAGGCAAGCTGGCCAGTCAGACCAGCCAAATCAACACCAGCTCCAGGTTCAGGAAGAGACCCTACCTCAGTAAGATAAAACGGAAGAACTGAGGAAGCCACTCCATGGCAGCCTCTGCCATCCACAGGCACATGCAAAAGTGCACACACACAGGCACACATATAAACACATGTACTAGTGCACATGTGTTCCCACACATGTAAGTGTGAATACATGCACACATGCATGCAATCCATACATGCGCAAATTATGCAGCAGAGCTGGGACAATTAGGAGGTAATTAAGTCATGAGAATGGGGCTTCTGTGAATGGGATGAGTAACCTTATCAAAGGGCTGGGGGTCTTTTATCCCAATTGTTCCTCCCACGGTGTAAGCATAGGTGAGATGCGTTCAGAGGTTTAATGTTGGAGTTGAGAGAACCAGACTTAGAATCCACCAGCACTGTGACAGACTTCCCAGTCTTCAGAACTGAGGGGACATTGTTTGTGTTCTCGGTAAGTTCCACAACCCCAGGTATCCCGTGACAGCAGCCGGTTGAGGCTAGAGCATACATACGCATCTCTAGCCCCCAGAACTCACTTCTGTGCCTCCATCCTGTTCACTTGCCGGAGAACACAGCTCATGTGGGAGCCATCTTCACACCCATCTGAACCTGGAACTTGAACACACTGCTCCTCCCCTACTGCAATGTGCATACCTCCATTTTCTCAGTAGGTATAAAGGAGGAGAGAATGCCCACCCAGATTTTCCAAATGAGAGGTGCCATGGAGTGGGGGGAAGGGAGTCAGAGCAGGGAGCATATAATCGATCACTCCCCAGCTCTGCTTTCTTCAAAACAAGGCGAGGGCAGTGAATGTGTGTGTGTGTGTGTGGTGTGTGTCTGAGAGCTAATGAAGTCGTGAGCAATAGGAGGCGTTAGGCCTCTGGGAAGCAAATTGTGGGCCAAACGAGCTCATTTTTTAGCAGAATTATTAAATTAGCAGATGAAGGGAACACATTAGACGTTATGAATCTTGCTTTTAGCTGAGCCCTTGATAGAGGGTTATGCAGATGCTGGATAAATTCGTGTTATTTTGGATGTGGAGGGAGCTGGCGTGCCTGGGGTTTCCAGCCCAACTCCAGTCTTCCTGGGAAGGACTCAGGTGGGGTGGGTTCTGTGAGCACAGGGGCCAGGCCGTCTCTTGGACACTTTATTTAGTCCCCACTTCCCTTGGCCAGAGAGAGGTTATAGCCCCCTTCGCTGAATGCTTGGGAGTGGCACACGGTGAGCAACCAGGCGTCTAAATCTGCCTCCCCTTAAGAAAGACCTCTTGGTATTGGTGGGTGTAGGGGCCTTTAGAAAGTATGTAGCAGGGACAAGAAAGAAAAGAGGGCAGAGACTGGGGCTGAGGGTTTTAGGAAGGGCTCTGTGAAGGTGCAGAAGGTGAGGCAGGAAAGCAAGAGGGCTGATTCTAAATGCTGTGTGGCAGCTGGACAAATGCTTAAAGGGGAGGTGAACTGAGGACAAATGCTTAAAGGGGAGGTGAACTGAATCCATGCCACGAGGAGGAATAGTTACATGAACCAACAGGGCTCGTCCCTTTATTCAAATAGGTAGTGGTCTCTTCTAGAGGAGACTGATGTAGCCTCAGAGGACTGTGCTGAACCAACTGATGACTTAGAAGGATGTAGACACAGGGGCGTACCCAGTCTGTCAGGGAATGATCTCCCCATTCCCGAAGGCATTCAAGGAGCAGCCATGGCATGAGAGGGGAGCCTGATGTTGGGTGGAGCAAAAGGTTGTTGAGCATAGCTGTGTGAGCTCTGGCTTTAGAAGCAGGTATGACTTTGAGTGTCCTACCAAAGTATCAGATGACTGATACATACCTGAACACAGTAGAGCTGGATGCTCCACCAGGAGAGTCATATCCTGAGGATTGTTCCCAGGCTATGGGTTGAGAAGGACTTCTCAAAGCCTCATGGTTCCAGTGGGGGATAGGAGTGGGGCAGGATGGAGGAGCTATGTCTAGAGAACCTTGTCCAGCAAGCTAGACCCAGACCCATGTAAGAAGGAAATGGAAAGACCAACTGGGAGTGTGGGGTTATGAAAAGGCACAATGGTCTAGTCCTTCTGTTAAGTTCTTCCCGACTTCCTCCTGTGAGCCTGAGCCTGTGATAGATTAGAAGCGAGCTGTGGGGGAGTTCACCATGCAACAGGCAAGGTAAAACATGACCACAACTCTCCACAGAGAAAAGAGAATTTCTGGTGCACGGCCAGCAGCTTCCAGAGAGGACAGACAAGGCAAGGATGTACTATCTCTACATGGGGCATCTGAGCATTCCCCTGAAGCTGTGGCCTTCAGAGTATTAGAGAGTCTGTCTGTTGGAGGTACTGGAGGCAGGCAGCATAGTGTGGATGGAGAGGCAGAGGGTCCACATTTCAAAGTTTGCCTGCTAGGCTGGGCTCTTAATGAAGGAGACAGGCGATTCTATTGAAGGAGATTTTTCCCCACAGGAGAGGGAGGGGGGAAGATCAGAATGGAATCCTGGGAATATGTTGTGGCTGTTATGTAGAGATTGGCACTAGAGGTGAGTCTGGAGGCTAAAGATTCAGGCAGAGGTGCATGGCTGAAGCCTAGGGGGAATGACAACCTCAGTTTGAGTGCTAAGTGGAGCTAAGGCCCAAGCATAAGCTTCTCCATGAGTGTGTGCACGGTACATCACACCCCTGAATGACTGTTTCTTTCTCTTAAGTGCTTCTGTTTGGCACAGACACACACACATGTGCCTATCTGTGAATGCGCCTGATAGTATTCCATAGTCATCTTGGAGTTAGGGGTAGTCACAATTGCCCAAAGAGGCGTGAGTGTGTGGATGCGTGTGGCCTGCTTGTCTTGGAGGGAAATAGTTACAAAACAGCCCTGTGCTCTCAAGATGAACTGACAAGTCATGCAGTCGTATCTTACTGCAACGGGAGGCCTAGGTATCCATCTTCCTTAATCCACTCAACGGTTTGTCCACAGCCACTCCCCGGGAGGGGCTGGGCCCTGCGTTTGGGGCATCACTGTGGGCAGAACTGTGGGCAGCTCTTCAGAGCCTCCCAGTCCCACTTGGATCACAGCACCCCCACCCCCTTTTTCTTTTTGCCTTTGTCTCTCAGGGCATACTAATAACCTTGACAGGGAGTGGCAGAGACAAGCCTTCCCAGTGTCCCTACAAAAGAGAGCCCTGAGGGTCGACATAAAGACCTTGCTAGTGTTGGTGAATGGAAGAGGATCCTTCCTAGCACATCCTGCCTGGTCCTATACTGTTCCGGCCAAGTGCTCTAATTTCTGTCTCCCTCTGTCTCTCTGTCTCTCTGTCTCTGTCTCTGTCTCCCTCTGTCTCTCTGTCTCTCTGTCTCTGTCTCTCTGTCTCTCTCTCTCTGGTGTACTACATAGATGTCATCAGATACCTCCCAGAGTGTGACAGTTTGACCAGCCTGACCTATCATCAAGCTTCCAGAACCATCTCTCCTCCTCCCCTATGTGCCTTGCTTTTGTGTAGGTTCTGGGGATCTGAACTCAGTTCCTCCTGCTTGCAAGGCAGGTGTTTACTGGCTTACTGACAGAACCATCTCCCCAGCCTCTGATTTTCCCCATTTCTGAGACTTACACCATTTGCTCTGAAGGCAGCTTGGCAAGGGCAAAAAGTCTTTTTCAGCCCATGGAGCGTCCCAGGCCTCAAGGTCCAATCCTTGGCCTGCTTTTGACCCACTAACCTTCATTAGCTTCTGCCTCTGAAGCATGGGGGGCAGGCCGTTGTGTCTGCCTGTCCCTCATAGGCTGAGAGATAGAAAGCCTGCCATCACACTCAAGTGCTGTGTGGCCAAACTCAGTTATACAAATCCTTTATCCAGAGTTGTATTGATAAATGTCTAATAACCAACTCTTCACAAGGCCTAAGGCCCTGCTTTCTAATGTGTGATCATTTCCTTTGTGTTATTTTCCTTATAGCCTACTCTGTGAAACCCCCTGAACATGGAAACAGAGGTGTTCAGAATCCCTTCTTATATGAGCCTGAAGGAGCTGGCTCCCGGGGATGGCTGCCTTTCTTCTAGACATAAAGCAGCCTACATGGAGACAGAATCTAGATCAAGGTCAGGCAGTAGGCCTAAGGGCTCCAGTGCCCAGCACTCAGTATGTGCCAGAAGTGAGGCTGTAATTAACCAAACTGAACGAGGAGACTAGGCACTGGGAAGACAAGAAGCAGTTTTGGGAGAGCGATGTGACGTGCCAGGAGACCAAGAACAGATCGCTTAGGAAAGCACAGGGCCCTGGATGATGATGGACAGGGTCCCCACGTGTCTGGAATGCAGCATTGCCTCCTGAGGCTCTCTTCCCAGGCTTGGCAAGGGAGGCTCTCTACATGATGATGAGGGAGCTGGTCAGACAGACAGGTGTTCCCTGAACCTCAGGGATGACGTGTGAGCAGGCCAAGCCAGGAAAGGGCACGTCTAATCTCTGCGATTGTTGGTACCTCAATTCTGATGATGGCCCTGTGAGGATGGTGCCAAGGGCCCGGGGGAGGGAGGAATGCCCTGGCTGACATCATCTGCTATTTCTGGACCGACTCACTGCCTCCTCCTGTGGGAACTTCCTTCAGGACATAAATCATGTAGTCTTCTCATGACTACCTCATTCTCCTGAGGAAACACAGGGAATTTGAGTTCACGAAGCCAAATGAGGTCTGGGTGTCCTCTGGAAACAGGAGATGGGGAGAAGAATGTCAACTCTGGATCAGCATTCCAGTCACATCTCTCTGCCCCCCCTTAGAAAGCTCCAGAGTCTTGGGTAAGTCAATTCCCTTCTCTGCTATTCCTTTCTCACAAATGGGCTGATGGTAACGCACGATGTCTCATCATGCCCGAGCCCTCGAAGGCTGTGCTTCTGGTGGTCAGTCTGTGAAAGCCTGTGTGAACTCCCTTTCTGGTCCTTTCTTGGCTTGCGGTGGGTGGTTCACAGGGGCTGCAGCGGGAAAGCAGCACCTTGTGATCCCGTGGAGCATCTAGGAGGAGTGAGGCATGCTGGGAGTGACTGGATGCCTTCAGTCCCAGATCCTTAGGCTCTCCTTGGAAATCCCTCGGTTATGCAGGGCTCAGCAGCCAGGAGAGTTGCCTAGGTCTTCACCAGGCTATCTTCTTGAGCGGAGGTGACAGGATTGTCCATCACCTGTTTGTTCACTGTCTGTGGCTTTGTCTATCTCTCACAACTGTCTGTCTATCTGTCCTGGGGAAAGACGGTAAGGCTTGTTAGCTGCCTGCTGCCTGCTTTTCTGCAAAGCCTGCCTGACTTCCTGTCTTTCTGTCAGTCTTACTCAACATGCCTTCCTGTCTCCCGAGTGCAGCCGATTCTCTTGCACCTGGGCTCCATTTTATGATGTGAGTGACAGAGAGGTGACAAATGAGAGCAAGAGACTGACAGGCGGGAGCACACATGTACGGGGGATGGAACGTTTGCACACACAGAGTCTTGACAGCTGGGTCATCCCCTTAGAGACAGGGTCAGTCCAGGTTTCCTTTACCTCAGTGGGATGGCTAAGTACCATTCCCCCCACCCACCCCCATCCCCAAACTGAGAAACTAGCCAGCATCCCTGATTACAGGCTGAGGTGTCTGCCATGGAGGCTTCTAGAGGAGGAGGAGGAGGAGGGCTAGTACCCATGGCAACCATGGAAGAGGCACATTCCTGCACAGGAAGAACCTTTGAAACAATGGAACTGTCCAACACACAAAATGGACTGTTATTCAGGTAGTGATCTCCCTGTCATTGAAGTCATTCAGTTATTGGCTAGCCACCCACCTGTCAGGGCTGCAGGAGGAGTTCCTGCTTTAGAAGCCTTGGAGAGGTTGAGCTAACACTGATAATGAGGACACACAGTGCCTGGTGCATAGTAGGTATGCAGAAGCAGAGCTGTGCCTTGGAGGCAGATTGGCCCCAGGAGCCTCTGGGTCAGGAAAGATGAAAGGCCAACTCCTTGCAACAGGTTATGAATTAACAGGAGCTGGGAACCGGGTAATAAAGGGCTTCCCAGAATAGGGATGTCTCCCTTTCCCTCACCCTGATTTGCATGGCTCCCACGGGCCTCCCTCCCCTCTTCTAACTCAATTTCAATTTCAATTTCAATGTCAATAACTTCCCTGGCACGATAAGCAGCCAGGGGTTGCCAAAGTGAATGGGAACATTGAGTCTCAGTCCCGGACTGGCTTGTCTAGCCGGTGCTGTCCCTTCTTGGCCTGTCAAGACCTTCTGATTGTACATCTTGCTTCCTCTCTGCCCTTTGGGGAGACTTATTTTTACCCTCTCCAGCTGTCTGTAAGGTTATTTGAACAGAGATACATTCTCGTCTTAGATCAGGAAATTCAGATGACAATGGCACAAGGACCACCAGGCACAGGCTTTGTGAGTCTAAGTGGGATGTGCTGGGGATATGGAAATGATGAGAGCTTAGTCTCAGTACCCTGGGACCCCAGCTGAATAGAGAAGGCAGAGGAGAATCAACAACTCCAATAATGTGCTAAATGTTTTGACCCATGGGGCAGGACTTTGGGATTATAGAAGAGGGGATTCTGAGCTAAGGTGGGGCTGGCTGGCAGCTTGATTGAAAAGACAGGATGGAAGGCAGGCCACCAGTTTTCCTCACTATGGATTAGGGGGTGACTAGAGTGTCTACTAGTTCAGGTACATCCATCCTTAAGCCATAACAAGCCATAGCTAGATAGTTGCCAATGATCAGAGCCTTTACAAAAGGCAGGCTTGACAGGGAGATATGAGAATGTGTGTAAAAAAACTCCAGGAGGCAATAAATAGAGAGAGGGGAAAGATGGGGCCTAAAGTCTTGGAAGGTGAGCTCTGATGAGTGTAAGACCTGAAGCTCAGGACAGACTAGCCAATGATCCTCAGTGGTCAAACTGGAGTCAATGATGCTCTAGAAAAGGGAGCCCTGCATGGGGTGGAGTGGGGATGCTGGGAGATCAGGAAGCCCCAAAAACCATAGGTTATGTTTGGAGTCAGAACAGAGAGGCGAGGCTGAGGCAAGAGCAGACCTGATGGGCAAAGATGAACAGGGGATGTTGTGAGTTGGTGCTGGCTTTGACAGCTTGGCATCCCTGCCCAGCACTGGCTGAGGTCACATCGTGCTCTAGCACTGCCTGGAAGCCCTCATGAGCAGAACCTTAACCCATCCTTAATCAACACTCTACCTAGGATGTCGATGGGAGACAAAGATGCTGCAGTTCCCTTCCTGGAAAGGGGCTGCTTCTGGGTTCGTTCCCTGCTAGAAAGAGGTAGAGGAGCTGGCTCAGACTTTCTTAAGCTTTGGGTCAGACAGAGAGAAGATGATGGGATTAACAGTTCTTGAGTGAGGTGACACATCTTAGAGGCCCAGAGGCATCTGCAATTGGGTCTAGGGCTGGCATGAGACTTCACCTCTGTGACCCCTCAGCTCTAGGGACTTGAACCTTTGCAGAGGATCCTGGGGCCCATCCTACCTGCTGTTTAAGGTCCTTCTATCCACCTAGCTTTGGAGTCAGGTGAGGCTTCCAGCTAGAGAGGGTAGGCAGGGGCAGGGGGGTATGGTGAAATAAGGGCCCCTAGGACACCCTTCCAGTTTTGTTGCTGGGAGCCCTCTGGTGTTGGCTCCTTCATTTGCAGAATTCTTCTCAGTAAGATAAGAACAGTAAGCTAAACCAGGACTTGCAAAGAGAGGTCCTTGGAAGAGAGTTCATGCAAGATGTCTACGGGAAAGAAGTTTGCAAGAAACCCATTCCTCCCTCCACATACCGTGAGCTCTGAATTCCACACACCCCCAATCCCATACACACCTGTTGCACTATGGCTGCCCAGGTGTTTCCTAAGCCACTCAAATGTACTCCAAAGTAGGAAGGATCCATGCTGCATCATTTTGGACCTAGTGTACTCAACCTTTTTATGATGACTCTGTCTTGTCCTGGAACTGGGTAGGTTTCTTTGAAGAAGGTGGAGGATACTTGAGTAGTAGTATTAGGAGGAGGAGGAGGAGGAGGAGGGGGAAGAGGAGGAAGAAGAGGGGGAAGAAGAAGAGAAAGAGGAGGAAGAGGAAGAAAAGGAGGAGGAGGAAGAGGTAGAAAGTGTCTCCTTTGTCCTACCTTGCTATCTTTATCCTCATGGCTCTGACGTGTGGTAGGTATTCATTCATTGCCCATCTCACCCCACAGTGGCTGAGGGGGCATTGAGCTATGAACTGGTTCAAAATGGAGGCACAGCCTGGATAGGCAGCAGGGCCCATCCTGTGTCAAAGCCTTCTAAGAACTTACAGCCTCTCCAATCTCCCTACTCAGGGTCACCACTTTTGTGGGAGAGACCCGTCGTCGTGGAAAGACCTCGGAGTGGAGATAGAGGAAGTTAAAGGCTAGGGGAAACTGCTTACTAATAACTTAAAAAGCAGATTTTAAGAGTTTAATTCCTCATAATGCTTTGGGCCCTGCCCCAAAGTATAAAGTTAGTGCTGCTGCTGATGTAGAGTTTGCCAGTATGAGGGGAAAGACAGAACTTTCGTCTCAGACAGACTAGGATTTGAATCAGCCCAGAAAGAGACTCTCTTATCTAACTTCATTTAATTGATCTCTCTGTTCTCTCTGGGAGACACTGCACCACCTCGTCCTTGGGAGTGCTGGGCTGCCACCAGTTGTTTCTTTCTCCTTAGCCCAAGGTGTCACGTGCTCACGGTACATACATACTCTCAGACCCCCTTGTGTCCGCTGTAAGTGGGAGATTTAATCAAATGTAACATATGCCAATTAAATAGGAGTAGAGAAAAGTTACGTTTCTATGGCAATTAATTTATGCTTGGGGGGGGGCTGCTCAAAAGTTACTGTGGAGTTAGATGTGGGCAAGACTAGAGAAGACTTAAGGAAAAAAAAAAAAAAACCAACAAACCTTTCAAGACTTGGATACATCTATCCCTGTGCCTGGCATGGGATCTAGGACTCGCACAGGTGCCAGCTCAAAGGGAGAAAGACGACACTGTATTCATTAATGTGCTCTTGGGAAGCCTGTTTTCCTTTCTGCACTTCAGTTTTCTTGACGGATTCTTTTTTTCTTTTAGTTGCGGACGATCTTGCTATGTAGCCTGGAGCTCTGTATGCTCATGTCTCTGTCTCCTGAATGCTGGGATCACAGGCCTGGCTCGTTTTCTTGACATAACTAATGCCCATGTCAAAGACGTGTGGAGGGAAGCAATTGGAGCTGAGTAGCCCTGTCCCTTCTGGCTTCCTCTTTCAGGATTTAGCATCCCTTATTCTGCCCACCATCCCTACTCTGCATCACCCGCAACTGTGTGGTTCCCCAAATCTGCTTGTGATTAGGGTTTAAGGTCCCCCTCAGAGGGGGCCTCCTAGGGGAAGGGCTTTTGGAAGGACTTTCAAACAATTTCTGTCTTGATGAATCAATCGGGTGACAATCTTTACTGGAGGTCATTCCCTATCATAGTCCTTATGACTGACCCCAGGTAAGAGTGTGCTTATTTTTTTTTTCTAATGTGGGACCTAGCCATCTCTGTTCATCATGGTGACACGCACAGTGTCCTTAACTCATCTACCCGGCCTCAGACTCTGGAACAATCTTTCTTCCTGTCAAGGCCACGCAAAAGAAGCTTACCCTTGCAAGCGGAGTTTAATCTCACTCAGATCAGGGTTCTTCCCAGTAGTGTGGGCAGGGATGGCTCTGGTCAGACGCTCTGGGTGCGGTTTTGTCAGCGGTGGGTCCAGCTCCTCCTGCTTCCCTAATCTCTCCAAGCATTTATCGCCTGGCATTATATATATATACACAAATCCAGGCCCACAAGGCCTAAGAGAGACCCAGAAGGGCTCGCTAGGTGCATGCATACCCACTTCTGTGGCTAGCTCACTTCCCACAGTTCCAGGCCACCAACCACAAAGCTCCACCAATCGGTTCATCTCCTGTCTCAGCTGGATGCTCCAGACTGAAGAGCATATCAAGAGTCACTTCTGCCACCAGAAAGCCCGCAACACAGGCACCTCCTGTTGCAAAGGGTCTGGTGGAGGCACCGAGTAGGGACATCCCCGGAAGCTCTTTGCTTGTGAGGATGGGCAGGGACCTGGTGCAGGGGCAAAGACAAGGAAGAGAATCAATCGTTTCTTCGTTGGGACAGGCTTCTGTGTGGAAGGAGGCAGCAGGCCTGGGTCTGACACTAGTGTGCCACCTCGGGTGGTCTCAATCCTTCTTTTTGAGCCTGTTTCTTCTTCCACGAAGTGGGGATGATGACAGCTGCCATATTTGTTGTCAATAGTGTAATGTCTAGAAAGTCAGCTCCTTCTCGGCCAAGAAGCCAGGGAAGTATTGTGACAAACAAGAGATCTGGAGCTGCAGAGCAGGCTAAGAGCAATGGGCCCTGAATGGACTTGAGCACACAGTTTTGTCCCCTGGAGAGGACACAAGGTGACCAATTTGGAAGGCCAGTCTTCTTGGCTTTTGGTTTATTGGTACTAACTAATTTTCAGAGATAGAATAGAAGATCTATCTTGCATTTGGAAAGACCAGTGCGGAGAGAGCAAACAGCTTTCTGTTCAATGTGATACAGGGTAGGGCCAGCATTCACTGTCCTGACTCCTAGAGTAGAGTATTAGGAGGTTATGCATGCATCCCTAGGCTCCCGGCCCTGCCATTTGAATGTAGAACTCTGGAAGATTCAATGGCAGGGGTTGTTTGGACTCCATCCGGGAAAGCCTGTTGCTGCTGCTGGAGACATCCTATCAACTCCTGGTATGTCTGACTGAGCCCTGGCTATACCTTCTTTCTATTGACAGGAAGGTTGCTCTGAGAGAGAAAGGTGGAAAAGGCAGAGAGGCTGAGGTGAGACCCAGAGGGACCTTCAGACATGGTGATGCATGTCTTCATTCATACGTTCTTGCCAGACACTGAGCTCTATGTGCCAGAACCCTGTTTGTATACACAATCAAATTATCCACCTCAGCCACTGAGCATCCCTGGGTCTCTGACAGATTGACAAGGACCCCTCCTTCTGCAGGACCCTGGGGCTATTCTCCAATGCTGGCTGCTGAAGATTTCCACTACTCCTTCATCATAGATGCTAAAAAGCAACTTGGTTAGAAATTGTTTGATGAAAGATCTGGAACTGGAGCTCAGTGGTAGAGCCCTTGCAAGTATAAATCCCTGTGAAGTGTAAAAGGAGATGGAGAAAGGAGGAAGAGAAGAAAGATATTTATGACAATACTTTCTGGTAACCGTAATACTTGGTAGACTAAGGCAGGAGGGGAACCCTAGGACTGAGGTCAACCCAGGCTACAGAGCCAGTTCCAGGTCAGCCTGTGTTACAAATTGAACCCTTGCCTCAAAAATCAAGAAAGAAAGCCCAGTGTGTTGGCGCATGGCTTTAATTATAGTGCCTAGAATGCAGGGGTAAATAGTGAATTCCACACTGGCTACGTACGGCTATTCAGAGACTCAATTAAAAACAATCAAAGTAAAACAAATAAAGCAAAGACAAAACAAAAAATTAGGGAGCCAACAATTTTAGGTGAAATATGATGTATTTATCTGTGAAATGCCATTATCCACTCATTCACTGAGCAAACATTTATTGAACATCTATTATCTACCAAGGAAAGGGACCGGAACAGGGCACACAGCTCAATACATAAGGACCTTGCTTGGTCTCTTTGTGCAAGTGGATGAATGGGAGAGAAACATGGCTGTCTACAGTGTCTATAAAAGACAGGAGAGAGGGGGGGAAGGGAGAGGGGGAGGGAGAGGGAGAGAGAGAGCCCACAACCTACTAACCTAGGTGGACACCTCTGAGCCTGCTAAGCCCATGGGGTGGGGCCTCATAGTCCAGCTAGGAGCTGTCAAGGTTCTTCAGCTCTGTCCAATTATCCACTAATGACTCACAATGAATAGATTAGGAAGGGGACTGAGGACAAGGACGCTTAATTATCTAGCAGAGAGAGGAGGAAGCACTGGTGAACATCCCCTGACAGGTGTGGGGAGGATGCTGAGGGAAGGGGGAAGCAGAGGCTGTAGGCGAGGCACATCCTGTACTTCCAGCTTAAAAACCTCTGCCGTGGCCCCCATGAACTCCCAGGAACCAGATGTGGAGCCGGGCATCTGGATTGGGGAGACAGATACTGAAAGGTGGGATGGAGACAGTCACCTAAGAGCTGACAGGTGCGAAGGTGCAGAGCTGGGGCATTCCAGGAAGGAGATTTTGAAGGCAATGGTTCCACGCCTAGGTTCAGGTCTGTAGCCTTTGTTTGCAGGAGGCTGTACTCTGCCCTAATGTGTAGTTTTATCTGTCCTAGCCTAGGTGGTGTCTTCCATTTCTACCTGTGTCCAGCACCTGGGTCCCACCTTCCTTTAGCCCATCAAGAGAGTAGCATATCTTACAACTACATTCAGAACGACCACCACCTGCATCTCCTCTCCTGTCACAGAGATGCCAAAGGCACAGTGTGAACGTCAGCATTCCTTTGCCTGAAGTTCCCGGGGGTGGGGGGGACTCCAAGGTCGACGGACACACTCCTTGGCTAATAGGCCTACCAAGAAAATGAGGAACAGAGAGGTACTCTGCTTGACCAATGCTCACTTAACAATGTGTCCAAGGTGGACATGCAGCCCAATGTACCTGCTTCTGCCAGAACTTCTCTGCACAGCTTGATAGCCGCGTGTCCCACGGATCTGCAAAGATAGGTGGGACAGCTAACCATGTATACTGACAAACAGAAGGAGATGATCTGGAAGTCCTGCTCCTAGCTCCTGTGAGGACCCCTCTAGCCCATGAGTGGACGTTCTGAAGTGTACTCTACATTGCTGGAGGTTGGTCTGCAGCGTTCTCAGCCTGCTCTCTTTTCTCACCTCCAATGTCTCAGTTCAGTTAGTCCCAGTCCTGCGGGGGCCCTGAAGGGATCCAAGTAGGGGACTTTTAATTTTGTCCTTTCTTCAACCTAACAGGTGTCTGATTTCGTAAGAATGAGTATCTTTTATACCTTTCTAAGTCGTCCACTCAGGTTCTGATACCTTGCCTGCTAAGTCAGGGTGGGGTGGTACCCCACCCTGCTGAGTTCGGCCACCCCTGGTAATGTCTTCTGAGCTGTGTACCTGTTACGGTGGCATGGCAGTAGGGTTGACCCAGCAGAGAATAGAGAAAGAGGAAGTTCAGGATGCCCCTCTTATCTCTGTTTGCAGTGGTTCAGTCTGAGGAGGCCCTGTAAAGCGACCGTCTTCACAGATCCCAGAGGAAGCTGTTCAAACCTTCATTCAGACCATGTCATGACTACACTCCTAAGGCAACTGAGCTCAGATGCACAGCTCCTAATTAAGCCTGTCAGGATTTGACTCCTCCCTGCCTCTTTAGCCTCCCATTCTCCCTGGATAGTCTACAGTTCTGTCCATCCAAACTCTTCGGCCCCAGGCAGCACTGACTGAGGGTCTCCTGTTGGCTGCTCTCTAGAGTACTACACATCATGTCCTCATCCTTCATCTTTTCCTCTTCCCTGTTTTCCCTTAGCCTGTGGATTTCCTGCATCTGTCATCTTTCCCAGGAGGTCCTTTAGGCCTCCCAAAAGTCGGGTTAGGTGTATTTCCTAACACCCTATGTCTACTATTCTGCAGACATAGCGCCAGCATCCATGGAACACACAGTCCCTTCCTTCTCTGTCATCTACTGAACTCTAAGAGGCATCACTCATTTTGGTAATCTTATCATGTAGCTTCTTGCTATTCAGTGGGTGTGATCCATGGTCTGCCAGCTTCAGTATCCCTTGAAGCCTTGTTAGAAATGGCAACTCTCCGCCTGACCCCAAACCTGTCAGATCTACGTCTGCATTCTAACAAGATCCCAGGTGACTCCTGTGCACAGTCAACCACCACAGCCTCCGATCTCAAAGGTCTGCAGTGACGTGACATTCTTAGGCTCCTCTCAGTAAGTGTGCTAGGGGCTCTATGAGTGGCCTGGTTCATGCATCTGCCTGTATGTAGTTCTATTGAACCTTGTGATAGTAAGACTACTTTGTATCCTTATAAATGTGGACAGCGAGGTTCAGAGTGATGTGTCCAGGGTCATAGAGCAGAGAGGGCAAAGTCGGGGCCAACTGTCCTTCTGACTTCCTGGAGCTGGAGGAGAGCCGGTGTAGGGAAGGGAGATGTTCTCCTGGGCCAGACCCAGGAATGAGATCACTCTAGGATACAACTGAAACCAGTTCCCATCAGAACAGGATGGAGAGGAGGAGAATGGGGGGAGGGGAGCAGTATGTTTGGGGGCAACTTAGCCAGTTCGATGGCTGAAATCCCAGCTTCTACTCTGGAGACCTCTGGTTCTTCACCCTGCTGTGGTTAACTCTGTGATCCCCTGGCTGTGCTATCTCACCTTTCCGGATGGAAATCTATGCCTCCCCTGGGCCTTCCCACAGCCCACAAGAGCATAACTGCATTTTCTGGACTCAGCCCAGGCTGGCCACCTCCCTGTCCATGCAGGTCTCTGCCTGGGGCTGAGATGAAAGACTCCTTCCCCCTCACACCTCCTACCTTGCCCAAGATGCTTGGGATCAGCTCAGGGGCTGCTGGGTGGCATGGGGACAAAAGGCTCTAGTTTAACTCATATGTTTTAGATACGAGAGCTGGAGTATTTCTGGGGTCAGAGGTGACATGGCAGGTCCTAGGTGACACTGGGCAATCCAAGAAGCCAATCTTCCCACAGGGAGCAGAATTCAGCTCACAGCCTGTCTGTGGAGTTGCACCCATAAGTAACATTTACCAATTTTAATAGACGCTATTATTTATTAAATACTTACCATATACCAGACACTAGGCAAAGCACTCAACATACATAATATTTAATATTCATAATAACCTTATATTCATTTACTATTCTTCTTATTGTCACAATTATTCTCTATTTTCAGATAAGGAAACTAAGGTTCAGCAAAGTGGCATCTTTTGCCCCAAGAAGCCCCACTAGAAAGTAGCATGTCAAAGATTTGGGGACAGTGGGGTCAAACTGTCAACCCTGTGCTGTTGAACATATTTTTATGGTGGGTTCCCCCAAATGCAGGAACACTATGTTGTGACCTTTGAGGTGTCTTGTATTGCTCTAAGTGACCAAGACGTAAAGGCGGTAGCCACACTCTCCCACAGGCAAGAGGCATTTCTCTAAACAGTCCCTATTTTTCCACCTAATGAGTTAGGAAGCTAGGAGCCCGGATGGCAGTGCTAATGCCCACACAACACACCCCTCCTTTGCTGTACTCATGACCAATACAGGAATTCTCAGGGGTCCTTGGCACAATTTGATGGTATGTTTAGAGCCTTTTGGTGCTGAGGACTTTCACACTGGGGGGAGGGTAAGTCCCAGGAGATAACATTCTGTGAATATTCCCAGGATCCTTCTATAGATGAGGACCCTAGAATGGGACTACAGATGGGGTACAGCTCTTCTTCTAGCCTGCCTGGGTCTGTTAAAGCTTGTTCACCCTCAGTACCCACAGATAGTTGTACAAAGTCATCAGAAAGCACAGGGCTTCCTACACCTTTGATGGTGATTGACCGTGTGGCCTTGGGCAAACCCCATCCTCTAAGGTCTTACCTACGAGGAGGGGAAACAACTTTGATTACACAGAGTCCTGGGGTGTGGGCTTAGTTTGAGGATGTGTAAGAGGGCCTGCCTGTTCTGGAAAGGCTGAGTTCAGAGAAAAGGAGCACCCAAAACATCAGCTCAGGTAGCAAGCAAAGGCAACTTTTATGCGCAGCTACTAAGAGCTCCACAGAATGAACACCACAATCCGCATAACTCTTCTGAGAGGGATCCTAGGGGTTTCTGCTTCTGATTCCAGCTGAGTAGCACTTAACAACCAGGGAATGAGGCACTTAGAAAACAAAGGAGGGGGGCTGGACAGATGGCTCAGAGGTTAAGAGCACTGGCTCCTCTCACAGAAGAACGAATTAGGTTCCAGTACCCACACGGTGGCTCACACTCACCTATAATTCCAAATCTAGGGGATCCAAAGCTTTCTTGGGACCTCCATGGGCACTAGGCAGGCATGTGTCACGCAGACACACATGCAAGCAAAACCCTTATAAAATAAATAAAAAATGACTAAAAAAATTTTTTTAAGTGACAGAAGAACACTAAAGCCAGGTGAGCCAGAGGAAGGAACTTAGCTTTCTGTGTGGATTCTGCCAAGTGTCTGGCTTCCCCTCTGAACCAACACATATATAGGACAGACACTAAGTTGTTCACCTAAGACTAAAAGTATTGACTCTCAAGTCTAGTAGAGTTAACTACACAAACAAAATGTTCCATGTTGTAACTTAGTGAATCCAAAGATTCCATCATATTAATTTATAATATCCAGTATGAAGCCCCAGTAGACTAGACACAGGCAGGCATTAAGGAAACTTGACCCATAGGAAAGAATTGTGGCTGACTGTAAAATGGTGCACACTGAGGAATTAGCAGGCCAGTATTTTAATGCTGCTCTTATGACTGTGTTTAAGGATCTAATGAAAGCTGTGCTCACATTGGATAGAAAAATAGGAATTACCTCAATAAAAGTAAACTAAAAAGGGCCATAAAGGAATGAAATGTGAAATATATAGCAAACAAAACAAAACAAACAAACAAACAAAAAACCCAAAACAAAAAAACCAACCAACCAACCAAACCCAAAACCTTAATAATAGAAATAAATAAACACAGTCACCACTGAAATTTAAATTCAGTATGACTGGGTAATTTTCCCAAGGGCACACTAATAATTAAATAGAATTTAAACCCCAATTTCATCTGACTTTAAAAATTATGTTTGTAGGGGTGTCAGCAAGATGCCTCAGCAGGCTCCCGATACGGATCCTGAAGACCTGAGTTCCACCCTCAGGAGCCACATGCTGGACCTTCACACGCGCTCTACGGCACCCATATCCACACAAATAAATGAAATGTGGGAAAAAAAATATGTCCCCCCAGCTGCACTAAGAGATTAGTGGGAATTTGAGAAGAAATTGGGGTGGAATGTGACTGTGCCTGGGGCATCTGAGGCCCCCAAGTTTGTTTCACGCTCAGATATTGCTGTGAATTTTGCCCTAGCTTCTTGAAGATGACCAACCGGATTATCTACCACAGTGCTGAAATTTACACAATTGGAAAGTTCATTGTCTACTGAACCATCTCACTGATTATTTGCACTCCGGAGGAGAGAGGGTGGGGGACACAGTTGAGCAGTCCTGCTATTTGGGCTGCTGGGGCTTATGCAATGTGTTTCCCCAACCACTGCTGTCCTGGGCAAGCCCAATTCAGCATTAGTAGGATCTGTGATCCCTGGGAGTGCGGGTGGGGGTGGACAACAAGTATTTTTCTGAATTGAATATTCTTCCTACCTGAGATCCAGCCGAAGCTGAATATCCTTTATGAGTTTTGTTTTGGTTTTATGACTATATTCTGTGCATGCTACCACAGATGGGAGGGAGTTGGGAAAGCCACCGCCCACACCTGAAAAGGGGCGGGAGCTAGGCAAGCAGGGTGGTCCAATGTCTGCTGTGTGTTCCTGATAAGACCCTCCCCTTGGGATTTTTGAAGGTGAGAAATGTCAATGAAGGCAGAGAGCGACTGCAAAATCCTTTCAGGCTGATGTGGGATGTAACCAGCCTGGGAAAGCTAAGTAGGAAAGGACCACTCCAGTACCCTCTGGGTGCTTGCTACACACGAAATTATGGAATGGACAAACGAACGCATAATGATTTTTTTTCCTGTACATTAAAAAAAAAGTATCTAAAATTGTTTAAAAAGTTTCTCGGGCTGTGGTGGCACATGCCTTTAATCCCAGCACTTGGGAGGCAGAGGCAGGTGGATTTCTGAACTCAAGGCCAGCCTGGTCTATAAAGTGAGTTCCAGAAACAGTCAGGGCTACACAGAGAAGTCCTCTCTCAAAAAAACAAAACAAAAAAAAGTTTCTTTCTTTCATTTTTCTAAATACTATCTGTAATGGCTCCAAACTGGAAGCGACCCAAATGCCCATCAACAGTGGAACGGGTAAATAAATGACAGTGTGCTCACACAATGGAGTACTACCTATCAATGAGAACGGCCACTCCATGGTGACATGCAACATTGTGGATGGATCGCTGAAGCATGATGCTTTACAAAAGAAGGCAGACACAAAAGAGGGTCTGTTGTAAAATCCCATTTACACTAACTGAAAGCAAAGGCACGTCTAATCTGTGGGGTTTGAAGTCACACAGTAGATTTGGTCTGCAGTGACTGGAACAGAGCCAGAGGGGAACTCTGGGGGGGGGGGAGCAGGGTTCTGTATCTTGACCTGAATGTTGGTTACACAGACGGCTGGGGTCTGGACATAATTCTGGGCTTTACATTGGGATAAGTGCATTTCAGAAATATTTGCTATATTTCAACTAAAAGGTTGGAAACACATAAAGTCAGACATACATACTTCTTGGCCTGATTCTTGCCAGACTTCTTTTTACCACAGAGGGTGGGGCAGACATGGACTCCTATGTTACACCACTTTTTCATCTTGTGCTCCTTCTTTTGTTGCATTGCAACAAACCAAGGGGATGAAGATGGAGGCCAATGTTTTTCCTGGCTGGACTGTGGGAGAGGGGAGGAAGGGAGAAGACCTGGTCTGGGGCTCTGGAGCCACCATCAGCATTCTGTAGTGCTCAGTGGCAGGACCTACACAGGGCGCCTGTCCTCAAATTCCTTCCTTGCCTTCCTTCCTCATTGGGTTGGTGGAGATTCACTGTTTCTGCAGAGTGCATGTCCCAGCCCCCTGCGGCTCCCTGGTCAATAAGCTCTTTAAGGAGCTGAAAAGAGGCGAGATCAATGAAGCAGCCATCGATCCCACCTCAGCTGCCGATTAGTAGCAGGAACGCGGCTGGCCCGGGGAGCCCCTTGCTAATGCTCCACAGAGATCAGATTAAACTGGACGCCCCTAGCAGCCCAGGGCAGAGAGTCCATCCTGCTCAGGTTCCTGAAGGAACACGAGGGAGGTCCTGACCCTCCCTTGTCAGGGGGCCTTTGCTAGCTAGATGAGCAGCCTGCGTTCCCCCAGTAGTCTGAAGAAGCCTGACCTGTCATTCCTGGGCTTCGATGCTGTAGGAAGACTGTTACTTTAGGGTCCGACCAATTCCCTAATAAGGCAAACAAGCCCTCTGTGATCTGGAGCCTTCCTCCCTCTCCATCACCCCTCACATGTGCCCTCACATCACCCCTCTTCTTGACCAACCCAACAACACAGCCTCCACTCTTCTACCACGCGATCATGGGTGCCATCCTGGGTTACCTGTCACTTCTTCCAGAACGTTCTCACTGACCCTCCCTCTCACCACTGCTACCACAGTCTGACTTAGGCAGTCTTCCAAGGTTCTTCGTGTACTTTCTCAGGCAGAGCAAATGGCAAGAATACACTGTAATTGCTTGCTTTCTTGTCTCCCCTGATTGTATATTTGAACCGCCTGGGAGACTTTAAAAAGGAAAGGTACAGGTTTGGTTGGCGCAGAGTTGGGACTGGGCAGGCACACATTTGCTACCTCCCTCCCGGGGGATCCTGAGGCATCCCTGGGATGGAGAACCACTTAAATAAGAAGATAGGGACATCGATTGATCACTGATGCTCTAGGGTCTAGCACATACTGTGCCCTCAGTAAATAATCAAAGGATGGGAAATGTGGGATGAACCTACTCAGTTCCTGGGGCAGCCCTTCTGTGGCAGGCATCGATCTTTCTGCTGCACAGGATACGCTACTAGCCTACCAGCTGTTGAACTCACCCACTGAGCCTCACTAGTCAGTACCATACAACACACTTCATCCTCACGGACGCAGGAGGAAGAGGAACTCTATCGAAAAAGAGAATCTTGAGCTCAGAGGAGGTCATCAGCCAGCATGGTCTCTCAGCAAGGGTGGACAGGACCACTGTCTCACCTTGTCCCCTCTCGGCAACCAATTTTTTTTTTTTTAAATTGTGATTACCAGTGACTTCTTCAGGTCACATGCATCCTTCTGTGGCCACCAATCCTGCCAACATACTCTCTCTCCTTTTCTTTGCCCCTCACTGGACAGTCTTGCCACCATGGCAGGCAGAGACCACCAGAATCTTCTTCTACCGTCTGGCATGGCAAGAAGGCACCTCTGTAATCAAGAGTGTTCTTCAGTGCAAGATTAGCAGAAAGGACCTGCAGGTTAGTTTACTGGCTGGCAGGCGAGTGGGTCAGGAGGAGAAGAGATGAGAGATCAGCTGGGGCTCTGAAGCCATAAGTGACAGAATGAGTTTCCCTGCCACCTGTCTTCTTGGAAGCACACCTGCAAAGTCAGGGACCCCCTGACTCCTGAGGCACCCCCAGAACATAGCATCTGCCGGCATGGTCGGAGATGGCATTATGGCGAAGCTGTGCACAGGTGTGGCAGGCAGGGAGCAGAAGCCATGTATGCTGGGTTTTAGCCACAGGTATTCCTCTATCTTCTGTGTCTCTATAGAACCAAGCACTTGTTCCAGCATTCTCCATGGCCGTCTAGCCAGGGGAGCCCATCCAAGGGTAGGAGACCTTATTGGCACATTCTATCCTTTGTGATGACCGTGAAGATGGCAGACTAGGTCTTACTTGCTTGGAGGAAATTTTCTGTATAAGCTGGCCTTCAAAACCATGCTTGAAACCCAGGAAGTCTCAGCGTATCCAAGAGGCTGGGGAGTTGGCATGGTGTAGTTCAATCTCAGGATGTTTCTTTAGACATCTTCTCCCAATTATGGGAAACTCAAACGCACATTTGGATCACTGTGGTCTTCATGTTTGGTCCTGTTTTTCTCTTCCTCATTCACTCGTGCTCATGATTTAATTGGTACCTTCAAACCTCCCTGCTACCACGACGGCAGAGCCCATGGCAATGAAGGCTACCTACTTGGCAGGGCTTCCTTCTGCTCATCGCCTCTCTCTGCCTTCCCTACCCAAGACAACCACCACCCACACTCCCACAGCTGCCATTTTCTGGCTTTCTTTTATACACACACTTGGTCTTCATTGTATTTTACCTAACATTTCCCAGCTTCCTGGACTTGTCGCAAATCCCCAGCTTTTGGAGGCCACTTCCTTAGGAAGACTGCAAATGAGAGGAAGTCACTCCATGAATTTTAGCTTCAGCAAGAACTCTTAATACTAACATCACTTTGTGGTCGGGGAGAGAAGAGGAGAGGGGGCAGGAAGTTCCTTTTCCAGAGAAAGACTGTAGGATTCACGGGTTGGTTGACTAATCCCCTCCTTTCACCTTTCCCTCATCCATACTTCTCAGGTGCTCATCAAGCCTTGTAAAACCAGCAGGCTCTCCACAGGTCACAGCACTGGGGCTCTGGCCCAGCTACTCTTCAGAAGTCCTGGGTCTGAGTAGCCAAGCGGCTTATATGTGTTCTAGAGTATGCCTGTCCTCCGCAGGGAATGGAGTAGGTGTGAGCAGAGCTGGCGGTGAGGGCAGGGGGCTGGGTATGCCACCTAACACATCATTACTGGTATGGGAGAATGGGCCTGGTATGTGGCCCTGACTCTACTGCCAGTGTGCCATTCCTGGTCACCCCCAACAATGCTCATTACAAAGCCCACTCCACCCCCCCCCAACCCCTCAGCATCTCCTCTGGCCAAGAACCAATTTTACCCATGAGTGAGTCTGGGTAAATCCTCTGCAGGCCTCCAGTGGGAGTGGGGAGGGACGCACCTAGGCTGAAGTCGGCAAGAACCAGGTCCCCACAGGGAGCCAAGTCACTATCTCCTCCTGCTGGAGATAGTCCACACTTCCTCTGGTGACCCACCCTGTCCCTTATTCTCTTCAGGAGCAAGGAGAGGCTTCAGAAAGCTCAAGGTCATGTCCAGGCTGACCCCCTTCCCATTACTGTTCTGTGAGTGGGTCTATGCTGAAGCTCTGGTATGATCACCTTCCCTGGGCTCCTCCTGTTGCTGAGCCTAGGGAGTGGATACCACGCTAGAGACACTTCGGGAGGCCCAGGGTCCTGCAGACCCTCTAAGCTGCAAGAGGGAGCCTCGCCCTACAGTTACCGATAGGGGATTGAGGCCAGAGAACAGGGGATTGAGGCCAGCAGCCACTCTGATCAGGATTTCCCAAACTGGTCAGGTGGGATGCTGTCTTCTGGTACCCTTTCTCCTTTCTTACCCACATCTGCTGTCCAGTTTACATCTCTCCACTCTGCAGAGAGCAACTCTTTCCAGAAGTCTCCCCGGGATCCACAAACCCTCTGGTGAAGGTCTAGGTTTTGCATTGATGACTCTCCCTTCGTGGAGTAGTTCTACTTAACTGTGTCACTCAAGCACACGATGCAACCTCGGCAAACCTGTCTATCTAGAAAGGGATGCTGATTATAAGGCTGGTCTCAGGCTAATTGTGATGCTCTAGACCACAGGCCAGAGCTGCTCGGCACCTGGCACCTGGTAAACAGTTAACAAATTGAGCAGTTATAACTGTCATTGAGCCACCGGGCTCCTACTCATCCATCATAACCCTGGTAGGCATCACCTTCCTGTAAAGCCTCTTTCCCTGATCAGTCTCTGGGGACTCTGACTTCTGCAGCTACCTCCTGTGTGTAATTGCTTCTGCTATGGTTGGTTTGCATGTTTTGTCTCTGCTGATATGTGAGTTTCTAGGGGAATTGACATGGGTGCCGCCCATGATGAGGCCAGTGCTGAGCTGCTGGCGGAAGGAGGATTCTTCTGCTATCTCTAAGTTCCATTATGGAGTCTGTGCTTCAGGAGCTGTGTCCATATCTGGTGGCCTTCACTGCCCTCTCCTGACTACAGAGGGCAGGACAGTTCCTGGGAGGAGTGGGAGTGGGGCAGAGGCAGGCAACTGGCGCTGTTGACAGAAATGAGTTCCTATGTGTCTTGGTCTTCATAGCTGGGCCCGTGTGATAAGTGGTAAAGGACCATGTGCGGCCATGGGGAGGGGGTTGACATGGGAACAGGTGAGGAGGAGAAGGGTACTGCTCCTTCTTTCGAAGAAAACACTTTACCCTGCAAGGCTCCCGGGAATCCAGCCCCAAGTCTCTATGAACTGTGCTCGCCCTGAAAACAGCCTCTGGGGTGAACCCAGAGCCACCTTCCCCACAGCCCGTGGCACCCACATGGAGCCAAGGCTTGCTCATTTGCTCACAGTTAAACTCCTGGCTTCCTCAGGGACGGTGACAGATTGAGAGAAGACGGTTCCAGCTAAGAGAGTCCTATAATTATCAGCCACGGATTATTTTAATTAAAATGCTTTGCATCCTCAGCTCTTAATTTCTAAAATGATTATAAATGTTATTATTAAAGGAAAATCCTTGAAGTGAGATCCATAAATCTCTGCCTGGGCTGAGATGACAGGGTGAGCTGGTTACAGTAAAGGGGACCCAGCCTGGCGCTGAGAGACTCTGGGGAGGAGGTGAGAAGAGAGAGGGGTGGGCAGAACCTGAGGAAAGGAGGGGTTTAGGGTTTCCACGTGCATCCCGCCCACTCCGCCTAGATCATTAATTGCTTGTGACTGAGAGATGGCCCAGACCTGGAATCTGAAAGATGCCTCTGTTGTTTGCTGTGCGACTGAACAAGTCAGGTCACCTCGTTGCGCTCCAAGTTTCTCTGCTTTGAAATGAAAATAGTTGCCATCTGGCTGGACCATTTTAGCACATGCTGATAAAGTGTTTAAGTCATTTGTCAGGGGAAGCCATAGTATAGCCATTTCGTCCCATCCCCAAGAGGCCTCGGGAGTCCTCTGGGAATTCCACAGGCCACACGTCTGGGTTGTCCCTTCCACTCTCCATCCCTGAGGTGGTCACTCCAAAGATAAGCTGCTGCCAATCTCAGTCGGGTCTCCATGCTTTCAGCAGCCTGCTGCACAGAGGGCAGGCTCTCAATTGCCATTGTGGACTTTGAGGCTCACAGAGGAAGATGTCTAGCCCAAAGTCATGCAGAAAATTTCTTGGCAAGTCCTTCCAGCTCTTGTCGTAGATAGCAGAAGCCTGCCGCCTCTCCTTGTTACACTCTCTTCTACTGACAGTGAATAGATCACCTGAGAGGTGATGCTACTGACCAAAACACCAAGGGCAGAGGAGAGGGTGGGAACAAGGCAGGGTGTGAGTGCTGGATGTTCTGTCAGGACACCCGGTCTCTGGCCCATGCTCTCCGAAGGCTCACATCTATGTTACCTGGAGCTGACCCTTTCTTCTCCCAGATCCTTAGTTTCTCCCCATACTAAGATGATGTGCTAGCTACAACCCTGCTATGCCCTCCACACTGGTTTGAGATCAGCTCTGATGATGGGTCTGAAAGTGCTTTGTAAGCTAGACGACCGAGCAAGGGCCCATTAGGACTGTTAATATTAGTATGCATACTTGGCTACTGGCCACAGAGCAGATGAACAAGAGGGCATGGAGAGCAAGGACCGGCCCAAGCTTTTGCAGTTTGCAGAGCAGTCAGGGATTGCAACTCTCGGTGGAATCGTGTCCAAGGTACTGCAGGAGGATCCCCTGGGGGCTTCAGCAAAGGAGCAGTATGGCAGGCGGGCAAGGAGTGACCAGGGTCTCTCTTCTCCCAGCAGGGATGGTAGCAAAACATGCCAGCTTTCACAGACAAGGTGGCCGCCTCTCTGGACACAGACAGACAGGAATGAGGGCCAGGGCAGGGCTGATTGATATAGGACCCATCACAGGGCAAGGCTCACCTTTTCTGCTCTGCACAGCCACTCTACCTGTTGGAGATTAACCCAGGGACTAGCCAGGTAGAAGGGGTGAGGCCTGAGGCCAGTTCCCCACTTCTACTCCCACATCCCCCCAAGTCTTTCCTCCCATACATTACCAGTATCAAAATAACTTGTGTGCAGACTTGGTTCGTGTCCTAGGCTAGTCATTCATGCATTCATTCACTCATTCATTCATTCAGATGTCCAGGAGAGCTTCTGAAATTGCTAAGAGGTGCTGGGCACTGTGCCAAGCGGCAAACCCCGAGATGAATGAGACCCTGTCCTTGTTGTAAAAAGGCTCAAAGGCTGCCGTGGAGGAGACAGACCTGCAAACAGGCATTGTGTGGCTTGGGGGGCATTCCAGAGCTTGGAAGAGGGGTAGGAGTGGACCTTCAGAGAGAAACCCCTGAAGAAAGCCGCGTTTGAGCTCAGCTGGAGGAAATCTATCTGTCGGCACCCTCAGCACCGAGTCCGTGAGATCATTCTGGCTCCTGTCTGACAGAGAAGGAATCACTGGGAGAGGGAGAGCCTGAGGTTTGATGGAGCTCTTATCCCAGCTGATCCTATGCGCCCAGGACCCAATGGTCAGGACCTTCCATACCCTACCTTGAGGGTTAGGAGTTAGGATCTCAACATGGGGCTTGATTCACAAGTCAATCTCAAATGGGCCGTACTCCCAAGCCCCCCCCCCCGAAGGAGAGGACAAGGTTTCCAGGGGACTGTAAGATGATGGTGGTGAACGATGCTCTGGAAGGGGAAGAGCGCACTCTCATGACTCAGCATTTTTCAAATGGTTTTTAAGAGGGGTTTGATGCACCCATTGGGGCTGGAGCCTGGGAGCAGAGCTTAGGGTCCTTTCCAGAGCTGTTGTATAAGTTTGTTCAATCACCAGGAGGCTCAGGGATGTTGATGTATGGAACGATTGCACATTGGACTTTGTACAGGAAGGCCTGTGCACTAGAGGCCCCACTGTGCACATGCAGGCTGAAGGGTACCTCTCACCCTGTGCCTTGCATCTCAGCATCACCACATCACTGATGCTTCATACCCGCATCCCCTGAGCATCCTGAAGAACCCCAACTCTGTTCCTAGGCGAGACACTATTGGTGCCTATGTTATAGCTAATATATAAACCTGGATGCTGACTTAGACAAACGCCCATCCATGAAGATACCTTCGGCTAAGTAGACTTTGATGAGTGCTGGCATAAAGAGTCTGGAAGCTGCACCTGTTAGACGCAAGCTAGGGGCTGATCAGGCCACACCTACCAGCAACAGCCTCCTTCTCACAGCTGCTGTGAAGAAAATGACAAGCCCTTGATGAGAGCCTTTCTGTGAATATGTGACCCTTCAACACACTCCCCAGGTGCACAGATCCCAGAAGAATGGCAAGTAATAGTCTCATTTCTCCAGGGACATCAGAACCTGGGCCATGAAAGGGTTACTGTATAAAGGGCACCATTCAACTAGATGTGTGCACTTCCCCACTTCCCCCACCTCTTTGGAGTTTTATGTTCCTTCCCTCACATTACAGGCAGGGTGCATGCTGTGAACTATCCACAGAACATGAAACTTCCTTCTTCCTCTGGGACCCTTAAGAAGAAGAGACCTACCCAGTTAACTCTGCCTCTGAGGCCAGAGGTCTCTCCTCAAAAGCCCCTGCCATTCTGTTGTCCATCTGTCCGTCTATGGTGTCAGTAACTCTTCTGATCAATCTCCTACCTCAAAGGACAATCCCCCTTGAACCACAAACCCAAGAACTGTCATCAGGAGAGGAGTGAAGGACAGGACATTCTAGGGGCTTCTGGTAGAGAGCATGTTAGCTGCACAGGGAAGGGTGATGGGGCTTGTTTAAGCCTAAACAAAGAGGCAAGGTGGGTTTGGGGAGCCTCGAGAATGTCAGTGGCTGAGATCTGAGGTGGGACAAGGAATGCTAAGTCATTGTTACTGGAGCACCAGCCTTAGGTCAGGAGCCAGATGGTCGCAGATGGTCCTTCCCCAGTCTCAGGGGCTCTAAGAGTATATAGCTAGTGTTGACTTGCCAAGTGTGACCACTGGCTGTATCTAGCTAAGCTTGCTGTAGAGGAGGCAGAAGATGAATCTACAGCCTAGATCTGGGGCCTGGAGAGGCTGGTGGAAGTGACTTAGGAGAAAAGGAAAGGAGGAAGTGTGGGGAACAGAGTGGAGAGAGGGAGAGGGAAAGGGGGAGAGGGAGATGGGGACAGAGCAGCAAGCACACATACACATGGGTGAGATCTTACGGAATATTCTGTAAGGGCAGATCTAGGAGGTTTGATATTACACGGCTGGACCACCCCGTCCCTCCTTTGTCTTCAGATGGAGAGGAGGGTGTCTGGGCATGCTCACCAAACACCTCCTGTGTGCTGCACAGGAAACAAAGGGAAGGGGCTATTCATCTGACACTGTAGTGTGCCTAGGGTAGAGCTGCCAGGCAGTTGCTAGGGTGGACTCCGTTACACAGAGAGGAGACAATGGGGTGTGTGTAAGTGATGATATGCTCAAATTCCAGGAGGATTCTGCAGGAGTCCGTGCGGCCTACACTTGGTCACTGTGGCGTTGGGGTTTTGTGTGGGAAGCCTATGCTTTCTGACATTTGTCCTCCTCTCAGCCCAGGCTATGCAAGAGATGATAAACACCGGGAGTCCTGCTTTTCCCACTCTCAGACCTGGACGCCCACACATGTTCGTCACATGCACTGAGGGGCTCCAGTCCTTCTTTTGCTGTCCCTATCTTAGGTAGCAGGGGACTTTATAACAGAGGAACACAGGCCCAGGTTATGCTTGTGTGACTGGGAGACGAGACCGGAGGCTGGGAACCAAGAGGATCTCATGCTGGTCCTCCGGAGCTATGAGAAGACTTCCCTAGGAGGTGGCTCCCAGCTTCATAACGTGTCTGCACAGGGAGCCTCAAGTCTGGAGGGACAGCACAAGATGGTGGGAAAGACCCGGCTCTGGGTGCCTTTCGGCTCCAACCTCCCAATGCATTTACGAGAAAATCTAGAAGCTCTTTTGCAGCTGGCCCGGTCTGTTCCCACCTCCATTCAGTGTCACTCAGCTGTCCTGTCTGCTTGCTCCAGATGTTCCACACATCAGACCTTTGCCCTCCACAGGACTTTTAACTGCTCCTTCTCCCAGGAGCCCTTTCCCCTACTTCTAACATGGATGGCTTCTCTTTATTCCTAAGGCTTAAAGATACCTCCCCACCACCTTCCTACCCCAACCTCCCCACCTTCCCACCCCTGCGATTCACTGCTGACTCTATGACATGGCGAAAGAAAGACTTACATTTTTGCATCCCGCATACCCACCTGGAGCTTAGATGCAGCCCAAGATGTTATAGTCCTAGTAACAACAATTAACTTCAATTTCATTGGAACCTCAAGTTGTTCACTTGTAAAATGGGAACAGTGACATCCACCTATGCGGATGCTAAGATAAAGAGCTAAATGAAGGAGAGGGCAGAGCATGCAGGCACTGAATGTCAGCCACCATTAATCCTACTCACCTTATAAGGCATAGCCAGTGCACTCATGTCTCTTAGAAAGTTGCAGCGAGGAAACAAACTCCGAGGGGTGGCCTGAGCCTGGATGCCAGGCCAGCTGGCTGCCTGTGATGGGGATTTGCTGTAGACCTGCCCATGCCGTCTGTCCCTGGGATAGTCACAGGGCTTCTCTTTGCCTAGTATGGCCAAAGAGCTAGGAATGCATGACCTTGGAGGGGACGGGAGTCTTCCCACATGGAACAGGGGACTATCCCTGCAGGCCTCCCTTAATTACCCATTCAGAGTCCATCTTCTCTGGCTGTCTGCCCCATCCAGTCCCATTTGCCCTTCAGCAGCCTCCCTTGCCTGACTAAGGACATTTGCATGAGCAGAGCATCTCCAGCCACCACCTTCTCGCCACCTGCTCATGCGGCTCTCTCCCCACCTGAAGCCACAAATACATATGCAAAGACCAGTATATTAATTTGTGTTTGAACATGGAGCCGGGGCACTGCTGAGAGAGGGGATTAGGCTGTGGCCGCGGGTAGGAGGTGGCAGATGGCTTCATCACCTCTACCTGTTGCTAATTTGTTAGGCAACAACTCCTCATTTGTGTTTGGTCATGCCCAGAGCCAAGATGGCAGGGCACCCTCGATGATGGGGCTAGGGTAGGAGGGATCTGAAGGCATGGCTAGGAATTGAATGGTCTGAAAATGAATGCTCTTTTTCATTCTCTCCCTGGCTGGCTACTCCTCACCTTCCTGGGGCTTTGGAGCTGCAAGGAAGGAGCCAGGAAGCTGAAGCCACAGTTTTCCCATTTATTAACTGTGGGGTTTTGGGAGGCTTGCTTGACATCTCTGGGCCCCTTTGTCTGGGTGAGGAATGTGCACAGTCACACCGGGATTTATTTGATCTGTGGATTGGGGTATGTAAGCTATGATAGCGGCTCTGAGAACTTTTACATGGGCGATAGTATAGTAGTGAAGTGACATTTGCCAACAGAAAGGGATTCTCAACCTGGGGTTGCCACTCCTTTGGGAGGGTCAAAGGACACTTTAACAGAGGTCACCTAATACATCCTGCATATCATATATATTATGATTCCCAATAGAAGAAAATTATAGTTACGAAGTAGCAATGAAAATAATATTATGGCTGGGGGTCACCACAACATGAGAGTATATTAAAAGGTCACAACATTAGGATGGTTGAGAACCACTGCCTTCAACGCTTGGGGCCTGTACTGAATTCTGACTTGATCACTATAGCACTGGGGTCCTAGGTGAGGAATCTGAGCTTTCTGAGACTGAGTTCTCTCACTTCTGATGTGGGGTACAGACAGTCTTGGCCTCAGGAAAACTAAATGCCTTGAAGTCAGGCACCGGCTCCCTTCCTTTTCTTGTGTGCACAATCCTAAGGAACACCTGGTGGGGTAAAGGGTTCTCCAGTCTAGCCTCAGCTTAAGCACCTCCTGTGCTTCAGAGCCTGCTGTGGTCTGTGCCTGCAGCCTGGCTTCTCTCTTTGTGTGTCTCTGTCTCTGTCTCTGTCTCTGTCTCTGTCTCTCTCTCTCTCTCTCTCTCTCTCTCTTTCTGTGTGTCTCTCTCTCTCTCTCTGCACTACCCTCCAGGTGGAAGTTTTCCAAGGGCTGGGAAGAACCTGGGCCTGTGATCCTATCACAGGAAAACATCTGTGAATATTGTATAGTAGCTTCCTCCAAGGTTAAAAATCTTCCATCTCAGAGGGAGGCTCTCAGAATGCAAAAGGAAGGTCACACAAGGGCTTTTAGGACAGGATGTTTGTGAGGAGGTGAAAGAACAGGATGTTTAAAACACTCCATCCTGCCAGAAAGCTTAAGAAAAGAAGTAAACAACCCCGAAACAGCTGCAGGAAGTCCCTGAAACTGACAGGCTCTGAAACTAGGCTCTTCCATTCCCCAAGAGTATACAAACAACACTCTAGAGTCTCTCCTACAAGACCTGGAGAGACCGCAGGAGGTAGCTGGAAGAGGCTCAGACCATCTGAGCCATCCGAAAGTACCTCCTCCAACCTGTTAAGCTGATGTAGGCTATGTGGTATGGCTCAGGTTCCCAGCTTTTGTGAGCTGTTCCTCATGGTGAGGCTGACTTTGATGATGTAATTGTCTTAGAGTCATGTCTGCGCCTATAAATAACCCCTCACCCATATTCCTGCAAGTGAAACACAAAACAACAACAGCCACCTGTTACTGGTTCACCCAGGACTTTGATGGCATCTGTGCTTTGGGCTGCCATCAGTTCTGTATCCAGGGTGAGTAGTGGCTTGTTCATGTCTCCCCAGGAGAAGTGTCGCACAACACTGAGAAAACAGCCTCCCTCCTGAAGCTAGAGAAGAGGCTCAGGCACTCACAAGGTGAAGTTCCTGGCAAACGGGTCCTCACTGCCTTCAGCACATGCTTGGCTGCCAAGTGGTGGTCTGCTTCCCACCACATCCAAACCTGACTCTCTAGTCTTCTGTCATGCTCCCCTACCCATATTTACCACCAAGAAAGCTCTTCTTTACTCTGATGAGGTAGGTTTACTTCAGGTGTTTACAGTGGATAACCCTAGCTGATGCCTGTCTATGCCTTGTAGGTCAGTTCAATGATAGCATGCAGGCAGGACTCATTGTAACCAGCGTTCCTATTGGTCTCCACGGTTGCTTGGGCAAATGAATTACCCAAACCCCTGTAGCTTCACATATTTCCCTCCCTTCCACTGCCCTCCCCTCCCCTTCTCTTCCATTCACCCCCCCCCCTTTTTTTGGTCTCATGTATCCCAAGGATAACCTTGAACTCATTTAGCCAAGGGTGATCTTGAACTTGTCCTCCTGCCTCTACATTCCAAGTGTTGGGATTGCAGATGCACTCTACCATGCCCAGTGTGTGCAATGTTAGGGAGCTGAGCCTAGGTCATTGTGCTTGCTCAGCAAGGCTCTCTACCAAGTGAGCTACGTCCCCAGCCTGAGACTCAGTTTCTTCAATATAATGAGGGAAGTGAGAGTCCCAGGTTAATGCCAGGACAGAGGGCATGTGCCGTGCTCAATGTCCAGCATGGCTGTACATTCCATATAGCTGATACATTGATGCTGCCTTGGCCAAAGACCTGTGGCCTCGCTCCCATATGAAATCATGGAGCAAACAAGGCCTTGGGTTTGTTTGGAGAAACTTGTTCAGGGGTTTTGTATTGACTGAGAAATCATTTGAGTTCTCTTTGGCCTTCACATTTGTCTCAGGGAAATATATAATTATTAGAGACAAGATGAGGGAGGGAATGGAGGTGCAGAACACTCTTTGGGACGACAAATGGGGAGGAAGAAGATGATGAGGAAGAGGAGGAGGGGGCAGCAGCAATGGCAGCAACGGTTGGCTGTGGTGGACCTGGGCTGTTGGATGCCTCTGTGAGGAGAAAAGAGGACCAGCAAAGTGGTACTGGTTTGGAAGAACAAGATACTGGAGAAAGGCCAAGTTCAGATTCTAAGCCCCTTCTAACACCTCTCTTCCTTCTATAGCATCTCCTCTGGTCCTACATTAAATTCCACACCAAAATAGAATCTTCCTCAAGTAACCCCACCTCCTCACCTTGCCTCCATTGTTGACTTGGGGAGTTCATTGCAGAGAACTCTGTCTCCTAGGTCAAGGGGGCATTAAAGAGATAGCTCCTCCACCCAGCCACTTCTCTGCTGTGGCTTCTCCTTTCTTCAGTGGTGGCACCATGGGGTAGTGGAGGGGAGAAGGTCCAACCTGGATGTGAGTGTGTACTCTCTTGGGTACCCATGGAAGAGGTGACTGTAGGCAAACCACTGGTTTCTCTACCTCTGGGCATGCAGTGTGGTATGGCTGCCCTCCCTCAACACCCCCACCTCACCCCAGCCCTAGTCCCTGCTTACAGGTCACTAAGCATAAGGGAGGCTAGGGGCTATGTGCACTACAGTCCATGCCTGTCCATCTGACCCAAGTCCAGGTCTTTGGTGCTGGGGCCCTATTGCATTGCTAAGAGTCCTTGGTGTGGCAGACACGTGCGTGCTAGTGATTAGAACCTGCAAAGCTCCAGGAGCCGCCTAGATCAGGAATGAGCGTGTGATTAGATCAAGTCTTTGAGACGATTGCAGCCTGACTATGTGCCTTTAACAAGCATCTCCTCTCTAAGTTGACTCTGCCTGCATACCCTCTGCTGCAGTTAAAACAAAACAGGAGCAGAGAAGTAAGGGACCCTGCTTGGGCCAGTCCATGTTTGGGGTCCTGTGGATATTATCTGTTTAACCCTCCCATGGCCCTGGAGGCTGGTGCAGCTCTGTTGTAGAGGTAGTAGCAGTGGTTGCTGAAGCTAAGTGACTTGCCCAACGTGCGTGGGCAGGTAGGTCTGGGGCAGCAACTCACAGCTGCCTGGTCTCTTCTAAGACATTCTGTTCCTCTCCCCAGCTCACAGCTCCTTCTCAGTCACACGGGTTCTCAGAGAGCACAGCAGTTCTCCTGACTCAGAAATCACGATCTTCCGTGACATCTGGACTTGCAGACTTAGCGTGTCCTTCCTTGAGCTGTTTGCTCAAGGTGTCTCCCGAAAGGGGCATCGAGCACAATTATTAATAGCCACTTAGACCGTGGTGTAAAGTGGAGGCAGACAGGGACCGTGGCGAAGAGTGAAGGTCCTGTTGGTGTGCGTGACCAAGAGGTGGCCGACAGAAACAGCCATAACCTTGATCTAAAACGTAATGTTTACCAAGTGGTAGCTGTTCTCGGAAACCTAGCAACCGGTGACTTGGGTTGTGAGGTAGGGTCCTGTCAGAACCTCGGGGAGGAAAATCACAGGGCAGAGGGTTGCCTGGGCACTTGGGAGGGCCCGGAATGCCAGGACCCCCTCAGAAATGACAGAGGGAAGTAGGTGCTTCTGAAAGAAAAGAGAACCTCAGTTTCCGACTAGCAGATTCTAGCAGGCAGCCCAGCACAGGGGTCGGAGGTGGTAGGAGGGGCTACTCAGCACCACGTAGATTCTGTAGGAATTAAGATGCGCTCCCGCGCCGCATGCCAACGTTTTCATCAGCTTGTGGAGAAATGAGAGAAACATGAGCAAAGTTTTCCATAAGCTGAATTGATTTGTGTGCAATGCGATTGTCCTTTTCTCCCCTCCCTGGGTCTGTAGATTCTCTCTAGGTGTGAAAGTATTCTCTCCTCTCTGAAGAAAGGCTGCCTGTAAACCAGCTGAGTTCTTGGCAGCCTGTAAGGACAGCGACTTTGTGAATCCTCCAATTTTTTTTTTTTTTTTTTCCTTGCTGAATCGCAAAATCCCCAAGTCTGAGGAAGGTGGAGTTGTACATTGTCACTCGGCATTTGCTCAATTCCTCCTCAATCTCGGGACAATATTTTTTTTTTTTCTTGGCTAGCACAGACAGCCTTTGAAATTCAAATACCTCAACCTTGTGCTTAAATTTAATAACCTTTCTTTATGTCTGCCCGGTAACAGGCAGACTTACCTGGTAATTTGGGGAAAGGAACCATCTCTTTTACATGACCATGTCTTTCTGCCTTTCTGCATCTGTGGTACTAGGAATGAAGCAGGCTCGCGCCTATAAAGATCTCGTGGAAAGACTCCATATAAGATCCCCTGGCCTGGGACGGGGCAGGGAGAGAGAAAGCTATATCTTGGCCTGTTCAGGATACTACAGCAAATCTTTTTAATCCTTGATAAAAGGGTTGCTCAAGCTAAATGCCTGGAGTTGCTGAAGCTAAAATGCCTGGAGGTTGGGAGTCTGAACGCAGGGTGCTGGTGGGTCACACCGGTCCTTGCATGTAGACAGCCGTCTTTGTGTGGATTTGCACGGTACCAAGTGCTGGATAGTCCTATGGCTTCTTCTTTTAGTATGTTTGTATATGTTTGTGCTTGTGTATGTAGGGTGTGTGAGCGTGTGTGTGTGTGTGTGTGTGTGTGTGTAGGTGTGTGGGTCAGAGGTCAACTGTGGGTATTATTCCTCAAGATGGCTCTCACCTTGTTTGTGTATATGTGCGTGGTATGTAGTGTATATGTGTTTGTGTATGCACATGTGTGTGGGAGTACGTATGTATTTGTGTGCAGGCCAAGGTTTGATAATGATTGTCTTCTTCAGTTTCTCTCTGCATTATTTTTTAAGATGTAGCATCTCATGGAACCCAGAGCTCATTACTTTAGCTAGGTTGGCAGGCCAGTGAGCGCTTGGAATCTGCCAGCCTCTGCTTTCCCAGCACATGAGTGCTGTGGACCTGAACTCAAGTCTATATGCTTATAAATCAAGCACTGCTCTGCCTGAGACATCCCTAGTTCTCTCCCTTGTACTTTTAGACAGGGCTCTCCGGGGACCTGGGGCTCTCCGTTAGGCTGGGCTGGCTGGTTAGTGAACCCCAGGCATCTTCTGCCCCTGTCTTTCATTGCGCCTGGCTTTCCTCTAGGCTTCTGGGCATCTGACATGGATTCTCACATGCACACAGCAAACACTTTACAGACTAGGACTCATCTCAAAGTCTTCTCTGGCTTCTTCACATAAGGACACTGATACCTTTCATGATGGCTCCACATTTGTGAGTAAAGGTGCCAGACCCTTAAGTTACACTATAGAGAATCCAGTGGGGGAAACGAGTGTTGGGAATTCACAATGATAGTGGTTACGAGGGTGAAGCTTGGCAATTTGTATGGTGAGTGGACAGCCTGGGAGCAGAGAGCAGTGTCCTATGTCCCAACAAATGTTTGGCTATGTTCCTGCTGCTGCAGAATAGAAGACGGAACAAAATGGCCTATTCTTGCTGTGATGGCTAAATTCCGCACTTAATAAGATCTGTAGTCACCTGGGAGACATGTTTTATAGGCGTGCTTATGGGGGATTGTGTTGATCAGGCTAATGAAGGTGGAAAGACAAGCCCACTGTGGGTGGCACCACTCCCTGGCCTGGGATCTGGGGTTGTATAGGAGAAATGCATGAGCTGTGGACAAGCATTTATTACTCCTCTTTTCTTGACTGCAGACGCAACGTGGCCAGCTGCCTCAAACTCCAGCCCCCATGACTTCCCGTCACGGTAGACTGTAGCCTNCAACTGTAAGCCGAAGGGAACCCTTCCTTCCTTATGTTGGCTTTGTCAGGGTATTTTATCATAGCAGCTCGAAAAGCAACTAAGACTGCACTTGCTTTGACCAGGTTCTATCAGGCAAAGCAAGGAGCCTGCATCCCTCTTGTCTAGAGAATGTTGCTGTGGAATGAACTTTAGCTTCTCTTCTGAAACCTCTTTTTTTTTTCCCTTCCAATATCCCCCACTCAGAAGGGTGGCTGCGGTGTGACAGGTAGAATTCTTTACTCTCATGGTCTCAGGGGAAGGTGAGGGTGAGCAGAGACCCAGGTGTAGCATCTTTCCCTGCAGTAACAAATTACCATCAGATAATAGGCTAAACACACACACACACACACACACACACACACACACACACACACGCACACTTACGAGCGTGTACATATGTTATCAGAACCCTGTCCTTAGCATGTTACTTAAGACAAACACATTGGGAAGAGACTAGGGCAGAGGGCACAGTGCAGTGCCTAGCCATGCTCACGGACACATAGCAGGAAACTCCTCTTCGTGGTTTCTTCTGCGTGGAGTTGGAGAACTGACAAGGCATGCTCTGAGGAGGAAGGCCTTGCCTCTTCTTCTAGGCCAGTGTCTCTCAACTGGCTTAATGTTGCAGTCCTTTAATTCACAGTCACCCCTTCTATGGTGACCCCCACAACCATAAGGTGATTTTGGACCTCACTGCTGTTGGTTGTTACTGTTATGAACTGTAATGTGAACACCTGTGTTTACTGATGGTTATTTAGGTGACTCCCGTGAAAGGGTTGTTCAACCCCCTGAAGGGGTCACAACCCACAGGTTGAAAACCACCACTGCTCTGGGCCAAGTTGGGTGGCTACATTAGAATGGCTTCAAATCTCCAGGAGGGAGCTAGGGGAGAGGGGGCTGCTTAGCCAGTTCCTGTGCTTAGCTATTCCAGTGGAATATTCTTGTATTGTTGAGTCGCTGATGAGCTTCATGTGGGTCTTCTGCCAGGCTTATCCTTGACACAGTGACTCAGTTAATATGAAGGCCACCTCATGTCATTAATCTGTCCCAAGTGTCCTTCAATGATTTACCCCCTCTGTTACGCACGCGCGCGCACACACACACACACACACACACACACACACACACACACACACACTGACCTATAAGGACTAGCAAGCACTGACCTCTTGCCCTTTCTGACCTCTGCCTTATTTTCTGACCTGGCTTCTTGCTAGTCCTCGGGTGGATCTCCACGTCACCTCTCAGGGCTTTTGTCACATCTGTTGTGTCCTCCTGTAACATGACCATTTTGGGTATTGAATGACCCTTTCACAGGGGTTCTCTAAGACCATCGGAAAACACAGATGTTTATGTTACAACTCGCAACAGTAGCAAACTTACAGCTATGAAGTGGCAACAAAAGTATTTTATGGTTGGAGGTCCCCACAGTGTGAGGAGCTGTATTAAAGGGTTGCAGTTTTATGAAGGTCGAGAACCACTGATTTAAGCCCTCATCATCATGAACATCATCTGTACTTTGTTGCTTTTTCCTCGTCGGCTGTCAGCTGTTAGTGCCCACATATACTTTTGTGTGTGTGTTAGAAAAAGAAAAGTGCAAATGTGTCTACATATGTATGGAAGGAAGAAGAAAGTTGTGGGTTTTGCCTTAATCGGGGTTCTAAAGGAACAGGACTGGTTGAATGAAAAAACAGAAAGGCACTTATACAGACGACTGGTTTACAGGCTATGGTCCACGTAGTCTGCAATGGAGGTCTCACCCCAGAGAGCCTGAGAATCTGGTAGTGGTCAACTCTCTAAAGATGGATGTCTCAGCAGTTCCAGTCAGGCTTTGGAGTCCTGACGGTTCCCTAAAGAGCTGTCGGTCTCCAGTCTACGTTGGGATCCAAAGACATTAGTTCAGATACAGATGAAGGGATCTCTCAGGATAGACGTTCTTGCAGTGAGAATGGGAGCAAGCAAGCAGAAAGCAAGGCTTTGCTCTTCCATGTCCTTTCATGTGTGGGCTGCCCTTGGAAAAGCCCTCACGGGCATGCCCAGCTACTGAAGTTTAACTGATTCCACACAGTCAAGCTGACAACCAAGATTAGCCATCCCAGGTGTCATCCTGAGGATCCATCCACTTCCTTTGAGGCAGGGTCTCTCGTTGGCTTGGAGTGCACCGATTTGGCTAAATTGGCTGTCGAGGCCCAGAGACATTTCTATCTCTGTATATCTATACAATGGGATGCAGTAACTCAGCAACTAGAACACACACACACACACACACACACACACACACACACACACACACACACAGAGTTGAACCTCAAAGACATGTTAAGTGAAAGCAGCCAGTATGTTGTGACTCCACTTGTATGAATCTGGTGAGGCACAGCACCTCTGGTGTCCCTGGGATGAAGTTGGGGAAGTGGGATTCTCTCTCAGCAAAGACTCTTGTCATGATCAAAGCATTGAAATATTTTAAACGTAGGTTGTTGTTGGTGTGGGTCGATGTATCTAAATTGTTGAATATACTTCTTAAACGCTTATGATGGGTGAGTTTCTTGTGTTGATCACATCTCAACCGTGCCATTTAAGAAGTTCCTGAATGGAGGCTCCTCAGGGAGCTTTCTTAGAGGTACTGGAAAGGGGTGGTGGTGCGCAGAGAGAATCTGTGGGCCTCTGCTTTCTTCCTTCTGACTGCCAGGATGGACAAAGGGGCTCCTCTGCTTCCAGAGTGTGTGCGGCTTAACTGACACCCCTGGCTATGGATGAGCCCCGTGAGCCCCAGTAGGGAGACCTCCCAGGGCCAGCTCTGCAGTGAGCATAGAGGGGGTGATAGGGCGGGTGGCAGCAGATAGGCGGGTGCCCAGCAAGAAAGATCTGGAGTCAGCAAAGGCTTCAGGGAGACGGAAGGGCAGCCAAGGGAAGAAATGCAGGCTGTGGAGAGCCTCAGGACCACCGGGGGGGGGGGGTAGGGAGAAGGGCATTTTACAAATACATCAGGGGAAGAGAGATACTTGAGAGCTGCCTGGCCCATTAATAAATGAGAAGGGAAATAAAATTAATGATGATGATAAAAATGGCTGAGCCGCTGAAGTGCTTTGTAAAATTGGTCTTTAACAAGGAAAAGAAGAAAAAAAAAAATTCCGAGGGATGGGTAATTGGAAGTGGACAGGAGCCTTGTCTATAGAGCTGATGAAGGGGAGGGGTGGATTCTTAGAACAATTGGGTCATGTCTATGGGCTTCAAACTGCCCTGGCCGGATATAGACCTTGGATCTGGAGAAAATTAGTTGATGAAGTTATTAAATCCTTGGCAGGTATTTTAATTATATGCATTTGGGGGGGCAGGTTTGGAGGTAGCAAGGCCTTGAAGATTCCTAACACACACACACACACACACACACACACACACACACACACAGAGAGAGAGAGAGAGAGAGAGAGAGAGAGAGAGAGAGAGAGAGAGAGAGAATCGGACAGACAGAGACAGAGAGGAAGACAGAATCAGAGAGGGAGACAGACACAGAGAGAGAATCCACAGTTGAACCTCAAAGACACGCTAAATGAAGGTAGCCAGTATGTTACCCATGTTGGGGTCCTGTGTTGGCCCTTTCACCATGCTGGGTACCTTACATGTATGTTCTTCTAGTTTTTAGGGCACCTCTCACAGCACTGCACAAGGTTATGATAACCCAATTTACATGCAAGAACTTGGAGGATCAGGAAGTTCGTCTGTTTGCCTTAGTTATTCAACTTGCCAATGGGAAGGTGGGGGAACAGGATTGGAACCCATGCATTTCTGATCCCAACAAAGGCTCTTCTGTATTAACCAGCTGTATTAACCTCTCAGCATCTGGTTCCAGGCTTCAGGGAGAGAGAGACTCCTCCTACCTGCCAGCCACCTCCTTCTAGTCACACCTCTGTCCCAAAGCGTTGGTGTTTTTAATGGCACCGACTCGGAGTTTGGCGGGAAGGTTTCAGAGTTTCCACACTGAGGAGAAAGAAGAGGGTAGAGGTTGACCAGTGATGACACCCCTTCTCAGGAGGGTGGGGACAGGAAAGAGCCACCAGCAGGAAGAGACATTGGTCTGTCCCCACCCCCACCCCATCCTTACCTAGAGCGAGCAGGTGTCCGAAGTTGACCTTACTCTGTTCCTCAGCCTTAGCTCTGACCCTCAGCTTGCCTTCAGGGCTGTCACTCAAGGGCTCACGTCATTTCCTGTCCCTGCTGCTGGGCAGCTAATGCAGGTGTTCCTGTTACTGGGTCAGGGTGATGTGGAATAAAGTGTGGAGAACTGAACAGTTCTGACCCCATCCCTCCCGGGGCCTCATCACTCTGGGGTCCTGTGCCGTGTGATGGGAACCCCACGTGGTCAGTCAAAACCCTGGTCCCGGCTCTAAGCACCCCACCTGCTCCCTTTTATGGCTTCGCTGTGTGAGGACCTGGCTTCCAGGCTTGCCCACTGGGCTTCTCAGTCATGGTCAGCAATATATTAGCAATGCCACACAATCAGGAGCATGACTTGGGTTTGTATGGCCAGGCGTCCCTCTTGTTCCCCTTCACTGCTGTGCGATGCCTATGTCCTAGCCAACCTACAGGAGCTCCATCCTCATCCTCTAAAGCAGTGGCTCTCAATCTTCCTAATGCTGCAACTCTAACACAGCTCCTCACGTCATGGTGACCCCCAACCATAAAAACCATAAAATTGTTTTTGTTGCTCCTTCATAGCTCTAATTTTGCTTCCGTTATGAGTCCTAATGTAAGCAATCTGTTTTCTGGTGGTCTTAAGCCATCCCTATGAGAGAGTTATTTGATCCTTTCCAAGGGGGCTGTGAGCTCTCACAAGTGAGAGAGGTTGAGATGATCTCTCAAGTGGTTGAGAACCACTGCTTTAGTGGGGGGAGTGGGAAACGGGGCTGCTTAGCTACTGTGGCCCAGTGGATAATTGCACAGCTGAAGTTAGATCAGTTCCAAGTCAGCTCGGTTGAATATACCCTTGATACCAAATACTCATTGATACATACCACTGGGGATTTGTGGTTGGTTGTTATATATCAGTAGCCAACTGATAAATAGTCATGCGCATAGTGTGCCCTCATAGCTCCCACAGTCAATCACATGTGTGCCCTCCCAGCTCCCCAGTAAAACCTCTTTTCACGTCAAGTTTATTAAATTGGAAACAAGTGAGCATCCGCTTCCGTGTCAGGCAGGATGCATGCAGAAGTTTGAATTTCCGTCTTCGAGGAGCTTTGCCTGGGGAAGCAGGGAAGCAAACATGAGTGTAAACAAGGAAGTTGCTGAGGATGTCCTGGAGGAAAAGTTCCCTGAGGCAGGCCTTGGAGGAGGTAGCAGCAGCCAAGACAGGAAGTACAGCTTGGATGGACCTGGGAGCACACGGTGAGGGCGATGTGTTCAGAGGCAAAGCCCGGGTCTAGCCTTGACATTTCGAAAGCCCCCAACCAAATGTTTGTTTGTTTGTTTAAAAGGCATTGGCCAGGCACTTGATGAACTGGGACACTCCATTAAATGGAAAAGTGGCCTAAGATGTGATAAAACTCAAAGAAACTGAAGGGATAAAAGACTCCCCGTGTTACTGCCGAGGCAATAAACAGCTTAATCCAGGCCCGCCAAGGCGCAAAGGTAATTACACACCCACACCTGCTCCTGAAGTCAGGCCAGGTCCAGAGCGGCTCCAGCCGAGCTGGTGGGGATGCAGAGTGGAAGGAGTCTAAGTTTGGGTCCTTCTGCCTGGCACAACCCTCACTCCACCGTCCCTGCCTCCTCCTGAGACACAGACCTCGTGGCTTCTCCTGCTCTCTGGCTGTTCCGATTGCTGCTCAGTTTATGCAGGGCAGTGTGTGTGTGTGTGTGTGTGTGTGTGTGTGTGTGTGTTGGTTGGTTGGTGGAGGTGAGGGGAAAAGGTGGTATTGGGACCTCATGGTGGACAACACGGCCATCTCTCAGGACTTACTCCTCCCCCCACTGCCCCCTCTAGGAGTGAGGAGCCCCAGTGTGTGATTTCAGAGTTAATCTGTCTGCACTAATTAAATATTGATGGCTGTTAAATATTCATGGGGCGTTTTAGCTGGCAGGTTTGATGTCTCCAGGCTCTGCTGCTGCTGGCCGCAGCTCTGAGGATGCAATCTTTTTAGCTGGTCACCCTGTGTGCCCCACCTTCCCTCCACTGTTGCTGGCCACAGCTTAGACCTCCCTTGTTATATGCTGTTTTGGCCCCCAGACACCAGGATCCATTTCCCTGCATGTCTTGGGTAGTCACTATTGAAGCCTTGGGAGAGGGGCTTCAGCTTCGGTTGTAGGGTGGCTGGGGATGGACACAGGGAGAATGTAGACCCGAGTGTAGAAGGCTCAGAGGCTGCAGAGAAATCAGACAGACAGGGACTCTCTCCAGTGAGAGTCCACTCTCCATAAGGGACTGGAAATGTTGGGAGATGAAGCCAGACAGCTCCATCTGCAAGGTGTAGATCCTGGGGGAGCAACCATTGAAAGGGCTGAGATACACCCTGACAGAGATCCCAGGACACCTGACCAGAGAACGATTCCAGGCACGCTTCTGAGTGAAGGCTGGGCAGTAGCTGAGTCAGTAGAAGGCCCCTTGCATAGAAGACTTGCATGATGAGTGAGCTGGACTTGCGGGCAGGTGGCTCGGGGAGCTGGCATCATCGCTACTGTTTCCAGTTCTGATACAAAGTTGCAGAGGCTTTGAGTGAATCGTCTGTCATCTCACTGGACTTGAAGCACTCAAAGCTGGGATTCAAGCCTCACTTTTGGATGCTGAGTTTGCCCTCTCACAAATAACAGGGCCAGCAAATACCTTTTTCTGGCCCCATTTCTTTCTTTCTTTCTTTTTTTTTTTTCCATCAGGATTTTGTGATTCTGTCATCTGGTTTGAATGGCAGAGGCCACTTCTTGGAGGAGGATGCTTTCACGAGAAAACCTGTTGGTCCCATCATGCAGTTCTTAGCTGACTCGGCTCAGAACTTGCTGTTACTCCTCCATCTTCCCACAACCATCTAACAGACGTCATGCACCATGCTGTAGGACTGCAGAATCAAAGGAGACTAAGCCCTCACGCATTCCCTGGAGGCTACCACTGGAAAATTACGAAAAGCAATGAATGAGAAAGAGAAATATATCTACCCTTCTACCCACCTGAGAAGTGAATCATGTCTCCAGGGAGCCTTGAGGAGGAACCAGCTACCTTTGCATGTACTCATCCATCTATATGTGTCTACCTGCTCACCCATCCATGTAGCCACCAGAGCCACCATCCATCTATCTATTCACCCATATGTCTATGTACATTTAAACACCTACCTGTCCATAGTTATCCATCAATTTATCCATTTGTTTGTTGTTCCATCCATCCGGCTGTCCATCCATTCATCCATCCGTCCATTCTTCAATCTTTCCATCCTTCCATTCATCTTGATATAACTGCTATGGGGTTAAAATGAAGCCAAGTAGGCTGGAAGGACAGCCAGCCAGCCCAGGAAGGGTCTTGCTGGATGGGTCCTTGTGCATTTATTTAGACTTTGAGATTCAGGAAGTGGGAGTGAGGGTTGGGGAGAGGTAAAGGGGTACAGGGTATTGAGAAAAGAGGGAAAGGTATTCAGGTGGGTGAGACGCTCAGCCATGGAATAAGTATTTGGCCTGATTGGAGTTGAAGGGGACACAGTAGATAGGTCTGAGGTTTCTGGAGAAGCTATGAGAGAGCAGTGGCAGAGGTAGCTCATAGCGCCCTGTGCTCTTACAAGATCTGTGGCTTTTGTAGAGAAAAGATGGAGGCCCCGGGTGGCCTCTGGAATAGAGAGATGACAAGACCTGACTCGTCATTGTTTAACAGTATTGCTCTGGATGTGCTGAGAATGGACAAAGGAACAGGAAGGAATCCTAGAGTCAGGCAGAACTTGGGCCCTGGCATTGACTGAATTCTAGGCATTGGCTTTGCCTGGAGCCTGCATGGTGCTTTTGGCAGGCCTTGTCTGCTCTCTAGTGGTTATAATTAGAAATGCACCTAGTGGAGCTTTTTTTTTTTTTTTCAGATTTCTTAAGGCCATTCTGTGGATCTATTAAGCAGATAGCGTTCTCTGCTGTGTGCTGGGTACTGACATGCTCATACAATAATTAAACACCCTCTCAAAATCCAATGCCTAGTAGAAGTAAAGACCTCCCAATCCAACTTTAAGGCACTTGTCCTCAGTTGGTGTGGTGTGCAGGATGCCAGGAGATGTCAGCTATCAACTGGATGGGCTCGCTACCTACATGTGGTGTATAGAATCCTGAATGCATCAGGGCATCTCCAGGGGCATAGAGCATCCCCCAGCCTCAATGTGCCCTCTGGTCCAAGTATCAGTGAGTGCGGAAGTTGAGGGGACCTACTCCAAGACTCTGTATCAGGCACTATGGCAGAAGCAATGAGAAAAAACATTAGGTTGCACAGGCGGAGTTACTGAAAGTGACTCACTCATTCCTTCCCAGGGCTGTGGGTCTCAACAAGCCATGAAGGGAGAAAAGGGATTTTCCAGGTGGAGAAAGAACAGATGTAGCCAAGGAAGCTGGCTTGGCTGGCTGACCTGGGCTCGCAGGGTGTCTGCATAGGTGTGCCTGAGGCAGCCCACTGTACACACAGTGTCTATGTAATGATTCTCTGAATCTTCTCTGTAATATACTCCGGTCATAGTAACAGTCCAGGGCTTTTTCTAGATAGGTTCAGCAGTTCAATGTGGCCGGAATGAAGGGAGATGCAGCCGGTGGTGAGGACGGAGTGTGGCTGGGTGTCAGTTTGGGAACATCAGGGTTCACCGGCAGTTGTCAGCAGTGGATGGCACCAGTTACTGAGTCAGGGTGTCCCTTCCTGCAGTCTTCTGAGGACTCCAGACTTGGGTCAAGGTAGAAGAGGATCAGGGCTCCAGGTAGTGGTGAAGAGAATTCTTCCCATCCAGGCCAAGAGCCCTACAAATGATTTGTCTCTCTCAATCTTCCATAGGCCCTTCTCCAGCCAGAATGAATAACTGGATTGTGTATGTGTGATGGGGAGGGTTAGGGAAACTGGGATTCAGCTTGAACTTGGCCATGGGCCTGCTGCCTCCACTTACTCTGGCTCTGGTTTCTTGTCTCAAAGGGACTTTCCAGCCTTACCTCTATTCTTGCTCTGCTCTGAGAAGTGAATCATGTCTCCAGGGAGCCTTGAGGAGGAACCAGCTAGTGGGGACTGTTTCTAGGACGAAGCTTATTGATCCTCTTGTAGAAGACAGTCCTTAGCGCACGAATCATTAAGACTAGAGACCCCTCCCGCACATCACTTCTAGGATCTGTGACAGCCTCAGAAAGCTGTTATCCCAGGCCCCTGCTTGCCAGGCTGAGTTTCTGGAAAGCAGGAAGCAGTCTGTGTGTAGAGACAGCAGAAAGGGCAGAGCCCAGAGCCATCAGGGAGCGGCTGTCCTGTTATTTACAGATGGCTTAACCAAGCGGGCAGAGATGATGGCAGATGGGATGAGACAAGACACAGAGAGGAGGGGGCTCTAACAAGGCAGCCCCCCAGCTGCGTGTAGCGATTCTTAGCTCTGAAAGCGGGTCTCCACAGGCATGGAAGAGTGCCTTTGCAACAGTGTATTTGAGGACAGAGCAGTAGCCTCATTTGGCAAGGATGAACTGTGTAGCAGGGTAGACACTGTGTGCGGACACCTATTACAACCAGCTTCCTAGGCATCTCTTTTGCTATCTTTTCTTCCTCTCAGCAGGTACAGATACAAAGCTTACACACCACATGTACACAGGAACCATATTACAACACACACACACACACACACACACACACACACACACACCACTCTCCGCACTATGCATACCTCACACCATATACACATGCCATACCACACACACACAAACTACCTAAACATACACATAAACCATGCCACACTGGTTCAGAGATACAAATGATTTAAACCCAAGCTCGTGTAAACTGCAGGGAACATCTGGGCGCAGACTTGATGGCCTGGTCAATGGATAGAAGGGAGTGGTACCCTACCATCTGTCTCTTATTTCAGCTATTTGCCCGGGGTGTCTCTTTTTCCATCGACCACCAGCAATGAACACCACTGCTTTATAAACATAGGACTCAGCTTGTTTCTGAGCATTAGAACTTGAGTTAGATCCCCAGCACCCAAGTGAAGGAAAACATGGTGGCTATGGCGACTTCACTTATAACCCCTGCGCCAGGAAGGCAGAGGACAGGACGGGTTGGCCGGTCCTCTAACTTAATTGGCAAACTCAGGGTTCTTGCAGAGAAGCACCCAAGGTTATCCTCTGACCTCTTCGCATGAATGAGCACATGTGCACCTACAACTCTACACACGTGTGTATACGTGTGTATATGGACACATACACATATACACACACACACACAAATCATGCTATGCACCACACACTATCAACCATGCTATCAACCACATACATACACAAAACACACAATGCATCATACACATACACCTCACACCACATATACAACTCACATAAAGATACATACAAAATACACTTACAAAATACGCCACATCCCTCACACATACACACCCTTACATCATACTTACAGACACCTCATACACCCCCCCATAAAACACACGCACACGCACACACACACTCAAAGAGGAAATAGGTTAGAAAACTCAGCCAAGAGCAGAAAGTGAAATCACCCTGCTCCCAGATTCCCAGATGCTCATTTCTGGGTGCATTTACTGCCTTGGTCTGTCCTGTCTCTAATTCTTTTCTTCCCTTCTCACACAGCTGAGTTTATACTGACTGCACAGTTTCACGCCCTGCTTTCATTCACACTATCACGACTATTTTCCATGCTATTACACACACTTTGTAAACGCCACGCTGAAGGCGGCTACGGAGCCAGGCTTGACGGCTGTATACATTTAGATTCTCTGCAATTTCTCATGGCTCTGTGGGACGCCCCAGAAAGCAGATTCATGGGAGATACTATCATGCTTAGCTCAGTTCCTCAGGCTGGAGCATCAGGAGATCCTCAGATGGTGTACAGAGGGTCTCGTGGTTGGCTGGCCCATGGTGGATACAGCCTCGAGGCCCCTGGGAAGAGGGCCAGACATCCCCTGCACTCTCTCCACATTCTTCCTCAAAGACATTGCACACCGGTGTGCATGCATGCGTGTGTGTGGTATGTGCATGTGTGTGCACACATGTATGTGTGTCCTATATGTGCATGTAAGTGTGCAAGTGTTTGTAGAAACTGGAGGAGGATGTCCTGCTCTATCAGGCTCTGTTTTATGTTCCCAAGACAGGGTCTCTCACTGAACCCGAAGCTATGCTGGTGACCAACAACAGTACTGGGTCACAGGAGTGTGTGTAGCCTGGTCTGGCATTTTCACATGGAAGATGGAATCTGAACTCAGGCTTCCATGTTTGAGTAGCAAGCACCATTTCCGCACTGATCCATCCTTCCAGCCGCCCGTTCACTTCCTACTTTCACCATTCTCTCACAGACCGTGAGTGTTGTTTCCTAAGATCCTCGCCATTAAAAGCTGTCATTCTAGCCAGGGCGCTACATTGATCAAGAGTGGGATTAACTGGTTCAACAAACAGAAAATCCCCTGGCTTCAGGTAAAGCTGGATCTAAGTGCTTCACCAGTGTAATCCTGGGTGGTGGCAGTCTCTTAGCCTGGTGTCTGCTGATGACTCCAGCCTGAGTCCCACATGCCGGCAAGATGGCTCTAGAGCCTGGGTCAGCCTGCCCACCATAGACTGTCAGACAAAAGCAAGATGAAGGCCAGAGCTCACTCTGATTACATTACCTCAAGTTGCTCACTTACACCCGATGTAATCACTGTCCCCAGAGACAGGGCTTGCCATTAAGCTTAGGGGACAGGGGCTTACTTCACTTGATCCAGTAGCCACAGGTTAGGAGAGGCAGTCCCTGCTAAGTATGCATGCATGGGAAATGTATTACTAGAAAGGGGTGTGGCTAATCTTATTGGAAGGGGGGGGATAACAAATTGCAGAGGTTTCTGTATCTTAGGGAAGAATTCTTTCTTCTTTTGGAGGCAAAGTCTTGCTGTGTAGCCTGGGATAACCCTCTTTCCTTAGGAGCCTTTTGCTTCAGCCTCCCAAGTTCTGGGATCACAGACATGTACCAACCTCCACACACAGCTCTTGGGAGACAAATCTCATTTCAGAAGCCTACCCCTTGCTGTCCTGAACAAGCTCCTTTGACAGCCTTCCTCGGATAAGCTACCCTTTACCTGTACCACTCTCAGGACAGGGAGCTTACCACCATCCAGGCCAGCCCACTCCACCATCGTTAGGCCATTCTACCCAGGCTAGCCCACTGTACCCTGGTCAGCCCACTCTGCCCAGGCTAGCCTGCTTGGACCCTTGGGAACTGCAACTATGAAAATCAGTTCTCTTCAGAGTCCACATATCTCTATCTTGAATCATCCCCAGGCTCTGTCCTGCAGGACCTTCCATGGAAGCCTCAGGTCAGAGTCCAAGCCCTAGCATGCTCTTTCCTGTATTAACGCAGCCCCAGGCTTCATGAGAGGTAACTTGGTTATTTTTCCCCTTCCTCTCGGTCATTCCCCCAAGATCTACTCCTGTTGGCCAGGATAAGACCAAAAACCGATCAAGAGGCTGGGGGCTGACCCAGGCACATGAATGGACAGTTTTTCCTAAAAGGCTGTAGAAGGCTGGCCGAATCTCCTCTCTAAAAAGCTGCCCTGAAGTGGAGAGATGGATTTCGATTAAGGATTTCTAAATCGTTCCCTCCCCTGGGGCTCATGTGAATTGCTCTTTTAAACAATTTCAGGCCCTGGAAACAAAATAACAAGTATGGTCATGTGTTATGTAACAGGATATTTGTCACACCTCCCTATCGGGAGCCTTTCCCAGGAAGAGAGCTCTAAGCACCAGCCAGCCATAGGGACAATAGCGCCAGCTGTGGGGTCCGGCTGTTACCTTCTCTGCTACTGTTGCCTGTCATTCAAAGCTGGCCCTATACCCTGACAGGCCCTAGTAGGTCGCAGCTCAGGTAGATCATGGATTACCTGTGTCTATCTCGGTGTCCCTACAGCATTATGTATCACCCTGTGTTTCTTTTCTGTAGCTCTAGGTGGCCATTATTCAAGACTATAGTCATCAACTTTCCTGCCTGGGTAGTCTTTAGAAGATTCTCCTGTCACCCGTCTGATACCCACAAGCAAGGGACAGGTTGTTAAAATCATCCTTAAATGACTCCCTCAGAGTCAGAGGCAGGTGGCTCTGGGGTGAATGCAGCCAGTTTGGGCAAGGGAGGTTAATGCCTGCTGCTATAACACACAAGGCCAACGTAGGGCTTCAGAGCTAGAGAGGTTCACCGGCCTCTGTGCAGGTGTAGATACTGGGTCAGGTTGCCAGGGGCCACCCTCCATATTCTCCCGGTACCCCAGGCGACTGAATGCTGCGCTCTAGGGGTTTTCTATGGTGATGTTGGAAAGATGATCTGTACTTCAGGTCAGCAGAGGAGAAGAGAGGCAGAGAGGAGAGAGGAGGGAAGCCCAGGCAGTCCTGTGTGCTTCTGTCTGTCTTTTCATGGAACTAGGAGCAGAACTTGGTGACAAGGCTGCATGGGACTGCAGGAGGGCCTGGGGAATACAGTCTAGCCATTGACCCAGCACCAAGAGGAGAACAGAGGTGAGTGAGTAGAGAGCCGTGTGTACTCCACCGTCCCAACCTGGATCTCCAGCCCAGGAAGTGTGACCATTCCCAAGGGGACCAGAGGAATGTCGCATCTGTGGCAGGCATGGAGGCAGGAAGCCAGGCAGGGAAGGGAGTCTCTGTGAGCAGTTTCTCTTGGACACTTCTCTGGTATCCCTGGGAGCCCAGGCACTGGGGGGACTTTGTCCTGACCTCACAAACCACCCACAGGATGTCAAGGGATTGAGAATCTCCAGGGCTCTTCACACTGGTGACAATGTTTGCCTGTCACCAGCAAAGCCTGTTCACTGAAGCCCTCTCCATTGAATCCGATGGAGAAACCCTGGGATGCTAACCGAATTGTCTGGGAGGTTGAAGGCTGGTAGGTGGAGAGAGGCTCTGACGCACGTGGAGGCAAGCTCAGGATGGATCTCTGATGTGGTGATTCCCACAGAGCAGTTCCGACTTGTTAGCAACACTTCATCTGCCACTCCACAGCCCACTCTGCTCCAAAGAACCATCTCAGACTCAAGGACCCTCTCAGGCCCTCAGCCCATTCTGTTGGGTGCAATTAGTGCATCACGGCTTGCTCTTGACGAAGCGACACTTGCGGCTCTGTGTCGATCTCTGTGGGAGATGGGCCCTCTTAGGACAGCTGCCTTTCATCCTTGACCCCGGTCCTCACAGCCCCCAAAGACCCTTGCCCTAGAGGACTGCCATAGTTTCCCAGCCTCAGATGGTCCTACACAACCTTTTCCTTGACTCTGTGTCTAGAGTACTCTCTCCTCCGGGGAGCGCCGGTCTCTAGAGAGGGACAGCAGCCTTGCATTTCTCTTGCCCCTGGTAGTGACTAGGTCATCTCAACAGAGTGGGATTATCTTCCCTCTTTCCCTTCCTTCCTCCCTCTATCCCTCTTTCCCTCCCTCTCCCTTACTCCTTTCTTTTCTTCTTTCCTTTCTTTATTCTTCCACTCTACCTTCCTCTTTCTTCTTCCGTTCTTTTCTTCCTTCTTCTCTTTCTCTCTTTCTATCTCCCTCCCTCCCTCTCCCTCTCTTCCTTCCTTCCTTTCTTTTTTGTTTCCTTTTCCTTTCTTCCTTCCTTCTTCCCTCCCTCCCTNCCTCCCTCTCCCTCTCCCTCTCTCTCTCTTTCTTTCTCCCCCATCCCTCCCTTCCTGTTTTGTCTGCAAGTGTGAGGGACAGAGGTCAACTTTGTATGTCATTCCTTAAGAGCCACCCACCTACATCTATCTATCTATCTATCTATCTATCTATCTATCTATCTATCTATCTATCCATCCATCCATCTATCTATCTATCTATCCATCTATCTATCTATCACAGCAGGTCTCTCACAGTGTGTGGAACTTGCTGGTTAGGTGAGGTAATTAACTAGCAAGCCCTAGGGATCCATCTGTCTCCACCTCTTCAGTGATGGGATTATAAGCAATGTGCCACAACTGCTGGCATCTTGCATGGGTTCTGAGGGTCAAATTTGGGTGCTCAATGCTTGCACAGCAAGTATGTTACTGACAGAGCTCTTTCCCCAGCACCAATAGAGGAGGGCCTTTTAAAGCACACGAATTCATTCTTCTGGGTTGGCAGGCATTCTACTACACTAAGCCCCTTCTATTACTACTTTTGATAATAACATCATGCCTTCAGCTCCACTTCCTTGTGAAAGCTCCCAGGTTTTCTCCCATGTACCTTTTTAAACCAACCGGCTTGTTGAATTATAACAACACCCCTCCCCCTGCTTTCGAGCATCAACCCTGCAGCACATGGCCTTTTGCCCTCAGGGCTTCTCAGCCCAGACCCTAGGCTCACTGCATACCTGTGAACATCAGCCGGATCCAGGATCCTATGACCCTGAATTCTCTTTGCTCTACTCCATTTATGAACAACTCATTATACCCAGCAATTTCAGGGAGGTGGGAACAGGTTCCATGTCTCCCTGTGCTTTGGCTGGATCAGATCCAAGCATCCTTTGAAAAAAGGGACATTCCACAGAGAATTCTTTCCTACTTGAACTGGCCTTTAGGGTAACGATAGTCACTCAGGCTACAACACAGCACATGTGTCTTGACCAGGGGAAGATAGATGGCTCTGGAGGACCTCAGTGGAAGTGCATTTTCTGGATGCGTGAGAGGGATGGGGCAAGTGTGGGTGAGAATGATGGACATAGATTTGGCGAATGGGTTCCAGGGCAGTGGCCACTGGGTCCTGGGTCCATGAAAGAAGTATTCCAGATCCTTCAGGTCATCTAGATCTGTTGGGATAGTGAACACATGTGTGTGTGTCCACAAACACACACACACACACACACACACATGCATGCACGTGCACACAACCCTACACACACCATGTACACGCACATACTCCTAATCTATGTGACTATTGCTTATGCTGCTTGCCTGCCTACAATGTTGTCATCCTAGAACAACCCTTTCCTCACGAGCTTAACTGAGACCTGTTCACTACACTCAATCTCAGAGTGTGTGTGTCCGCGTGTGCCTGCATGTGTGCACGCATCTCCATCTGTGTCTGTGTCTGCTTGCCTGTCTCTCTGTCTCTTCTTTTGACAGCAAGGCTCTGGCACACAGGAAACCTTTATTTCTCCTGTTAATATCTTCATCGTCTCTGGCAGGCGATCAATACTCAATGAATGTTGAATGAATGGCTAAAATTAACACACGACTTAAGGTAAAATCTTAATGAATGTTAAAAATTGAAGTGAGTTATCGCTCCTCCCAAGTCCCTTCCTTATCAATATCCAGGAAGGCCTCCGCTCTGCAGCTAATGATGACCATGAATATTTTATAGCAATGCCTGCAGAGCCACCACGCCCCCCATCAGCCATGTTTAATGGCCCATGTTATTTCAACGCCTTAATATGTCTCATTCAGCTGGGTTGGCCTCCACTTCTCTAGCCTCTGGGCTGCTGGCAATTCCTGGTTATTACAGGTATCACGCTGCTACCGACATGCTTTGCTTTCTTTGGGGATAATATCAGAGTTTTTCTTTTTACCAAAGAAGGAATTACTGGGTCAGAGGTCCAGCAGCCCTCAGGTTGCCTGATTGCTGATGGAAATTGGTGCAGCCTCTCTGCAGAGCGAAGCTGAAGAACGAGTTTTCACTTGCTATGCCCATCTTGGGTTTTATTGTATTTATTTCCGGTGCTTTAATGGCCACATAACTGGACCTGAAAGTTGCTTGGATTTGAATTTTATTTCCTCACTGATGAGACCACACCTCTCTCCATGATTTACCAGCTCCATTTTCCTGTGTGATTTGGTCCCTCTCCTCTGACTACTTATGGAAGGAATCACATCTCAGTCCATCCATTATCAGTTTGGGGCAGTAAGCAGGTCTGGGAAGGAGGCCGCGTCAGACATAATGGATGCCACAGCTCTCCCTTTGATATTTATTTTTATTACATTGTGGTGCAAAAGTGTTCATTCTGATGTATTTGAAGCCATCCATCAGAGTCCTGATGTTATCTGTTTCTTCAATAGCTGGGAATTTATCTTCTCATCAGCAGCAGGGGTAAGAGGGCCGGTTTCTTGTCTCCAGGTCTGTCACAGATTAACGTTCAGTTATAGCTGAACTTGACTGGCTTGCTGTCCGGATGTAAATGAAGACTCCCTAGCCTGTTTGCGCCCCCCAGCAATGTTTGTTAAACACCCATCTCTTTTTCCCTGTGTGCGTGTGAATCGTTGCTGGTCTAACATTGGTTCTGCTCAGTTCAAATCCCTCTCGAGCCTCTCTTGTCTTCACTTTTGCTGTTTTCAGATCCAGCCCGGGATGGTTTCTGTGACTGGCAGTTTCCATCTTAATCACTCAGAAGGGATCGGCAGCCGTGGCCATTAAAAGACAAATACTTCGACTGGGCTTTGCCAGAAAGAACTGGCTCGGGGCTGTCGGATTCTATTAGCGGATTTAGGAGGATTTACATTGAGATTACCTCCACTCTATATATTGACTTTGGGACACAGCATATGTACTTGGGGATTACAATTAGACCAGAGCTGGGTGGCTCCCCAAAGAACTCAGGGCTTCAGACAAAGGTAACAGCACTCAGTTTTCCTTGAACAGGGCACGAGGCCCAAAGGGCCGCAGGGTCAGAACAGAACCTTCGGAATACTGTCATTTTCTTCATCTACCCCAGGCACAAAGGTTAGAAGCCCAATGGGTACTGCCACAGCGTGTGTTCCAGGACAAAGATGACAGCACATGAGAGACGGTGAGCAGAGGGTAGCATGGAGGATTCACAGTCTCCCCATCCTCGGGAGCCTCGCAGAGCATGATGTCCATCCCATTGGTGCCAACATCTGCAAAGCCTCTGCTTGTGCTGTGTCTTTCAGTTGTTGTCTCCTGACAACACCCCTCCAACCACGCCACACGCCTCAGTCACTAGGCTGAGCACTCTTAGGCAAAGGCATGGAGGCTGTGGATGCCGGCGGTGATGAGAGTCTCCAGGCTGAGTGTGCCTGGGTTTGTGCTGTGATTCCAGGCTCGGAGAGATCTCTCCCCATCTTGTCTTTCTTCTTTTTTATACATTGGACATCCCACCTAGGTGTGGGGGGGTTCTTTCAGAGCCCGTGTCGAAAGCTTGCCCACTTTTCTTAAAGCCGCCCTTTCTCTGTACTTCAGCACTTGATTATCCTACACAGTCCCAATCATCAAATACTTCCTCCATGGTGATACGAGCACTTCTTACCGCTTTTGTTTCTCCTCCCACCCGGCTTACCCACCCTTGCTGTCTCCTTCCTCTGGCTTCACACTCTCATCACCAGGGAAGATGGTCCTGTCTCGACACAGAGGTCATGCTTGCCAGTGGAACATGTGGCTTCCTGACATCAAACCCCAGATCCTCTTCAGAATCCTTGACTTCTCACCCTCCCCCATTTTCTCTTCTTACATGCACATTTCTCTCTGACATGGGGAGCTCTCTCTCCTCACCTTCTCTCTGGTCACACCTTCCCAGGCTCATTGTTTGGCCCCTGTCTGTCTCCAGAATCACTGCTCCTGGTTTCTTCTCATAGTCTTGGCCTTCCCTACTCGACACCATTCTTTGCTGGTCACCATCCTGACAGTGGGGTCCCTGAGTGTGTGGTCCTGGGATAATTTGCTACCATATCCTTAGGCTCAGGGCTGCTCTCTCCTGGTGTGGAGATTTCCATTTCCCTGATGTGCACTGTGGAACCCAGATGTCTGTGTCAGATAGTGCCTTATCACATGGTGGCTTTGTGACCTTGACTGAGCCTTGGCTTTCTTCCCCTTGAGGATATGTTATAGAGGCACTGATGGTAATATAATAATAGTAATAGTGATATTGATGATGATGATGATGATGATGATGATGATGATGATGATGATGATACAACTTAGCTAGCTGTCTACCTCTCCTTCACATGGCCTACAGGATGTAGGCTGCTCAAATCTAACTTGCTGTCTCCTTCCTACATCTCCAACTTTCACCTTCCCATGCACTTCTTGCTTTTGGTGGATAATGGATAATGTTGTCCCCAATTTCCCAGGTTCCCTTTGCTCTGCCTTCTGTGGTCAGCCACTCTCTACACATCTCCCTCCTCCACATATCTGTCTCCCTCTTGTCCCATCCCTGCTCCCACCCTGCTCCCACCCTCCTTCAGCATGCACTGCTTTCCCATGCTGAGTCCTTTAGCAGCTCTTGCCACAGCCAAGCTCATGCCTCGTGGCACAGCTCACAAGCTCCTGCAAGGTCTCCTTTACCCACACCATTCTTCTGTGTGACCCTGCGACATGAAGCCTTTCCTGTACTCAATGATTTCTGCCACTTCACCCAATGCTCCTTCTACCAGTCTTTTTCTGTCCCTCCTTGTCATGTTGCCAACTCCTTTTTTTTTTTAAAGCCTCATGTTAAAAGCAGCTGCTCACAGTAGCTTCTCTGCACAGCCAATATGTGACTCTGGCATCTGTGTTCCCGGGCAATCTATCCCCACCATTTTTAGGTCTCACGCATTTTCCTTATGTGTATGTATCATGTGTCTAGAAGTTTCTACTCTATATAGAAAGAGCATGCGTTTCTTGCCCATTCTCTCTGACACATAGTAGGTGCTTCATAATGGTTGCCCATTCCCTATGGCACATAGTAGGTGCTTCATAATGACTGCTGAAGAAATAGCTCATTCAAAATCTTTGTGATGATGAGCATGGTCTCTTTAACTCCTGGAACAAGACATCCAATAACCCCTTTTTCTTGTTCATGCTCTTCATCCTTGACGTTGGGAAGCTCAACAAATATTATAGGAATAACCAACTACTTTTTGGTCTGCTTGACAAGATGAAACACATGCCTGGCATGTAAATCTGACTAAGAACCCAGAGGCTGAGGCACTCATAGGCCAGGGTTGAAGCCATTATTATTATTTTGCTAATTGGAGGTAGTACCAAATTCATCTCTGTCTCTGTCTCTGTCTCTGTCTCTGTCTCTGTCTCTCTCCTCTCTCTCTCTCTCTCCTCCCCCCCCCCCCAGAGATCGGTGCTGCTCTCAGACTCCATCAGAGAAGTTCCCTTGTGTGGTGGATATGAGCCAGTGCAGAAGCTCACAACATGTTAAAGTACAGAGAATATGAGTCCCTGGGATGCTCAGCTACAATGGCACATCTATATCCCGCCTTCTCCAGAGTTTAGACACCATCAAGGGAGAGGAGTAGAAAGCCTCTAAGAGCTAGAGGTTGTAGGGGGCTGGAGTGAAGCAGTGTGCTCTGGATGAGACAGGACTATTTTACTAGTGAACTCTAGCAGCTGTTGTTACCTGCACAAGATGGAGCCAGTCAACATCCTATCATAAGAAGAGATTCACGACCCTATACCTACTTAAGGATCTTTGGACATTTGATGGTTCCTGAGGGAGGGAGTCAATTTTGTTTAGGGGTGTGGCTCCCCATAGGTACATCGTACTCCAGTGGATGGCCCCATACCCAGGAATATATGATATGGATAGCAAAACTTATAGTTGATAAGATGAGAAAAGGAAAGGCGGACACAAAGTCTGGAGGGATAGGATGGCGGGGTGGACCAAGGAGGAGTTGGGGGAGGGATTGGGGTGAATTCGCTGTATGAGATTCTTTAAGACAGAAGCTCAGAGTACAGTTGGAGTGATGGATAAAGCATCAGGCATGGCACTAGAAGCGACAAATGGTGATCTGTGTGCTCAGGAGTCTACAGTGTGGGGTGAGACAGACTTAGAGATAAGAAGATACTTCCTGAAGGAATTGACTCTGAACTGAGGATGAGCTGGATGCAGGGAAGGAAGAGAGAGATGATGCTTACGTAGAGATGCTCACATTCTTCTGCTTGCCAAATAGACTAAGCAGACCCAGTCCTCACGCCTCTTCCACTGATGGCTTCTACCTCAAATCCACTCGCTTTCGCAGAAGGGCTGTGCAACACAGCCAGGATGTCAGGCATCTCACAGCCTCTTTCCTGTCTTCACTCATCTGAAGAGAAGAGCCAGTGGGCCCTCCAGGGCAAGTTCTGCAGGAAGGATGCTGTGGGGTTCAAGTATCAGGCACCCCATTGTTTCCCCAGGCAAGATGCTGGACTCCAAGGAGCCAAGTCATGTGTTCAAGGTCTCACAGAGCTAACTAGAGACACAGCCAGATTCAACTCTAGCACCTCCTTTTCTCATCCCAAGCTGGCGCCGTCTACACACACAAAGGGTGGCTTTCCCAATGGGAGTGTCATACAGAGTAATAACATCTGAAACCTTGAACTTGACCATTTGACCCTCCTGGATAGATTTTTCACCAAAGACATCACAGAGACACTTAGTCAATAGGAAAAGACGAGAACATTCCTCTTTCCATGTTCCAACACTGCAGTTCAATGAAGTAAGAGATAAATCGCAGGACCAACCAGGGGCCATTCAGTCACGCAGAAGTTAGAAGTGTTCCCAAAGAAAGCCTCAGTAAGGGAGGGAATTCGGAAGGAAGTATTTAAAGACCAAGGATGTAAACACAGCATATCTTATAAATTTATGGGATGCTGCCATGCTGGTACTTAAAGGGAAAAGTATTGCTGGTGATGGCCTCTATTAGTGAGAAAGAAAGAAAACGGGGAATTAAGTCTCTGCTTAAATAACCTTGAAGGTGCACAAATTATAAAATGAAAGGGAGGCAGGGAGAGTAATAAAACCCAAAGCAGAAATGAATAAACAAGAGCATAAAACTGAATTTGAAGGGACGGACCAGTACATCTCACGCTCAGCAGTGAATCAGGATTACCTCGGATCCTCATTTGACCCATCTGAGCCAGACCTGCTGAGACCTGGACCCTGGAGTCTGTATTTCTGGCAACTGTATGGCTGCCATGCAACTAGCACCATCCCTAGGCGTGTTGGGAGCCATGGTTTACACTGCTTCTTCCTAAGGCGACAAAAGGCATCTTTGGCCAGCATCGCTTGTGGTGGCCCATCCCCTGTCTTCCCTCCATGGGAGAAGGCAGTGGAACTCTGATCTCTGGGTGCAAGGCACTGTCCTGAGAGTGGACACTTAGCCCTGGATGCAACTATGTATCCCTGTAGATGTGGAGCTCGGAAAGATGTGCAGCCTCCTTCTAGAAGTCTGATTGTTACTAATGCAGCAGTGGGCTTCCTGACTATAGACTATAGACTTCTCAGACTATAGAGTGGAGGAAAAGATGTGCTGACTATTTCTTTACTTACTTATTTATTGTCAACTTGACACAAGCTAGGGCCATTTGAGAAGAAAGAACCTTAACTGAGAAAATGTTTCCATGGGATTGACCTGTAGTGTTCTCTGTCTCTGTGTCTCTGTCTCTGTGTCTCTGTCTCTCTGTCTCTCTGTCTCTCTGTCTCTGTAGACCAGGCTGGCCTTGAAGTCACCAAGATCCACCTGCCCCTACCTCCTGAGTGCTGAGATTAAAGGTGTGTGCCGCCATCCCCTGGCTGTAGTGTATTTCCTTGATTGGTGATTGATGTGGAAGGTCCTAGCTCATTGTGGATGGTGCCACCTCTGGGAAGGTCGTCTGGATGGTATAACAATGCAGACTGAGAAAGCCACCAGGGAGCAAGCCAGTCAAGCAGCACTCTCCTATGGCCTTGGCATCAGCTATGGTTTCCAGATTCCTCCCCTGTCTGAGGCCCTGCCCTGATATCCCTCAGTGACAGACAATGGTGTGGAAATGCGAGATGAAGCAAACCCTTTTCTCCCCAAGTTACTTTTGGTCATGGTATTTGTCACAGCCATAGAAACTCCAAGTAAGACTATGGGAGAGGCTGTTCTTCAGAGAAAGAAGGTTAAGGCATTGTATAGACAGAAACAGACAGGGCAGACAGGAGGAGGTCCCCGCATCCTTTGAGTCTCTGCTTCCTTTTGTTTCTAAGAGCTGGCTGCTTTTGTTCCCTTTGTTTCCAAGAGATGCTCAAGTGTATGTACAGCTTCTGGGCATTATACCCTTCTTGGCAGGGCTCCTGTTCCCTGTACCAATACAGCCAGCAAACACATGAATTTACCAGGTCCTTTCTTTATAGTGCTATGCTTCCTGTATCTCCATTTACATAGTTATCCTTGAAGGGTAAAGTAGGAAGAACACAGTGACAGTATCTTGCTGTCCCTCCAGGGTCACGGTGATGCTTTCTGCATCCTCTTGTGGTAAGTCTGTCCCAAGTCAGACTTGCTTAAGTCTGTCCCAAGTCAGACTTGCTTCTCTGCCATGCACCTTCCTCAATTTTAAAGTCAAATCTGATTTTGTGTCCTGATAGCTATGGGTATGGGTGCAAAATGCTTGGCTTTTGGACAGTTATGGAATAAGTTGTAAATGATAGACAGACCCACATTAATAACATTTTACAATTGCTCTCACGGTGTCTTTCAGCAAATGCTTGAGTAGCATAAAGCCGACTATTTAATCCAGCCCAAGGACAATGTTGGTTCTGGGCATTCAGGGACACGTGGAGAACATGGTCACCACATTATGAAGGAGAGATGCACGCGAGTAGTCAGAAATGACAAAATGTGAAGTGCAGTGAATTAGGCAGGAAGATGACCGAGATGGGAGTGGCTCTCTAGCCGGAGGAGTGGGTGGAGGATGTCTCCAAGTAGTAGATGCTTTCTCTGAGTCTTCAGAGACAGGGTCATGGCGGTTCAGGCAGTGAGAAGAGCATACAGGAGTTCATTAAGGAACTCAGTCACAAGGCTCAGAAGAGACTAGGGGGCTTGTGCAAGAGCTATGGAAAGGAAGGCTCTGGGAAGCAGGTAGCCTGCCCCTGGAGGGCCTTTGGGGACTGTCTGAAGCCTACACTTGATCTTGCTGGTGAGACAGGAAGCAGGCCTGGCGAGTGCAGAGAGCACTTCGTGTTATTAATTACTTCTAGCTTTCTGTTCTGGGCCCAGGGTAGGACTGTGTTTCTTGACATCCTTGTGTCTGGATAGAATCCCATGGCCAGGAGACATGTATGGTCACGACACGTGCTATTTATGGGTCCAACATCCAATTGCTTATGTAGGACCTGGTAGACTTTTCTCTCTCTGTCAAGGTAACTTAGCATTCTAGATGGCCCGGAGTCTGGAGCTTAGGAGTTCAGCAGAGCCCTGACACCCCCTGCTGGACATATATCAGGAACATGCCACAGCCCATGGTTTAGTAGGAGTTCCTGAGATTGAGTTTACCTGGTACCATAACACATAGCAGCCTGCCCTTACAGACATAGCTGACTTACCACTCATCCCCCCCCCCCACCTCCACCCCCGGCACATGGAAAGGGGTACAATGCTGGCAGAGAAGGCCTGAGGACTGTGCCTGCCATCCGTGCTGAAGCTTGGGACTTGGAACCCCTCATGCAGATAACCCTGACCTACTCCATCTGTCCGTGTCTCAGTATTCATGTGACCAAGACCCTGGACTGTCACCACACTGGCACTTTCCTCTGCAGAGGTGGGAAAACATGAATTGGGCCATAAAAAGTGAGAGTTCAGAGACATGACATGTTAAAACAACCACGAGTTGAGAACAGACTCATGAACTTTGAAAATGCAAATCTCTCTGCAGCTAAGTAAACAAAACGAGTCCAGGAAGTGGCACATAGGAATTTTGAAAAGTGAGATTGAAGAAAAAGGCTGAGATGAAACAAAAAATACAACGGAAAGGCAGGAAACACAGCCAGAAAAACACAGAGTTCAAAATCAGACCTGCCTTTACATCCATCCTGCTTGTGACAGCCACAACGCAGCCTCCAGCACTAACCATCCATGCAGGAAGTAGGAACTGCCTACTGAGTGCTCAAGTACCATGTGTGGTGCCAGGGTCCAGGCTTCTGAGCCATTCTGAGGCTAGCTCTGCCTCCTCAGAGCTTCCAGTCCAGGGGAGCATGGAAGCCAGAAGGCGGAACACAAACTTTCCTTGCTAGGTTGCTGCGAGTATCCGTTTCACCTAGGAATCACCTGACTGTGCGCACAGCAGCCTTCAGATGCCGAACAGATGTGATAAAGATTATTACATTTCCAGAGACCTGGGATGGACTACAGGACACCATGGCAAACAAGTCTTCTGTTCAATAATCAGCGGGGAGACATGCATTATTTAAAGTCTACAAGGAGGCAATTTGTAGCATTCAGTCATAGCGGAAAGGAAAAGGAGACAGCCGCTTCCTACACCTGAGCCCAAACATTTCCTTCTGAGCTCATGCCTGGGAGACTAAAAGGTCTGTGGTAGGTTATAGGATCCCCATAACAAAGAGAAGACAAGACAGGGAGGAAGGAGAGAGATGAGGAAGCTTCCCCTGGGACTGTCTTTTGGTCTCTGTCCTGATCCATCTAAGTCACCTGTTTTGTCCAGAGCTTGCCTCCCCTCCTCTTCTCTCTCTCTGCATATAGTAATATGCATGTTGGGGGTTCTCTCTCTCTCTGCATAATATTAACATGCAGGTTGGGGTTCTTCACATGCTATTTAAGATTTAGAAGACATAGTTCAGAGAACTAGACCTCTTACACTTATGTTTTATGTTTTGCTTTTAGGCAAAGAAATGTGGGTTTGAGTCATAAACATTTAGACTCAAGTTTGGATCTGTGACTTTGGCAAGTTACCTCATCTAGCTGAGCCATAAGGATGTATAAATACATATTTATCCTAGGGACACATATGCATGTAGAAACTTTACAATATGGGTATACACTTGTATCTATGAAATATGTACATAGATACATTTATACTCATATCCATGCACATGTGCACACGGTCATATATTCACATGTGTGTATATATGTGAACATGACCGGGCATAGCCACAGATATATTGGGACACCCTGGTATCTGTGGTGGTTTGAAGATGCTTGGTCCAGCGATTGGCACTATTAGGAGGTGTGGCCTTGTTGGAGGAAGGGTGTCACTGTGGTGGTGGGTTTTGAAGCTCCACCCAGTGCAGAAGATACAGTCTTCTCCTGTTTGCCTTCGTAACAAGATGTAGAGCTCTCAGCTCTTCCAGTGCCATGCCTGCCTGGATGCATTGATGAGAATGGACTGAACCTCTGAACCTGGAAGCCAGCTCCAATTAAATGTTGTCCCTTACAAAAGTTGCCTTACTTATAGTGTCTCTTCACAGTGATGAAACCCTAAGACAGTGTCCTTTCTGTGAGTCAGGCCTCCTAGTGTGTCTGCTTATGGTAGGCGGAGGCTCTCTGTGATCTGAGGAATGGTCTGTGGTGGGGCTCTAGACCATCACTCCTCTCAAGTCCTTTCTTGGTTTTTAAATACCATTGTTAGAACCAAACCACTTCCAAATGCCACTGAACCCGGTGCTAGGTAAAAGAGTGAAAGCAGGCAGTTGACCACAGATGTCATTTTAGCCAGTGAAAAGGTCACTTGCTATTTAAAGTGACCCTAGAGTCATCCTGGTTCTAGGATGACTGTGTTCCTTTGTTTTTAATCAAGTTCCCAGAGACCAGAGACCAGATCCACAGGGCTAGGTAGCTTTCTTGGCTACTGTCTCACCTCAGTTTCTGAAAGTAAAATGTTTAGACTTTCCTTCTTTTCTTCCCCCCTCCCCTTCTTACAATGAATGTAAACCTACCTGTTCATTTGTAACAAAATCCTCCATCTCTTCCATTTTATCCAGATGACCAGGGACTAGCTGTGTCAGGAGAGAGGCAAAGTATCCCAAGCCTGATGCTATGAAGTGGGTCTCCTAGGGCATCTGTTAAGATGCCAATCCACAATCCAAGCCATCATCTGTCCATATTGCCAGTGCTCCTGGTAGTGCTGCCAGAAACCCCTTCTGGACAGTGATGCAGTACTCCTGTATGTGAGGGTGTCTCCTGCTGGCCTCCCAGAATGCACTGCTGTCTGACCTGTGCTCATTTTCTTTCTCTGTAGAGTGGGACCCTACTCTCTAGGACTTGAAGCCAGAACCATCTTACACCATCTTTGCCATCATCTTTGATTAAATGACTGTCCAGGACTGACCCCCACCTGGGTGGTCAGTAATCCTCAGCACACAGTGCTGCCCTGTGGTGCTGTGGGCTGAGAACACTAGGAAAGGAGAGCATCCCAGTGGCTGGTTGGTAGGGGCGCATCCCAGTGGCTGGTTGGTAGGGGCGCGTGTTCTGATCATTAGACTCCTTTTGCCAGGCACCCTGAGTGAAAGAGGGGGCCTCTGCCAGCTCTGGGAAGAGAATTTAGGCCTAATCAGTGGGATTTTGTATTAAATCAGGTGAGATGTCAACTTACCTCACAGGTTTTCACAATTATTCTCTCAGGCAGAGCCTCACCCTAGGCTCTCAAGTGGGAAAATCCCAAAGCTAAAATTGTTTGAGCATTGACATGATGCCAAGTGGAGAATTCTACACCTGACCTCATGCAGTTGGGTCACAGACAAAGCAGAGGTACCCAGTGCCATAGCAGAGCATATCCATAAAGGCCTCTGAAGAACTCTGGGAGTTCAGATCAGTAGGTCTGAAGTAAAAGGCCAGTCTGGGCTCCATCATTGAGAACCTGCTCCAAGAAACAAAATAATCAACAATAAATAACAACACACTGAGAAGACGACATAAAACAACCCTATGCTAAGTGTGAAACACTTGGGTCTTATCTCAGCGCGTGTGCAAATATTCTAAAACCCAACAAATGAAACAAAAACAAAATCTAAAACCCCGAGGCCTGAAACACTTCTGACCTCAAGCATTTTGGGCAAGGAAGACTCAGCCCACAGCATCTTCATGGTGCTCTGCCGAGAATGACTAATGGGAGTCAGGGAATGGATCTGTGTCTGTGGTTCAAGCAGCCTGGGGCTGAGCCTCTGATCCCAGTCATTCCGACGCTTCCTAAGCAAGGCAACCTCCAGGGCAGAGAAGCAGCCAAGAAGGGGATTTAATGACACTGGAAATCAGGACCTGGTGACTGATGAAATGGGTCAGTGGTGGACAGGAAGGAGTCAGTGTTGGTATGGCAGTGTATAGAATGTTCTAACTTCCAGTCTGTTGTTCCTGGGCAAGACCAAAAGCAATTGAGATCAGGAAATGGTTTATTTGCTTTATACTTCCCAGTCACAGCCCATCACTGAGGGAAATCATGGCAGGAGCTCAAGTAGAAACAGAAGAAGAAACCGTGCCTACCTGCCTGGGTCCAGCACTGAATACCCTGGGGTGGGTTCTCCCTCATCAATCATCAGTCAAGACCACCTCTCACAGACATGGGTACAGGCCAGTTTGATCTGGGAGATTTCAGAGGTTTTCCTCTTGCCAGATGCTCAGGTTGGGTCAAGTTGACAATCAAAACTGATCAGTGCATTTGGGGAGGGGTCCTGGGAGGGAGAGCGAGCTGCTACAGTCAGCAGGTGGCCCAGAGATTCAGAAAGGCTAGTGTTAGCACCAAGACAGTGCAGCTGGAACCCAGGGTAACTATCACTCTTCCATCTACTTATCATATTTTCCTTCGGTGCCAGCCATTGACATAGGCTTCGGAGGACACTCCCATTGCGTTCTTATTGTGGATATCTTCTTAGCTATCATCTGCTTCCTTCCTTTAAAGATTCCATCGATATCATTAGTCAGTTATCAATTGCAAACAACAGAGCCTGTGACTGGAATGTCATTTCCACCAAAGCCAAGGAAGGTTAACTGACAGCCTGTGTTGGGGCCCCTTTATGCCAGCTCGGAGTCTCTGTGTCACAGGGGCACGGGCAGGGGAGACTGGGAAATTCTTGTCTCTTTTTGTTCATCTTTTCCTCCCGCCCAGCACATGCCAGAGGCTGCGGCTCAGATGTGATGCAGTGCTGATCTTGGCCTGGGTACGGGGAGGGAGTTGCACGCCAGAAGGGGAAGAGAGGTTCTCTCCACCCCCTTGTACAGAGGAGGAGTGTGAGACTGACAGAGAAAGGAAACCCTCAGAAGCCACTGATCTTATGTCTGACTGTGGCTATCAGTGGTAACCATCAGAATGTGGGGAGGTGGCAGCCACACCCACCAGCTACATGATGATGCCTGGATGTCAGTTTGTATCTCTGAGCCTCATTTCCTTATCTGCGAAAGTGGATGACGTGTCACCTGCTTTATAAAGACAGCATGGGTATCCCGACAGGAAGCCAGCTACAACATACCTGGCACATCATAGGTCCTTTTTCCTGTCAATCATTCCACAGTTCCTAATTAGCAAGGGCTTCCCCTTCCCAGAAGTCCATGTGGATATGCATGGCCATCTGTACTTTGGTATTGGCATGGTGCATCTCTCCAAGATTTTTAGATTCATTTTCTACAGAAGAAGAAGAGATTTTCATGATGTGATTTTTTTTTTAAAAATATAAATGCAGAAAATGGTTCTATTCTCAATATTTCCCATTTCTTTTGGAAAGACTATAGCTTCAGAGAAAGTCTCAAAGCTGCCCACAGTCTGTAAGCATCAGCCCAGTTCCCCCGGCCTCCCTATCTTTGATTATACAGACTGCCAGCTGTCAAGGCTTCATGCAACTGCTTTGTGGTCTCTTTATTGTTTTGTATAAAGCCAGCATTTCACAAATGCTGTGTATGTGTGTGTTATTCATGCCTTTATTACTATGTATTACTGTTATTGTTGGTGTGTGTGTGTGTGTGTGTGTGTGTGTGTGTCTATATGGGCCAGAGGGCAGCTTTTCACGTTGTTCCTTCAGAGCCACCCACCTTGTTTTTGAAGATGAGGTCTCTCACTGGGACCTGGAGCTGGGCTGATAGGCCAGAAAACCCCAGGCACCCCCTCTCTCTTGACTCCACGTCTCCAGTGCTGAGAGTCTAAGTATGCACCATCACACCTAGGTTCTTGAATGGATGCTGGGGTTCAACCCTGCTCCTTCTGCTTGCATGACAAGCACTTTACCAAGTGAGCTATTTCCCCAGCCAGCATGCCTTCATACTGGTAGGTCCTCAGAGTTCTATGATATCTCATCCTATTGCTGTTCAGTTAGTTAGAAAAACATACCTCCTACTTAACATTCCAACTGTTGCTTGCGATTCATTCTGGATGAGATCGAGTCTCAGGGTAGGAGTCTTCCTAGGTCAGCTCCTGAGTTCTTCAGAACATCTGGAGGAATCACTGAACCATGCAAAGAAGTCCAATCTCCTTTTGATCTCTTTGCTAAAGATCAGAATTCGATTACAGGCCCTCATCATTTCTTCCTTTCTAGACCATGTGGGAAGACCTTTCCTATTTCAAAAGCAAAAGCTGTGATATAAATGATTTGCTCCTGCACCATGTGGGAAGGAAAAAGTGACCACATTTTACTAAAAGAACAGAACAGTTAAAAAGAGCGTCCAGCAGACAAAAATGATTCAAATAACCCCCAGTGTCTGTGGTGACCATGTGCACTTACAATTCATGCCCTCACAACCTCCTGAGACTCAGGGATAATTGTTATTCAAGCTAAGCAAAAGAGAAAGTTAAAAATCAGAGAAGCAAAGAGACTTGGGCACATTCCTATAACCAGGAAGTGACTGACAGTTCCTCTGCAGAGCCCAGGTCCCTGTTAAAATCCCTCACACTTTGGGTATTCTGGCCACGCATGTGACTGAGCCTCAGCTTCTTACTTGTAGAATGGGAATGACAACTCCTGGGAAGAACAGACGTGAGACCCGAGCAAAATGGCTGATGTGACACTTCTAGGCATGTGACACAAGATGTTTTCCCCATACTAGTCAAGGACCCCTGTCTTTCTACCCTACAGTATTCCGTTTCCAGACCTCAATGAAGCTTGAAAGAAACGTTTCTATTGAAATGTGTGAGCTCTATAATCATTTTAATATTTTGACGCGTGAGCTTCTCTTTCCTGGGAATACTGGCTCCCCTTTGAGGCGGTGGTGCTGGTGAGAGGCCAGAGGCACTTGTTTTAATTCCAGGAAAGTCAGTGCACCCTCCAGTTAGGGAGGGTCCCCAGGAATCAGAAACACCCAATAAGCCAAGTCTCAGGTGAGGTCTCAACCATTTCAGGCAGAAGGATGGGGAAGGAAGAAAGAGTGAGCCACTTCCTCCACCAGCTTTTCTGAGCCTCTCACAGGACATCTGTCTTATTCTTATTTAGCTCCAGGGGATGTCTGTTCCCCCAGTGCCACTGTGAATTGTTCCCAAGGCTGTGACAGGAGAGAAAGGTCAGATGTCTAAAATGTCCCCTTGTGTGCTATGTCTGTTGTCCGGGTCTGCCTCTCATTCAGGACAAAGCCAGGGCCCCTAACCACGCTACCCAATGGTTCAGAACAGCATCCAGACCCAGCAGTTTCTCTTAGCTTTCAGTTTTCTCTGTCTGATTCTGACTCGGAAGATGTTGATCTTCTGAAGGGGTTGAACAGTCTCAGGAGTTTGGGGTCTGGATTAGAAACGAGACCTGAAAAGTCACCAATGATTTTCCAATCTCGTAGCTTTTGGTCCCTCATATCTCATTGCATAGGACCTCAGTCTTTTAGAGGTACCCACTTGTGCATATACATCTGTTTTGGCCCTTGGTGTCTGTTTTTGTAAAGGCAGGGGAATTATGACAAATACCACTTGTGTTTGTTTCTGGAGTCACTGAGATATTTCATGTAAGCACTGTGTGCCACATGTCCACATAGAGTCTTCCTCAGCGTGCTGTGGGCTGAGATGCTGATGGTGACGGAGACATAATTCAAGGTGTTCACACTGGTGGATGCTCTATGGCTACCACGTGGTTGATATTAAGTAATTCCTTTGCTCTCTCTCTCTCTCTCTCTCTCTCTCTCTCTCTCTCTCTCTATATATGCACGTGCATGTGTGTAGGTCAAAAGTCAACCTTGGATGTCATGCCTCAGGCACGATCTACCTTGTATTTTGAGGGAGGGTGTTATTGGCCTGGAATGTACTGATTGTGTTGAATAGGTTATACTGACAGACCAGTGAGCCACAAAGATGCACTTGCCTCTGCATCTTCAATGTAGGAATTACAAGTGGGTAATTGCCTAGAATTTTTTTTAACCCGTGTTCTAGGGATTGAACTCAGGTCCCCATGCTTGCATAGTAGCCTTTTACAGACTGAGCCATCTCCCTATCCCAGTCCTAAGCAATTCTAGTCATTGAGTTCTCCTGTGCAGGTTCCCATTGGTTGTACTCTATGACGATGAAAGGGATGGTATTGGTTTGTGTATGGGCCAAGGAACCTGTCAATCACAGAAGTGTTTATGATAGTGTGGGCTGGACTCTCTGCTTTCTCATGAGCAGTTGAGGCAGGGTTGGCATAGTGTTTGAGGCATAGACCCACTCAGATCTTCAGCAGTGGAAAACAATGGCACCTGAACTGATGAAAGCCACTGTCCTTCTTTTAACCAATAGCAGAGACTATTCTAGAAGTCACAGCACAGCTTATGTGCAAGTCACCTCTCCTTCTCTGGTCCCAGAGTGATCCCAGAGTGCCATTGGAGATGGGAGTCTGGAGATGGTGCTGCCACCAAAGAATGGACCTGTAACCTGGAGGGGAACCTGTCCCTTGGAAGGGAAGGCAGATCACATGTCTTTGTAAAAGGCTAAGTAAGCTACAAGCTCCCTGCGCTCTAGATCACCAACCAACAAGTCCTCAAGGACAGTTTCTAAGTGCCTGTGTGCAATCTCAAGGTTATTGTATAATTAAACAGTTTAATATCTTAAACAATAAAAGTCCTATATTACTTAAGTACTTTTCCCCCTATAAAGTATCAGGTGGGGGAGGTCACTAGAGAAGAGAGAGAAAGGGGGGGCGAAGATGGAAATAAGAACAGAGAGGGAGTGTTCAAATATCACTTAATGCCTAAATGTCACGGGCTTAAAAATTCAACAGAATTCTCATGCATTCTTTCCCACAGGGGGCTACTCTTTAAACAATGACCTTTAAAAAAAAATGAAGCAAACAAACAGCTCCAATGCTGGTGACATATGTCCTTTATCCATGTCGACGTTTCACTACCCATAGCAGTGATGAATCTAATATCAGCCCAAATGGTCAGTAGTTTGGACAATGGCTTTTGGGTGTCTCCCAGGTTCTTGAGGACCACATGTGTGGGAGGGATTGATTCAGTTCTGGATTCTTCCACAATGAGGTAGTTTCGATAGTTACCATTTCCTGTGGTTGTAAAAATTCCATTTTGACCTTCTAGCTGCCATAAATGATTTCTAGACTTCTGGAGGGACCAGTAGGGCTGGCGTGCAGAGCAATCTATTGGAGCACGTATCAATTAAAGCACAGGTGCTCACTCCCTGAAGATCATAAGGCCGGGGGGCGGGGGCGGGAGATCGGAAGCTGGCACCACCTGCTGGAAAGGGCACAGGATCTGAAGTCTGGAAATAGGAAATCATGTCTTGGGGGCCATAATAAATTCTCAGAGGGAGCCATCAGCCCAGGGAAAGAAATGTTTTCAGGTGATAGCAAACAAAGCAGGTGGGTTTTATTTATTTTTTATTTTTTTGTAGGTTTGTGGAAGGAGCCAACAGCTCTCCTGAGACTCCCCAGGAGGAAGTTACATTTGTAACTTCCAACAGATGCAGGAGGACAAACTGAAGATTTTTCTGTCCTTACTCTTAAGCATATCCTCAAGTGGAAATGACCTTCCCAGGCCAGTCCAGTGTAGGGGCAGAGTGGCTGGGATTGTTTGGACAGCATTTCCACGCACTGAGACTTGCCAAAGACAGAGGGCCGTTAATTTCTGAGGAGGATAAATCAGAAATTTATTTTCAGAAGTCTGCAGCATCTTGGCTGATTACAAAGATCTCCTTTCCAGTCTTCTGTGTATCTTTGAAGACTCAGGCATAACAAACACCCATTCCCGCATTAAGGGAAAGTTGACCTGCAAGCAGGTGTTTGTACTGGCTGCCTCTGGTACTTTTCTTTGAGTTTATCTTGAATATATTGCAATAACTCTTACCTAGCTGCCCAGTGACCACTGCCAAACCTAATGGGCCGAACGTCTATTCTTTTTTTTTTTTTTTTTTT
>NC_034603.1:49940591-49950243 GCF_900095145.1 Mus pahari | reverse complement strand
TCTCTCTCTCTCTCTCTCTCTCTCTCTCTCTCTCTCTCTCTCTCTCTCTGTATAGGAGGAACAGCGGTGACCACCTCTATGTAAACTCTGGGGGATGCACAGCCACAAAGGCATCTCCTGCAGGAGGATCTAATTGAGGACAGCCTGAGGGACCAAGGATTGCTGACACAGACAATGCCAGCCAATCGGGAACTGCTGTTTAGAAGAGGTGCTTTCTTGGGACCAATGGGACACAGGTGGAGGTTATTAAAGGAGCTTGCAACAACGTTCAGGTGAACTTGCTGTGGCATTTCTCACCTGCTCCTGGAGTCTGTGTCATTGATTCAATGCCACCTCATCTTGAACCCACCAAAGGCAGGTAGGGCACAAGCAACATGTGTGTGCACTGCCACACCCAGCTTTTCATGTGTGCTGATGATCTACACTCAGGTTTTCATGCTTGTGTAGCAGGTACTTTACTGGCTAAGTCCCCTAGAACGTAGCCTTTCCCCAGTGTTCCTATCCCCCATACCCACCATTATTTCTCCTTAGTGTACTTTCTTGTTTTTTTTTTTTTTGTTTTCTCCATGTTTTAACAATGGAATTTTCAGTAGTCTCTATACTGCTGTGCATCGTGATTGATACCTATGATCCCAGCTGTCAGGATGCTCCAGCAGGAAGATGGTGAATTCCAAGCTAGGTTGGACTATGTTTGAAGATCCTACTCCAACAATAAAAATGATTGTGTGTTTTGTTTACCTCATCCAACTCTTGGTAACTTGATGTAGTGCTATGGCTTTCAGGACCATGATGGGTGGCATCACACACACAAAAAATCACTATATTGTTTGCTGAAATGGTTGGATAATCACCTTTTCAAATGGTTAACTTAAAGGCTCCCAAATGCTAGTGCTCATAAACTCTGGCTCCCTCATCTATGTCCCATCCACCTAATATCTTTTTTGGGGGCGGATCTCTAAGATGTGTAGCTTGACCACAAAAGTGACAATCCCATGCCATTCTTATTCCAGAACCAAATCCATTCTACCTATGTGCCAGCTTATTTCAGGCAGTAGCAACTCAACTCAATTGCTTGTGATGCTCAGTTACAAAATCCATCTGGAAACCTAGTTCAGAAGACCCCAGTGCCCACAACATTGTCCTTGCCCTGTGTGGGCTCAAAGCACCATTCTCTGTTATTTTGTCTGTCCTTGGCCTCAAAGCAGCCAGCAGACTTGCACTAAAAGAGTCTAGCTCAAGTCAGTTTTCTGCTGAGCACTCCCTCTGCCGCATGCACATTGGCCCCTTTTCTCTTCCTGGTGTGGAAAGACTTTGTACAGAGAAACTTCTCTGCATGGAGAACCCCTCCTCTGGGTGGCTACAGGATTCTCCTTCTCTACTTCAACATTGCTTCAACATCACTTTCTAATAAGCCTCCCCAGTTCACTATTTTCAAATGGAAGTCCCCTCTCTGACCCTTTTGTGTTTGATCTTTTCTCTGTGGACTGCCAGGAGGGTGGGTCCTCTCTGTTAGGCTCATTTTCTTTAGCTCAGTACCTAGAACAGTGTGTGACACACAGTGAGGCTCAACCCATCCTTGCTGAATGAATAATAAAGTACCTGGACCAGCTCTGTGGGAGGATTAGTGGAGCTCACAGATGTCCATGGCTTCTCAGGAGGAAACAAAGAAGGTAGCAGCATCAGGGGATGCAGCTGGCTGTCAGGGTGGCTACACTGTTACACTGGTAGTCAAGCTCTGGGACCAAATGTTTCTGTTCCCTTCAGCACACAGCAGACTCCTTGCTACATGCTGTAGATAAATAATGCTGGAGTTTGTACTGCAGGAAGAGGTAGGCAAGTTAAATGATCATGGGAGCAAGTTGAAAAGACAAGGGCTGAGAGAGTTAGGGCTTTAGGGTAGAGGAAGGCTTCTCATGGGAAGTGACACTTGAACTAGGATGGATGCAAGATGGACTCTTGCCTTGGTTATGAATAGATGTTACCATACTGCTCTTGGGAAAATCTCCAGAAGTGTGGTCTTCACTGGGCTCTGAAGTCTCGTGACTCCGTAAGTCACATGACTACATAAATCACCCTCCCCTCTGCTCTCAGTTTTCTCATCTGGAATGTGAGAAATTTAGACCCCAAACTCCTTGAGATTGCAGACTCTGATGACTTAAGCTCTGAATCAGACACTGGACCTGGACCTCTGGGTTACTTTCTCTCCCGCCTGGGGATGCCATTTCTATTCTCCAAGGTCATTTTCTTGTCATATTTTTGTCTTGTGTCTGTGTTCTTCACTAAGATTCTTGAAGCAGATACTTGGTTATCTCTATATGAAAATCTCACTTAGCTTCTAGAATAGGGCCTTGGACACAATGTATTAAGCAAGCATTTGCTGAACTGATGGCACTTTGTGGTTCAGGATGGAGTGGATACTGTATTCTGGAGAAAACATGGATGTGCAGCTGTCCATCTTGTCCTATGTAGGAAAAACACAATAGAGCTATTCTGCAGTGGGAACAAGGGGCACACATTGGGTTCTGTGTAGAGGAAAGAGTGGACACAGAAACCAGACAGGCCACTCTACCCATTGTCAGCTGGGCAGCCTTCACCCCACTAGTAAACTTCTTTAACCTTCAGTTACTTTCTGTAGGTAAAGGATACCCTTGTTCATCAGGGCAGCGAAAGGGTCTAGATGGAGTATCTCACATCAGGTTCCCACTGGAGACCCTTCTGCATCCTCGACACATCATGGTGGGGAAAGTAGGAGATGCCAGAGATGGCAGGAGAGGTTTCATGCTTTATTCAGCGAGACTTTAAGGGCATGGGTCCCTCTCCAGATCAGCTTTCCTGCTGGGACATTGGGCTTAGCAAGTTCCTCTCTGCTCCTGGCATTTATTCCTTCCTCTTGACCATCTCTATATAACACCATGAAACAGGAACTGCCATGTTTAAGATCTCGAGGACTCAAGACCACAGATACATGTATACTCCGAGTCACCCCATCTCCTGCTGCTAGGACACCAGCCTTTGGTGTGGGGGGACCAGATCAAGGCACTCTACTGGTGCATTGTGGGTAGGCCTGGCGCTCTCTGCTAGAAGTCCTCCCCCAGGACAGATTCTAAACCAGGAAACCACATGTCCAGACATGAACCCAACGTCAGGGTAATCCCTGGAAAAGAATTCGAATCAGGAAGGGAATTCTACAGGGGAGAATGACCATGGTGTATCAGTTGGAGACACCAGGCTTCAAGGCAGAACCCAGGCGGGCAGCTCTTGGATCTAATATTCCTCCTGTCGGTGACCAGCTGTGTGGCTTTGACAAACCAATTGCCTTCTTCCTGTGATTTTCTTCCTCTGTCAATGGGGGCCAGAGCAGTCATCTGTAGAGCTGTTGATTAAACAACCTGCACACTGGCTCCTTACAGCCGCTGCATCAGAACTGCCTTTTCTGACCCAGCTACTCAGTGAGGGATGGGGGGGGGGCGCTCTGCCATGCCACTTCAGAGTAAAAAAAAAAAAAAAAAATCCAAGAGTCAGGAATATGCAGCTTCATCTTCATAGGTGGAGGAAGATGTGGTTGTTGTCATTTTGCCCCAAATCTTACATGCCCAGCAGTCACTGTAGGACCTACTGGAAATGGTTGAAGTACAGAGCACACCTCCGCAGGGCTCCCTCTGCCCACCTTGGCTTACAGAGAGCACTCTGTGGTTGACACTAGAGGTGAGGTCAAGCTTCAGCAACAGAGTAATAGAGTCAAGTTACTGACTGCTAGCTTTGGTCTCTGTCTGTGGCTTGGTCCTCCTCAGTCACGCCTTCTTGTGAAGTCCCCTCACAACCTCCCACCGGCCTGTGGAGGAAGGTGGGGAGATACCCTTGAAAGTCCCTCTGGGAGTGGCTTGTATTTCTTTCCTTCTGAGGACATTGCTCCTCCCCTTTTGGAAACGCTCCCGCCTGGGACTCTGCAAGCATCACTTTCTCCGAATTTGCATGCTGCAAACCAGAAGGAGCTGAGTGGGCGAGTGGGGTGGGGGAGTAGCTTCCTCTGAGCTACACAGCAAGAGGGTCTCTGTGGGCAGTGAGTGCCTGGGTGGCTGCCTTTAGCAAAGGGACAGCAGAGACAAGGATAAAGGCTCAAGCCCGTAGTAGACCTATTCACCTCTGAAGATTCCATGAAGACCTGGGTGGAGAAGCCTCTACCATGGCTTTGCTCATTAGCTGGTGGATTCCATCATCACAGGGAAGTGTCAGCCTCAGCCACCTGGCCTCCTCATCCCTATGAGCACTGTTTAGGGTGCAAGAGCATTTCCATCTCCCATCAACTCCCATGTCCCTGTGCAATTGGCAGAGCTTGCTTCCTCGGGTTAACAGTGCAGGCACTGGAGCTCAGGAGATCCCAGGGACCAGGATTGCAGCCATGTTGAGTGTCTAGATGCTGTACATAGTGCCTTGACATCACATCAATGCTACTATGGGCAGGGTAGCCATGTTTCCTACATGCTCCGAGGAACAGCTTTGCATGAAAAGATCTTAAGCACCATGGGTGACAGGCATTGAGTACCAGGTCTGTGTTCTAACTCCTCAAGTCCTCTCAGCACCATCTCCAGGTGTTTTTTGCCTTATAGCCAAGAGAGCTGATGTCCAGAGAGGTGACTGGTCCAAGACCTTGCACTGTTTGTGGAAGTGGAGACTGGCAGCCCTGGCACCTAAGCATGGTCTCTCCTGGTCAGTGGTGGGGAGGGTGATCCGGAAGGCTAGGTTTGCATCTCTGCTCTTTTATGAGCTGGTCTTAGGCAGGGGAGAGTCTAAGTTAACTCCTTGCCACTCCTCCCAGGTTTTGTGCCGTGGTAAAAGGATCTTGAGTGGAAGCTAGGAGGACATCCTGCTGTGGTGGGCACTGTAAAAGAGGAGGCATTTTTTTTTTACTAGGAGAGTTTTACAGAGACAGGTTGAAGAGAGAACAAGCTAGACACAGAGAGCCAGAGGATGAGAAGGAGCTGGCAGATTAGAACATGTTGCCAAAGTTAGTATGAGGCCAAGCAGAGCAAGTTAGTCAGAGGCTGAGAGAGAAGTTAGATTGAATCAGTCAGCTTGGAGAGGAGTTGGAGCCAGCACAGCTGTGTTGAATGAGCCAGCCAGAGTTCAGAAAGAACTAGGAAGGGGTGAGCTTATTCAGCGGTGAGTCTCAGAGGCTGATAACATTCTAGGCTCAGATAGGATTTATATGGAGACTAGAAGCTTCTAGGACTAGGCCTAGGTTAGCAGACAGAGGCAGTGAGCCTCAGAGATGACCATTTCATCAGGCGAATACAAGTTACTTTTACAGGGCACCTTCTCAGGTTCTGGGCTGCTTGCTGTTTTCAGCTTCTTATTTGTTCTGTTTTGTTTGGGACAGGGTTTCTCTGTATAGCTCTGGCTTTCCTGGAATTCACTTTGTAGACCAGGCTGGCCTCAAACTTAGAAATCTGCCTGCCTCTGCCTCCCAAGTGCTGGGATGAAAGGCGTGTGCCACCACACCCAGCTTTTTGTTTGTTTGTTTGTTTGTTTGTTTGTTTTTGTTTTCAGTTTCTTGACCTTACTCTATTGGTTCTGGACCCACCCATGGCTCCCTTCTCTTAAATTACTCCATCCACCCCATCCGTGGGTTTCCACCTCGGAAAGGAAAGGCCCTTCTGTCTATCTGCTTCCTGTGGTTAGTTTGGGCAAACTTGATGAGCGCATCTGAGTCACTGTCCCCTCCTTGGGTCTCACTGACTTGGCTCTTGGCTTTTTACGGTCTTCTTCCCATACCCAGGGAAGCCGCTTCTGTTCCACCCTGACCACCTGACTCCTTTGCCAGTGGCTCTGAGTCTCTTGTAGGGCAGCATTCACTCTGCCAGGCTCCCTCTGAGCATTCTGCAGCACCAGCTACCTTTCAGAGGATGTCCAGGCACAGCCTTATGTAACTTACATCCTTGTGAAACCAACATTCATGTCAGCACTCTTACGGTAATGGTTCTCAACCTGTGGGTTGCGACCCCATTTGGCTATTGAACCACCTTTCCACAGGGGTTGTCCAGCAATTATCTTACCTAGCAAATATTTACATTACGATTCATAACGGTAGCAAAATTAAATGAAATGATTTTGAAGTAGCAGCAGAATAATTTTATGGTTGGAGGATGCACCACAGCATGAGGAACTCTAATGAAGAGTTGTAGCATTGGGAATGCAGGGCTCAGACTTCAGAGACAGTGATAGAAACCAGCCTTGGCAGGCTGGACAATAAGGGGTGAGATGGATGGAGGACCTTGGGTGCTTGGAGGAAGGCTCCGAAGAAGAGCAGGGCTCCTCCCTTCCCCAAGTCCACTAGAACTACATTGTGTATGAAGTTATTCACACTCTGGAGAAGACAGATTCTTAAAGATTTTGGAGGCTTTGGGATCCCTAAGTTGATAAGGCTCCATTTTCTATTTCAAGGTCTTAAGGATAGTTCAATTTCCTGTTGGGGACATTTTTGGGGCACCTTCTTTGGGTCAGCGCTGAGAGCACTGTTATAGTTTCAACCTGAAGTTTCCTGGTGGGTGTTTGTCTTTGGGGGAGGTGGAGCCTGGCTGTCAGAGGAGGTCACAAGGGTTTGGCATTAGCCTGCTGTGACTGGCTTTAAGTTCTGGCCTTGTGCACTGGGTCCACTGTGGTGATCAGCCTTGTCCACATGCTCCCACAGCTGTGAGCTGATCCACTATGCCTCCTCTGCCACCATGGGACTGCAACCCTCTGAAACCATCAGCTAGAATTAATCTTTCCCCCTTAAGTTATTTCTCTGCCCATTATTCAATCACAGGGAAGCACAGGTAGTGAATACAGCTCCTGTGATTTCACTTTTGGAGGCATTCTTCATTCTGATTTCCATCTTAGGCACGTTGGAGGGTTGGAAAGAACTTGAGGTGGGGGGAAACACAGTCATCTGATGCAAGATATTTAATCACAGTGTGAACCCCAAGATTGTGTTATGGTGTGGCTCAGCCCTTAGCATGCGTGCACACACACACACACACACACACACACACACACACACACACACACACACTCCCCTTTAATCTTAAACAATGAAAGTAAAGTTCGTTTGTAGAAGGAAGCACCCATGTTTGAAAGTGATGTCTAATCCAGAGGCAGAAAAAGTCATGAATCAGAGGACCTGAGAGAATAGGCTATGTCCAACTCTCGTGAGAACAGAGAGAAAAGTAAGGCTACTCAAGAGAAAGCAAGGTAGAGAAAGAAAGGGAAGGGGCAGTTTTAGCTGAACAGTTAGAGCAAGAGCGAGCGAGCGAGCGAGAGAGAGAGAGAGAGAGAGAGAGAGAGAGAGAGAGAGAGCTAGAGAGAGAGAGAAAACGAGCCAGAGAATAAGAAGGAGGCAAAAGATTAGACCATTTTGCCCAAGTTAGTATGAGGCCAAGCAGAGCAAGTTAGAACAGTAGGAAAAAAAATTTTGCTTTTACAGTCATCGGGGTTTTACCCTTTCATGAAAGAAGAGCTTGTGCCTCCCCTCAATCCATTTTTTTTCCAGGTAAAACAGTTTCATTCCCTTGGAATGTTTCCTTGTTATTAGGGATTTGTTAATGCATTCCCCATGTTTGTGGAGCTGTGCAAGAAGATGCTAATCAAGGAGGCACAGATGGAGGAGCTTTGTTAAGCTGCTGGCGGGAATTAACATCCACTTCATGTGTGGCCAGTGTAGATTAGATAGATGCTATCTGTAGATTTTCAGGCTTCTTTGATGAGCGCAATAATCTGGCTGTTGAAAATTAGAATGTTGCGTTCTTGTTGTTTAAAGGACCACGCTTTATTGGGGGTACAGTTCTGCTGCTGACATTGAAGGTTTTGTCTTTAATTCTCTCCTTAAGCAATTGACCTCAAAACCAAAAGATTTTGTATGTTGTCCAGACAGTCTCACGGCAGCTTGTTGACTTTTATTAGATCTGATTATTTTAAGAAATGTCAGTTTTTATTAAAACAGCTAAAATTTTTTTTCTTCTTGAGACTACACAACTGTCCCTACTTGCCTTCAAAATCTCTAAGCATCTTGGTGCTGTTTTCCAGGAACCCGTGATCATATCTAATCAAGTGTTTAAAATCTTTTGACATTTTTGACAACTCTCTAAAATCAATGTCTAAATTAAGTTTTTTTTAAAAAAAGCAACCATAAAACCTCAAATTAACTTTAAGAGTTTTCAAAAATGTCCTTGAAATATCTTGAAAGAATGTATTTTCTCCCTTTATCAAAAGAGAAATGTTTAAGCCAATAGGGTGTCTTCTGTGGTCTGTACTATGTGGAAGTCATTGTCAGGGATGTGTAGTGTCTGGTCTTCTTTAAATCATATTACTATTTGATGTGTGTTCCTTGATACACAAACTTTCTAGAAGACTGACATGCCCTAGAATAATGCTATCATTCACAACTCTAATTAATATATGACATGTTTATCACTCAAATAATGAACTCGCGTTGCTAGATGCAAGCTTGAAAGAGATTCATGAGAAAGTCTGATAAATACTGCTTTCTGATCATTCTTTTTTTTTTTTTTTTGGTTTTTCGAGACAGGGTTTCTCTGTGTAGCCCTGGCTGTCCTGAAACTCACTTTGTAGACCAGGCTGGTCTTGAACTCAGAAATTCACCTGCCTCTGCCTCCCAAGTGCTGGGATTAAAGACTTGCGCCACCACGCCCAGCTTTTCTGATCATTCTTAGAGCATGCTCCTGGATTGGGTAAGAATTTCTGAAATTCTAATAGAAATCTGGTGAGCTTATAAAACTATCAAAACCAAATGAGAAGCAAAACAAAGCCTTAAGATTGTCTGTATCCGTGTTCACTGATGAGAATGGCTATAATTCTTGAGATCCTTATAAAATAAGTTGTTGGTTCTTCTGTATTTTATTTCCTAGATTCATTTTTATTACATATGCATGTGTGTGTTTCTATGTGTGGGTATTTTCCACCTGTGCGCAGATGCCTGAGGAAGCTAAAAGAGGTATCAGATCCCCAGGAGGGGGAGTTAGAGGTGTTAAACTTAAGTCACCCAGTGTGAATGCTGGAACCCAACTCATCCTCTGGAAGAGAAGCATGAGCTCTTAAACACTGAACCATACCTCCAGACAAAATACATAATCTATTTATAAAGAAAAAAAAAAGCATCTTTTCTCCCCATGTGATCACTCGAGAACCTGAAAACCTTTCTCACATACTTTTATTTTAGTGCTGGTCTCTGTAGTGATCTTCTCCGTGTCCTACCAGGATACGACACTGTAAGTCACTGCAGGAACAGCCTTTAAAAATTAATGTTATCTAATAAAGCCAATAAAGTCCTTTGCATCGTACCAAAGCTCTGGCCACCATATTTTAAAATATACAAAGAATTACTAGTCTCATGAAAGTGCCACGAGTAATCAGGGCAAACTTAATGAAACTCTATATTTTAAAAGGAATGTAGCCACAAGGGGCTGGAGAGCTGGCTCAGCATTAAGAGCACTTGCTGCTCCTTCAAAACACCAGAGTTTGGTTCCCAGCACCCATGTCTGGTGGCTCATGACAGTTTGAAACTTGCTCCAGGGAATCTGACCTCATCTTCTGGCCTCTGAAAGCACTCCTCACCATACACAACACACACACACACACACACACACACACACACACA
>NC_034603.1:49936846-49939156 GCF_900095145.1 Mus pahari | reverse complement strand
GGTTGTTTTGATTTGCATTTCCCTGATGACTAAGGATGTTGAACATTTTTTTCAGGTGAAACTGGATGACTTTAAGCATCAAAAAAAATTAGACTCTGTGGATCGTGCATGGACAGCCTTTGTGCCTGCTGGGATACGTGTCACCCATAGCCGGAGAGCCTCAGATGCCTTCGCCACCCTCCATCCAAGCAGCTTTGAATACAGACTCAAGGGCCAACATTGCTCTTTGCTCCACATCTTGAATGTATTTTCTTTTTATTTTCTGAGAATGATGCCTTGAATTTCCTTCAGGCAATAACAATTGGCTCCAGTGGTACCCTTAAAACAGAAGTGCCTGACGCTTTTGCAAAAACTTGTGCTTTAATCAATAAACACATCTCTGTGTAAGTTAATTATATATTGTTGCCTCAAGTTTAAAGGATATTAAAGAACACATGCAAATCCTTCATCAGATAGGCTCTGCCTCTTCTGTTTATTTAATTGCTTAAAAATGACTCCAGAGAATCTCTGCTCTGGGTGTTCTCATCTTTGACTAACATTCTTGCGGCCAATACTATTGTCCCTAGGATGTCTGTGCTCTCAAGGGTTCTGACAATTTCCCAGCAGCCTCTCACCTATAAGATGATTGATGCCAGGACGGGAGAGGCTGGGCCACTCAAGAACTAGTCACTCATATCTCAGTGAGGCTGGCATGAGCATGAGATTATTCTAGAAAGAATTGTCAGTAACCCAGTGTTAGCACTGTTTGCTAACAGTCTCAGCTGTCTGGGAAGAGGAATAAAAGAGAATTGTGAACCAGGTAACCAGGGCCAGCCACAAAGACTCTCCAAGCAGACACAATCCTTAGGTCTTAAGTAAATCTTTCTGCTTGAATTGTGAACATGAGTAAAACTTAACCTGGATCATTTCATATAAAGACTTAACGTCGGAAATAAAAATTAACCTCAGCCTACCATAGGCAGCCAAGGAGCATATGATTACATGGCTGGAATTTGAAACAATGAAAGCCAAAGAAAGCAATTTTGTAACAGCAGACGCCCAAGTCTTTTGTACATTTGCCTCTGTGCTTTTCCCATCACTGCTTGCCTTACAGGCTTTCTCACTGAAGCACCAGACCTCCTTTGTTGGCTTAATTGCTTCTCACTCGGTGATTTTAAAATCTGATTATGACATAGCTTGTTATTTTAGCAAGTAGCAGATAGTCAATGTTCAATTTGGGCAGTTCCATTTGTTTTATAATATTACCCAGATGTATCCACATATACACACATAGACATACCCTAACTAATACATGCACAGTAAAAGCTTCAGGTAAACATACTTTGCTGTGTGTGTGTGTGTGTGTGTGTGTGTGTGTGTGTGTGCCTGCATGTGTGTGTGGTATGCTTGTGTGTGTTTGTGTGTGCATGTATGTTTATGTGTGTATGTATGTTTATGGTTATATATATGTGTGTGTTTCTGCACATGTGTATGTTTATGAGTGCATGTATGTATGTTTGTGTATGTATGTGTGATGTGAGGAGTACACATGGAAGCCTGTATCTCAGCAGAGAGATTGTCCTAATGATCTGTGTGTATATATCCAAACATGTCATAGTAGATACATGCACACATGGGCATACATGTTTATATTGATTGTGTCAGCTTTCTGTAACTATAATAATGACTTGAGAGAATCAATTTATAAAGAGAAAAACTTGATTTTGGGATCTGTTGCATTAACTTTTCCTGGGGATATGTATTAACATCTCATTACCCCAGGTGATCACCAGTGACAGACCAAAGGCCAGCTTGGTAAGAGGAGTGAGTTTACTGGGATTCCTTATAGAGCATGGGTGAGCACTTCCTTATAGAAGTGTGACTGATTTCCCAACCACTGCATCACCATAAAGCTCCACCTGTCAAGGATGGTGATCCATGGAAACTGCACCATAGTGTCTCATCTTCATTTAACCTTCTCCTTTCCATTTAGACCAGCATCTGCCAAGATCACTTGAAGCTGGGGTAGGGAAGGATGGGGCAATATCTGGAGCCTCAGGTGTGAGTCTCTTGTCTCTTCTTTCCTCCATTTGTTAAGGAGTAGTAATAGTTCTATTGCTATTACTGTAGATCCACTCCCACTGTATTTCTGCTCTAGTTACCATGGCTATTAGTGCAATTTCAAGATGGCATCTTGTTGTGACCAGAGGCTTCTATCATAAAGGCTTACTCTTTGAAGGTTCCAGGTCATACTTGCTTGGCTTCATTATTTTGAGAGAGACATCATGGGTATACACACACGCACACACACACACACACACACACACACAC
>NC_034603.1:49935223-49936386 GCF_900095145.1 Mus pahari | reverse complement strand
GGAGACGGAGACGGAGACGGAGACGGAGACGGAGACGGAGACGGAGACGGAGACGGAGACGGAGACGGGATACAGATAGAAAGACAGACAGAACAGAGAAAGGCCTGTGTCTTGTGGCCTCCTTCAAGAGCATGCGCCGTAATGAGCTAAAGAACTCTCACTGAGTCCCACCCACCCCTTAAAAGCTCTACCTCCTCCTTCTAGTACTGCCTCTCTGGACCAAGTCTCCAGCACATGGATCTTTGGGAGACATTTAAGATGCAGACCATAGCTCTAACTGAAAATGGATTTTTCTCTGCAGTGTATTTTGGTCAGCTACATCTTTGGATGAAGTGGATCTGAGATTTCCAGAAAGAAAACGGAAGCCAATAATGGAATGCAGTTATATGTTCATTAAGTTACCAAAGGAGAAGGAGAATGGCCATGGCCAGCGCCGGAGACTCAGCTGTGTAAGTCAGGATCTGAAGAGAGCTGGTCCAGTTTTGTGTGTTCCAGCTATCAGGGGTGAGTTCATGCCCTCTTTTAACACTATTTTCCTCTGGAAAGTTAATTTAAAGAAAACCATCACACATAGAAAACGAGGCTTGGGAAAAGTAGTCATAACAGCGTTATTTGGAAATAACCGGCTAAATGTCTATAATTAGACACATAAATGCCTAATACCCGGCATCTAAACAACCAACTAAGTATCTATAATTAGATTTTGTCAGCCCTGTTTGATGAAATATCTTTTCAGTCATCACCATGGCAATTATGGAAATTAAGGAGCATCACAAAAAAACATTTACAATACAGCAGTGGATAAGAAGAGCACAGGAATCAGTTCGAGATGATGGGGGCAGCGTAAAGATGCTCCTACAAAGAGCAAAGCGGTGGCAGGTGAGAACCGGTTCTCTGAAGGGCTATCACAATTGTCGATTTGCCATTTGCATTTTCCTTCATGTTACCATGAAAAAAATTTCAACTCCAAAGGCAATATGCAATATCAAAGGTAAGTTGAACCCAAGCCAGCTTGCTCACTACACTACAGTCATGGATCGAGAACCGCCAGTGTGTGAAGAGTTGCATTGACATCTACTATAATGTGTCCCCTTGACATTTTGAGCTTCTCAGACTCAGCCAACAAGACTGTGTGTGTGTGTGTGTGTGTGTGTGTGTGTGTG
>NC_034603.1:49863186-49935180 GCF_900095145.1 Mus pahari | reverse complement strand
GAGAGAGAGAGAGAGAGAGAGAGAGAGAGAGAGAGAGAGAGAGAGAGAGAGAGAGAAGATATTGTGGAAGTCAGAGATAGACTTCAAGTGTCTTTCCTTGGTCGCTCCCTACCTTATGTTTCGAGACAGAGTCTGGCACTGAAACCATTGCTCATTGCTTCAGTTAGGCTGGCTAATGGGCCCCAGAGACCCATCTGTCTCTAGCATCCCCTAAGATCTGGGTTACACACACATGCCACAATGTCTGACTGTTTTTATGGGTGCTAATGATTTGAGCTTAGGTCGTTATGCTTGCATGGCAGGTAGTTTAACACTTGAGCTATCTTCTAGGCCCCTGTCTGTAAATCTTAATGACAAAGTATACAACAGCCCCTGTGTGGCAGTCCAGAGCCTCACACAGTCATTCATCTAAATGCCAGTGTAGAATACCTACAGATAATTCTTATTTCTCCATCTTCCCCACTGAGGATGGCATGTTTCCAGAAACAAGATCTCCTGGAAGCTAAGATTCTGGACTTGTTTCCCAGTGAATTATTGCTGTGCTCTTTGGCCCCCAAAGAGTTACTATTCATTGAGAACTCAGTGCACAGGACTATACAGGTAACCTCAAAGTTTAAGAAAAAAGAATAGACAGGTGCTGTAGGAAGAATTTATGAAGAGATGATGGATTCCTGATCCCAGATTCATGACTCAGTTGGTCTCAAGGCTAACAGCTTGTATTTTTTCCTGATTCCCAGGGCTGCTGTGGTTGTTGGCATAGCATTGGCATCTACTGGTCCACCAATGTGATCTTGTTGCTCATAGCAACTCTGCACATGCAGAACCCTCAGTTCTCTGTAACCAGAGAACAGAACATCAGTATGGGATCACAGCTCATTTATCGGTGGCCCCATCCATCCAGGAGAAGAGTGGTAAGAAGATGAGTTAGGAAGGAAAGGAGGCCATGGCGGGGAAAGGAACAGTCCAGATGCCATAGTGTCTGCAGTCACCTGTATTCACTTGCACACACATGCAGGGGTGGGGAAGGGGTTTCTAGGTGACCATCTCCTTAGAAGATGAACCATCTCTGGAAGTCAGAGGCAGGCCCTCTACCTCGCTGTTCCAGTCAGTGGGAAAGAGCTACCTTAGCTATAACCTGTGTGGCTCCTGCTGTCACCAGGAACTCTCAGCAAGGTGACAGACATGTGCCAGGACACACTCTGCAGACACACCAGCTTACCCTTCCCAGGCTGGGTATGCATGGCCCAGCTGGGGAACAAGAAGCATGCAGAGGCGTGAGAGGAAACCCCAGTGTTTGATGAGGTCTCTCACAGCCTCCTCCACTTTCTTGTGAGGTCCAAGGGCAGTAGTGACTCAGCATCCTTTGGCTGAGCCCTTGGAAACTCAGGCAGTATGTTGTGGGAACTACAAGGGCTCTGAAGTCACACTTGAATCCCAGAGCTGCTCCTTTGAAGCCCTGGCAGCCTCCCTAGGCTTCTTCATCTGAGGTAGGGGGTGGGAGAGACTGCCTACCTTCATGGGATGGTCACAATAACTCACCAAGCCAATATCTGCATAGAGCATAGTTGGTACCTTCCAGATTTTTATGGAAGACTTCGAGGTGGCTCATTTTGACTTCCGAAAGGAGTGAAAACAGCTAGGACATTTTTTGATGAAAAAACCAGATGCACTAGCTAGCTCATCCTGAGATGTGGCTGCAGAGCAGATGAGCTAGCCAATGAAATACAGGAATGCAGTGTGAGAATGCTACAACTGTGAGATATGGGTTGTCCCTCAGATCAGTTCAGGGAACAGAGGGATCATCCAAAGCCTGGGAAGGTGGTGATCCATATAATCAAATGGGGTCCTTATAGTAACACACACACACACACACACACACACACACACACACACACACACCCTGTGCATGCATATGGTTAATGGTGTAAAGAAAAGTTGGAAAACTTTAACAGACAGTTTTGAAAATGTGGAGATGAGTGTTCTAACCCAGTGTTTGCTTTTGTTTTTGTTCTTTTCAGGCAGGCTCGCTAGCCACGGCTAGGCTTAAACTCTCAAAGGAGCAGAGAATGAACCTTGGGTTCCGGATTCTCTTGACCACATCCTCCCAGTACTGAGATCAGGGGTGGACACTACCCCAGCTGGTTCATGTGATGCTGCTGACCTAACCCAGAGACTCCTGCATGCTGAGCAGACACTGGACCAACTGAGCGAGTGGCATAACCAGACCTCCAACTTGTATCTTCAAACAAGACACAGGAGTTCTGAGTTAACAGAAAAGACGGATACGTGTGTTAAGTATCTACTTCCTCCCTTCAAGGCTAACCTGGATCAAGTCATCGATGAGAGAGTGCTTACCACATGTGTCCTAACAGGATTAGTGTTCGAGCATAGCAAGAGCCCTTTCTACTGTGGGAGGCCGAGTTCTTGTCTGAAATGACTCAGACTTTTCCTTTTCTAAGCCTCTGGCTTTGGGTGTAGCTCATGGAACGCTGCCAGGCACGGCGTGTGCCATGTCCCGGTAGAAGGTTTACAAGCATTCCAAGTTTCTGCCCGTCTACTTTCTCACTGATCTGCTGGGAGGGTACATCATAAACAGAAACTGCCATTGCAGTCTGGTCCCAGGAACTTGACAGATGTGCCGTATGAAGTGAGAATACAATTGGTCGGCAGACTTGACAGCAACAAGGAACTGTTTATTGTTATAAACTACTGGTGTTTTATGTTGCCTGTTACTATAGTAAAACCACACTGTGGAGAAACAAATGCCCAGAAGTGGGTATTGTTGCAATCAAAGAGTAGGATACCTAGCTTTGGCTTTGGGGCCGAGCACCAGACAGCAGCTGATTTTTTTTTTTAAAAGATTTATTTATTTATTATATGTAAGTACACTGTAGCTGTCTTCAGACACTCCAGAAGAGGGCGTCAGATCTTGTTACGGATAGTTATGAGCCACCATGTGGTTGCTGGGATTTGAACTCCGGACCTTTGGAAGAGCAGTCGGGTGCTCTTACCCACTGAGCCATCTCACCAGCCCAGCAGCTGATTTTTAAAAGAGCCTGTAAAAAGGACAGTACATGCAATACATTGTGAAGGATTTGATAAAACTCTATCATTTAGAAGTGAGAAGGAAAAACATTAAAATGACATGAAGTGGTTGAATTTGTGGATTTGAGAGAAGAAAGTTTATGACAGTTGTTGGGAGGGTGAGTTGGTGGTGGCTAGCCTTAATAAGAAACACTACACAAAGAAGATAGTTCTAACAACCAGCTCTCTTGCGAGCAGAATTGAGAGACAATCGAAAACCGAGACAGGCTGGGTCATACAGGGTTTAGTAACGTGATCTTCTCACCTTCTTATCCTTGCAGCTTGTAAAGTATTCTCAACAAAAAATATGTAGCTTTAGGGCACAGAGTCAAAGTCGTGGCTATTAATGCTCAAACTTGTGGCCCAAACCAAATCATTCCATTTGCTAAGACCTCTGATGAGACTAAGGGGCTCTTGGGGAGTCATGTTAAGTGCACTGTTATTTTTACAAACATACAACAACTACCCACATTAGATACAAAATGGGGCCCCCATGGAGCTTGTCAGACACAGTTGCTCATGGGAAAGAGACCTGTCATAAAGCCTGATGCCATTCAATGACTTGGAGAGAGTTGACTTTTCTTCAGGTGGGAGGAAGGCTTGGCTCGAGTTTCTAAAAATCATCTGCTGTCTGGTGCTTGGCCCCAAAGCCAAATTTAGGCACTTTATACCTTGATTATAGCAATACCTACTTCTAGGAATTCATTTCTACATAGTGTGGTTTTACTATAGTAACACCCAATCCAAAACACCAGCAGTTTATAACAATAAGCATTTCCTTTTTGCCATCAAGCCTGCCAGTCACTTGCCTCTGTGCTTCAGTGGATACAGTGAGGTCCTTGCTGAATGTCTGTTTGTCTCTAGGCTCAGGCTGCAATGGCAGTTTCTCCTTAGGATAGATCCTCCCCGAAGCTCAGCTGATAGAGGGTTTATCTAGATGCTTGAAGCCCCGGGTTCATATTCAACACACTATAAACTGTATATGCTTTTATCCATTTGTAATTCCAGCTCTCATCTCTGGGGAGGTAGCATTTGGAAGATCAAAAGTTCAAGGTCATTTTGGCCACATAGAAAGTTCCAGACAAGCCTGAGATATATGATATTTTTATTAAAAACAAAACAAATGAACATACAACAACATCAAACCACAAAAGAGACAAAAAAGGACCTCCCATGGAACCTGTTAGACACAGTGGCTCATGGGAAGTTACTGATGGAATGTAGCGACTAGGGAATTAATCTAGAAAGAGTTGGCTTTTCTTCAGGAAGGGTGAAGATGCTACAAAACTTGCTTCCCAGAGAGGAACTTTCAGTTTCTGATCATGTTGCCCGTTTTGACTCAGTAAGACTGACACTTCGCCATGCTGAACCATTTTGATGTTTTGTGCTTGACAAACAGGAACTGGTTGATGGTGCAGATAAGCAGTATAGAAATACTCAGGAGGCTTGTGACAATGAACGAGAGTGGGGGTACACAGAACAGACACCCCCAGGGCCAAGAGACAGAGCTAGTGTTGAAGAGGGAGTGCTGGAAAGCTTCCCAGTAGAAGCAAGAGTATGTAGAGAGAACAGTTCTGATGTCAGATGTAGATACTACGCTACCATGACAGGCTGTTCACCTCTTCTCCCCCTCCCCCCACAAACACATGTGAAAACATATGTAGTCAGCACCTCCATAACATCTATGGGTAGTGAAGTCATGGGCTTAACCAATCGCAGATTTAAAATATTTCATAGAAAAAAACATCTGTATTGAATATTACAAATGTGCTCAATGCATTTGCCCCCTCCCAATATAGAATAGCTACTGTTTGCACCATGTTTACTTTGTATCGGGCATTACAAGTACTCTGTAAGCAGATGAAAAGGATGCAGGGAGGTTATATGCAAACATCATGCTACCTCACATGAGGGACTTAAGCATCTTCAGACATGGATATCCATGGAGAGCCTGAAGCCTTCCCTCACATATGCTAAAGGACAACTGGGAATATTATGGTGTGTGTATAGAAGATTGAAAACAAAGGAGTTGGGGGGTGGTAAATTGGCTCCTCTTGAGTTGAAGGATTCAGAGAGAAGGGAGGGAAACTGGTCAGACGCGGGTGCTTTGCAAGACCTTAGCATTCATTCTGAGTCATCGTTCACACAGGCTTGTGGCATTATTAAAAATAACCATGACTTTAAAAGGAGAACGTTGGCATGCTTTTGAAGGCCATGGACTGCAAGAACAGAAAGGGTACTTAGACATCATCTCATTCTGTTCTAGTTTTTTCATAAGCGCGAGTGGAGAGTAACAGTTGCCCATTAGGTAAGTGGTACAGCCCATCCCAGAGATCAAGAATGTTCATCTCACACCTATTGTTCCAGGACCACACTGTATTTCCATGAGCTCATCCCCCAATCTACTTCTTCCACCACTCCTGTCCAGGTATTGCAATACACCCACACAGGCAGCATCATCCCTTTGCCAGATGACACCACTGGCATCTCATCTGGACTCCTGTTTGTGTGTATCTGACTTTCCGTTCTCCCTTGGTCTCCAGAATAATCCTTTTATCCTAAAATCCTTCCTTCTGCACAGTTGAAAGAGTAATCTTATTTAGGAAAAAAAAAAAAAAAAAAAAAGGAAAGAAAGAGAAAGTGAATTCAGTCCACATCCTGACTAGGTTTCATGGCTGAGCTTGCAATACACAGAACGAAATACGAGCCACCCCCCCCACCCCCATCCGCAGCTCGTATGGCTGTCTTCACGGGAGCTGGTCCCCACTGCCCTCTCAGACTTCATTCCTCATCGTTATCTCCCCCACAGGATTCAGAGACTACCTGTGCCGACTGGCTTTTCTTTTGGAGCATTCCGGGCAGGTCCCTGTGGATGGCAGATGCTGCCAGTCCCAGTTTGTGCCATTCAGTCATGCCCCCCATTTCATGTATATCCCATTACCCTGAGCTACTGAACACTGCTCTGTCCCCTGAGCAGGCCCAGCCAGGAGTGCCTTGGAATCCCTCATAACAGGAAAGAGCTGGAGTAAAACCCTCCTGCCCCCCTTTCCTGGGTGGGATAACTCAGGTACGTGCCCTCGGTGGGGCTGCCCACATAACATCCCTATAGAGGCGTGCCCATTGATTCTCTCATCCCTTCTATAGTTCTCGAACACTTTCATGGAACTCTTTGTCTAAGAATCTTACTCGGGGCATGGCATAAGCTAAGATACATTAGGCCTTTATGCTTGCTATTCTTGTTGCCTAGACTCTTCGGCTCCTCCATTTTCCTGGCTTCTTGTCATTCAGCTCAGATGTAAGCTCTTTAATCTCCCCCTCTAGACATATCCTTTTGCTCTGCTTCTCTCATTGACGCAGCCAATTGGAAATAATCTCATTTCTATATTAGCTTGCTTGAAAATTAGGGCTTTCGCACAGGTGTACGCTCTGAGGACAAGCGTCCATTGCGTCTGGGTCCCCAACACATAGTGAGTATCCAGTAACTATCTGCTGCCTTAATTAATGAGGGGTTCTTGCTGGGAGAGATGTCAGATTCTGCCTCGGGAGGGAGATTTATAGGAACCTCGAGAGTATCTGCATTTCTAATCAGCACAGCAATTGCCGGCGTGTAAATGGATACTGTTTTGTGTTTTTGAGTGGCTGATTCTCTTTAGTGGGTTTAATCTGCCTCCAAGTACTTTAGAGTGCTCACAATTGCTCTGCTAATTACAAAGCCCGATAAACTCTCCATTAAGGCATATCTTCTAAGTACTTTCAACCGATAATACTGTTACCAGGAATTACATATGACTAAAGTAAGAGAAACACATTTATTTAATAACAATCTTAAATTATTTTTGTTGATGTGCCTGAATGAGAATGCCCAGGATACAAGCACCTGTTTACTTATAGACACAGGTGACACACTGGCAGAGGTGAGCCCAGGTTAGACCTCATTTTATGATTCGGTCTTGACCCACCCTGTGCTCACCTAGCATAGATCTGTTCCATCCTGGGACTGGTAGTCTTTTGCATTTTCAGGGCTGTGGTGGGGAATAGGAGCCTACACAGTAGTGAGACCGTGTCCAGTCTGATGGGCTTCCCTGGCTATTGGGGAAGAGCATCATCTCCTAGCTATATGTTAAATTCTAAGCTTGGGCATGCTTCTTTTCTCTGGCTTTGGGTCAGGCTTGTGTGCCTTGCTTCCTCATTTGTAAAACCCATTTATAATATCCGTTTCATGTATTGTCTGGAGGCTTAAAGTTACAAACAAGTAAATGTACAAAATAGGGTTGAGGAGGCCACAAATCATCTGGGGCCTGTAAATGACCCCTGGCCTTTCCTTCTTGCTTGGTCAGCATTCTCTATTAGGACTCTGAGGTCCTAACTCCCAAGCTCCATGAAAGGAGGCAAATACTGTGGAAGAATACAAAAGGCATCCTTACAGAACTGGCAGTGACATAGAGCAGGCAGGGTTTTCAAACTAGAAGACTATGTAGATGTGGGAAATGGCTGGAAGGGGTGTGTGTGTGTGTGTGTGTGTGTGTGTGTGTGTGTGTGTGTGTGTGAAGGTCCAGTGTATATATGTATGTCCTTAATCAGTGTGTGCATGGGTGAGGTGGTATCCACATGAATGAGAAGGTTCTGGGCTGATAGAACTCAGTTTGTTTCAGCCTGGAGTACAGTAACTCGAGGCCCAGGTTCTGGATCCCTAACATAATGAGCATCTCTGGACAAAGCTCTATGAGGCAAGGTGCTCGGAGACTAGCCAAGTGCCCAGGCAAGTGAGTGGCCACATTCTACTGTAAGGCCTGATGCATATCTAAAGAGGGGAGGGCAAAAGGTATCTGGCTTTCAGAGAGGAGTGAGGGAAGGTGGGCAGAGATGGGCCCGGGGAAGGGGTAATTTTGGCAAGAGGTTGTTGGAAGAGTGGCAGATTGACAGGCTGAAACAGGGTGAAGATTACCCTATCTGGGAGATTTCCATAGGCAAGAGTCTATGATAAGACCAAGGCGTGTCTGGCAGAAGAGTGGTGAATTCATCTAGGGTGTGTTCAGGAGGTCACAGGTGGGATGGGATATGACCTGATTAAGATATCTGTCCAGATCTGCTCTCTGGGCAGCATGCAGAAGCAAGTTGGCTGAGAGAAAGGAGGACAGCATACCTCAGAACTAGCATCCATGCAGAGCTTGCACTAGTATCCACCTCCCCAGTGTCTACCTCAGTAACTGTAGAGAGTTTTTCTGTGCCTCACTTTCCTTGTCTGTAAAATGGGGCCTGAGAGTGATACATTTCTGAGGTTGTTAGGAAGTTTGCGTAGGTTGATATTTGAGAAATGCGTGGCCCTCAGGAAGCATCCTCTAGTGTCAGCTATTGAATACTGAAACCACAGATGCTCAGAAAACATCAAGAACAAGGGCCCTGGAACTCGTGGCCACCGACAATTCCTGGAAGGAGGTGGGCAAGAAGGCTAAGAGTGATGAGTGACTGGGCAACACAATAGCCAGAGGTGCCCTGAATTTAACAAGGAAGTCATGGGAGTGGGAGTAGGCGGTGGTCAGTGACCACTTCATTTTGGTATCACAAAAGATGCCTAAGTCAGTGTGTGGTACATTGAAAGAGAAGCAGGTGTGGGTGGGATGGGTGTGGGAGGGATTGGAAGAAGGTGGAGTGTGGGAGGAAGTGGGAGGGAATGAAAGATAGTAGGAGGGGATTGGAGAGAGTGGGAGGGTCTGGGAGGTGAAACTATTTCAGTGGTTTGGCTGGGAGGGGAGGTCAGGGAAGAGCAGTGGTAGCTGTGTTGGCTGAAGCCCAACACCCAGTCTGTCCAGCCGTGGTCCCTGCTAAGGAACCTAGTCTTTAGTCAGCCAGTAGGAATCTATCCCTTGTAGATGAGGACTTTGCTACGGTCCAAGTCAAGCATGACAGAGCTGAGACAGAATGAGCCGCTGAAGCTACTCATGGCTCCTTTCTTTCTGGGGCACTAGTACACCTGTGGGCACAGTGGATGAGAAAGAGTGTAAGAGATACTGGGAGCCATCTTCCTGCTTAACACACCCGAAAGACAAGCGACCATTCACCGATGGTGACTTGGAAGAGGTGGCAGAAGACAATGTTGGTTAAAACCCCCCTCCATTGGTGCCTGGCCTCTGCCAGCCTGGGTTTTCAGCATCTTGAATCATGATGTCAGATCCAGGTGGGAGGAGACGTCTTTGGTGGAGATGAGATTCAGCTGAAAGAAGTGGACAGGACAGAGCCAAGGCCAGCAGGATGGACACTATGCTGTCCACAGTGGCTTTTCTCCCCATCCTCCTCTCTGTCCTCTTAAGCTCACCTGGAAGAAGCTCTGGCCTTTCAGTCTGCAAGGGAGGGTATGATTCAAATGCCATGTGTGGGAAGTGGAATGCATGCCCCATCTCAGAAAGTGTCTCAATGTCAAGGGCTTTGAAAAGATAAGATCACAATGATGGGTTTTGGAACACCATGTCATCTCCTAAGACAGGAAGTGGGATGTAGAATGCATAGCAGGAAATTCCAGGAAGTAACTTTCATTACTCCAACAAGATGGATGCCATCCAATGGGAGAAAAGGCAGAGACAGGGCAGAAAGGCTTCACAACACACAAGCTGCATGTCTCCAATGTCACTGCCTTGGAATGTTTCAGTCATTGTCATTTTGCACTAGATTCTGAAAAACTCACCCCAGTCAGGGTCACAGGGTTGGTAGGATGCACATACTACGGCCACAAATCAGGGCTGTGTCTGAAGGGCAGCAGCCCTGAGCTCTGGTGCTCCCATATGAGCTCTGGTGCTCCCATGTGAACTTGGTCTTTGACTCATACCTGCCACCTGGGAAGTGTGGCTTGTCTACCAAGGCTGAGACACAAGATTCTGCAGACTCCAGATCAGCTTTTGAGAACAGCTATGGAGGTGCTGCAGGCAAAGTGATCAACCCAGGATTAGATAGGACAGGAGTTCCAGCCTACAGCCAGGGCCTGTGCTAGATGCCTTTGGAAGAACTCACATCATTCCCTGGGCAGAGGCCCCATTATCCCAGTGTGCCCAGGATGACACAGAAGTCCAGGCAGGCAAGCAGAATGGCAGGTGATAGGGTTTAGCAATCTGGATTAAAATGCAGTGATGGGGCTGGGGATTGGGGTGAAGTTCAATGGTAGAGCACTTACCTAACTAATATGTGCAAAGACCTTGGGTTTGATTCCTAGCACCGTGTTATAAAACAAGACATTAAAATTCAGTGGTGGAGCCCATGTCCAGTACTCTCTGCACCCCATCAGGATGAGGAATGGAGCCCAAGGGACTGCGTGCTGGGCTCTGACCTGGCCAGTGACCCTGAAGATTGAGATTTCGGTGATGTTCTTTTGCCAGCCGAGCTCACCCCAGAACTCAGTTGTCCAGTCCTGGTGATAGAATTTCTCTAGGAATAAGCCAGGGCTGACAGACACTGACTGACATGTGGGTGTCTTTCCTAGGACCCCTTGGAACACTGGGCATAGGACATACTGGGGAATGAACTGTGGGTTATGTCCTGTCCCAGTCTGCCCTACCTGCTATTCCAGGCAGGGAAGGGACTTTCCCAAAGCACATGGGCCTGTCCCCTCAACTAAAAGTGGCCTTGATGGTTTCAGTGGGCACACTGGAGTTAACTGCTGCCATTTCCTGTTCCCTGTGTCCCTGTTCTGAGGCTTGGACATGCTCAAGATGTTCTCTCCATTCCCCACAAAGGTGAACCCCATGCTCTAGCCTCCAGATGGCTGTGGGCATTCTGCAGTACCTCAGCATCCAGAGGGATCCATTCCCACCTACTCCTTTTCTCTCTGTCCACAGCTAGTCTCTGCAGACATCACAATGTTATCACTCCTGAGAAGGGTTGAGAGGCCGAGCTACTGTTTGAGCTCCATCATAGAGTCCTCATGTCCCTGCTTTAATCTCCTCACCTGCACAATGGCCATGTTGCTCAACTCTTCTTAGGACTCATCCTGGCCTATGAGAGTGGGATGTAGAAGAAAAGAAGACTGCGATGCCCCTGGAACCCAGACTATTTCCAGAGTAGGTGAAGCCTCGGGAACCCTTAGTCCACAAGGACTTTGCAAAGGCGTGCTTATGATGGAGTCCACACTAGTATCCAGCTCACAAGGCACCATGGGGTTCCTGATGCTATGGGTATTGCTGACTTTTGGGCTGAGGTTTTCTTCCCGGGTAGTAGAGGGAATTATGCATCCAGCAATCAGGAGCAGCCCTGTCAGACTCTCTGTCCTTTATCGTTCTCAGAAAGGGAAGGGGAGCGCCCAGAGACTCCAAGTACGGCTGCTAAAAGCTCTGGTCCCACCATGACTTTGTCAGGGGTCTTCCCTTTCCTGGAGACTCAAAGAGCAACTGGATGCCAAGCTGGGGAGGATATAAGTGCCATCCCAGCTGCCCTGGATCTGGTATTCTCAGGCATCCAACAGGTTTCAATCCCTGTCTTTTGAACAAAACCTCCCAAATGTCTCCTTGTAAGTTGAGTTTCCATGGTGAAAGTGGCTATGTGGGCTAACCTTCCTGCCTCCACCCCTATTTCTTAGGAGGAAATCGAGATTCAGTGAGAAGTGATTTGATCTCACTTCTTTTTCTTCTCTAGAGACCAGTCCTCCTTCACTCCCTGCTGAATGGTCCCAGCATCTCCCCAACTGACTCCTTCTCTCCTGTCCTCAGCCTTCAGCCTGGGCCTTCAAGACTACGCATGATGGAAGGCATGCCTTGTCCTGAGTAAACCGTGGTGACAATCAGCAGGGATGAACGAGCCTTGTCAACATAATCTTGTGTAACCCGACTTGGGCCTCTCCCTATTCATTTTTAGAACCCGCCTCCACACGTGTGATTGACCTCACTGCTCCCATTTTCCTTGAGAACTCTGCCAGGCATTGTTCTGAACACATTCCTTCAATGCCACACCAAGCCTATAAGCAGGGGGTATTCACATATCCATTTAGAGATGAGCTCAGAGCTGAAGCATTCAAAGGAGCCTGGGCTGGCAGCCTACAGGTTGGTCCAGAACCTGCTCAAAACTACTACCATAGCAGCTGCACACATTCTTCCCCTCTGGGCACACCCTGTTTGCATCCTTCCAGGTCTAGGTGAAATACCACACTGCTACCTAAGGAGCCCTTAGCCTCTAGACTACACACTAATGACAGCCTGTGTCCAGCTGTTGTTTTGTGGGTGCTCTTCCCCCTAAATCTGGACCTGGAGGGCAGATCTGAGATATGATCCCTTGTCTTGCCTCAGTACCCAGGCAGGAACTGTTAAACAGTGGGTCTCTGGAAGATGCCTACAGAGAGAATAGAGGAGCACCCCACTAAACCATAGCCATCACAGGGACCTCACATGTAATGTGTTGTCCACACAGAAATTGCAAGGTCTCCAGCGGTGGAACTGTATAAACAGATGCAGTTTTGGAACCCAGTTACTTAACTGGCCACCTGTGTAACCCCTGCCTACCCACTAAGGTTTGAGGCCTCAGTGGTTACAAACTTCATTCTTCTTATTTCCAGTAGTAGCTGCATCCCACATACAGATGGCAAAGAGAGGTCTGACTGGGATAGAAAGAGTTCTTCCCTCTAGAGCTCCTGGATAGGGTGGGACATGGAACCCTAAGGAACCAAAACCTGCAGTTGCTGGTTCTCTCCAGGAGCTCAGGCCGTGCAGAGTTGGTCATGCGAAGCCAGGGGAAAGAAAATTCTGAGCAGGAGAAGGAGAAGGCCTGACATCTGAAGAGAAGGACTTCAGTGCGCAGGGCCATCACGTCACACTCTGTAAGTGTGGCCAAGACATTTGTACATCACCCTGAGCACAGCGGGCTGGCCTTTCAGGCTCAGAAGCACTTGAAAGAACCAGTGATGGTCACTCTTGTGACAACCTCTGCCTGCTTCTATTGTAGTGAGAGACACTTCCGTGTCCTTTGTGCTGTAACTAAGCAGTAGACAGGAACAAAAAGCAGCTAGAAACCACAGGAACAGGAAGTAAAGAAGTCAGGGCTCGGGGTTCTGTGGTGTGTGGGTGCTGGGCACCTTTAACTGTGAATAGACATTGGCTTACCTCGGGCAACTGTGTCTGGGGCAGATATCAAGGACCCAGAAGGACACTGCGACCACATCATTAAAGACACATCGTTAAGGACACCTGGGTGTCTGTAGACCAGGATAGTAGCAAGAGAGACTGGGTAGTAGAGTCCTCTTTGGGAGACAGTGACACTTCTTGGTGTCACCCATGGACCTCTCCGAGCAGTCCCAGATCTGGAGCAAAGGGGACCCAGTTTTAGGGGTGGATCCAGTGACTTCTGCAGCCCTCCCCACCAGGACGCTGCCTCTTCTGGAGCACTTCCTATATTTAAACCACTCCCCAAGATCTACCTCTGCATAATCTGGGAGTCCCCCTGAGGTTCACTGGGTTCCCCTTAGTACTTTCTGGAGAGTCTCCCCTTTCCCTTCAAGCCAGTTCCTATAGCAGGGAGCCTTCCCAACAACCCACAATTAGGGTAAGGCTTAGGAAGTTCGTTTTGACAGTAATAGAGCGAGTTGTAATTGGTCCAAGAGGAAAGAGCTCAGAAAGCCTGTGTTGCCTGCCCAGGGTGAAGCGGTGGGACTGAGATCTGATGTGGCTATCTCTGGCTCTAGTCACTGTCCTCTTCCTCTCCCTGAAGGAATAAATAGAGAATTTCACTCTAGAGATGGATCAAGCCATCTCTGCAGTTCTGCCATGCTCAACACGTGCCAAAGGGCGAGCAGTGGCCTGAAGTGGAAAGACCACCTGACCTGTAACCCAGTAGCAGGTGGTAGGCAGGGCTGGGCTGAATGCCTCTGGACAGCATCTTAGGATGACTCCACCCTGGGTCCCCATCCTCACTCAGTGGTCCCTAGAAAATGAAAGATGAGTGACAAGGGCTCTTAACTACAAGCCACAGAAAGAAGGTTTGCTTGTGTGAATGATAACAGTGCATATCCCAAGGTCACTTCTTGTTTGTCAATCCACCATCGATCATTTCTGCTCGCTCATTTCCACAGAGACATTATTGACCTATTGACATGGTCCTAGCCCCTGGGCCCTGACAGCCATGTTGGGGTACCCATGTGTAATTTGAAATTGCTGGATGATAAATCCTATTTTTGGCCACTTCTTTCCAGGAGCTGAGAGAGCCCAGGAAGGTAAGGCATAACCAAGTACTAATGAGTTCTTCTTTTCTGTTTGGGAAATGGCAGTGGGAAGATGGGGATGCAAGTTGTTGGGGGACAGCTCCCAGAACAGGGGAAAACCCAGAAATTTCCAGGGCAGCTATGTGGCCCTTTCTTCATTGCCTAAGTCTAAAGGGTCTATAGTTGCATTTGGCCAGCTTATATATACTCACATCTCCTCTCTCCCTAGACCCCGGGGTAAAGGACCAGAACACATCAGCCTCCAAAGACAAGGACGTAGGAGAAAGGCAGCAATTTTTATGACTTTGTGGGTGGTAGGAAGCAGTAGGGGTCTGACTGACATTGGTCCAGCTGTGTAAAGATCATGGGGTGATCTTATTCTTAGATACCCAGGGCTCAAGTCCCTGCCTCCTATGCCACCCCCATTCTCAATATAGCATCAAGCCCAAGACTTCCCTCCTCGTGAAAGCCACCCTCCCACCCTCTGTACTGTGAAGATTTTATCTCTTGGTGCTTTGACAGTTGCCTGGAGTTCTCTTCTCACAAGTACGGGCACTTGAGGTTTGATTCTGATTCTGAAAGATAGTCCCAGCTTCGACAAAGCGCCCTCAGGAGTGCCGAGAGTCATCACTGCCAAAGGTCTTGAAAGGCTCATTCGACTCAGACGTCCCACGGTAGCACGGAGGGAGCCCCAGTGCAGAGATGCGGGAAGACAAGGACTTTCCTATTGCCACCCAGGCACTGGGGCTTAAAGGAGGCTGAGATCTGCCTGCAGGGCTTGGCAAATGGCTTTTATTGGAGGACGGGTATTTGAAATGAGCAGACTGGGCACACAGGGAGTTGGCTGGGAAGGTGGTCAGGTCGACGTTACAGTAGGGATGAAATGCTGGAGATAGGAGAGCAAAATGGAGGGCTGACACTTGACTATTTGGGAAGAGCTCTAACTATCTAGTAGGTTGTAAGTGCACTCAGCTGGCAACGAATGCTGAAGGTTTTTCAGTTTGCACAGGCTAAGATCAACGTGGTTAGCATAGCCAACCTACTGTGTATAAGCCCCATGATGCCAATGCCAGAAAGCTTAGCTGCTTTTTCTTGAGGGCCTCCTATGAGCTGCTTATCCCAAGTACTGCCCACTGCACATACTGTTTTGATCTGGCTGCACAACCCCACCTGCCACTATACCCCATGCTCTAGCTTTCTCCATGATGCAGAGTGAAGGGTGTTCCTTTGTACTTGGCTTTTCCAGAGTCCTTCCCCTGCCTGGCATGCTGTCTTCACAGCAGCCTGCAGGACACGGTACTTAGAGAACACTGTCTGGAAAGGGTCTTCTGATGTCCCTGGGTGTCCCCCACATTCTCCTGTGCTCTCCACATGACATCTGTCTTGACTGAGCGGTTGTTGTACTGGATGTCTCTCCACGGCTTGTCTATAGGTTGAAGCAAGATGGCTCAGGTCAGGCTCTGCCCCTATTGGCAATTGTCCCAAGGGTAATCAAGCAAGGGTCTGGAACAGAGTAAGCTGTGAAATGGCTGGAGAACAAAGAAATAAAACTAATAGCAAATGTGTTGGCCAGACATTAGACAGACAGGCTCTCTTAGCTCAACCTGTGGTATGTGTGTGTGTGTACATGTATGTAGGTGAGCATACATGTGTCTATGTGCATGTGAACCACTTTGCTTTTTGAGATAAGTTCTCTCCCTGGCCTGGAGCTCTCCAACTAGGCTCAGCAGGCAAACCAGGCAGCCCCAGGGGTCAGTCAGTCAGCCTCTCCAGCTCTGGGATTACAAGATCATTCCACTACCCCCCGCTCTGTATGTGGGTTCTGGGGATCAAACTCTGGTCCTCACACTTGTGTAACAGGTACTTTGCTGACTGAGCCATCTCCCCAGCTCTGCATTTCATTCTTTTTTTTTTCAAGATAGGGTTTCTCTGTATAGCCCTGGCTGTCCTGGAACTCACTTTGTAGACCAGGCTGGCCTCGAACTCAGAAATCCGCCTGCCTCTGCCTCCCGAGTGCTGGGATTAAAGGCGTGCGCCACCACGCCCGGCTTCTGCATTTCATTCTTACCACCCGGATTTGAGATGTCTGCTAGTTCCATTTTGTAGGGTTGTGCATCTTAGAAAAGTTTGTGCAATGGCTGATTGGCAGAGCCGGAACCCAGACACAAGTTCCATTTGATGCAGATTGTACCTCCTCTGCTCTGTCCTTCTCCAAGGCCTGTAGCTGCTTTGAATGGAATGATGTGGGTTAGACAAGCTGTGTACAGGCCACTTCCTCTCTCTCTCACCTTTCTTGACTTTCCACTCAGCCAGGACAGCTCCCACGTATTTTGTCAAGGACGTAAAGATTGTTATCTGCTTCTGCACTTGGGGAAGTTCCCAAGGCCACTGGGCACCCAAACATACCTAGAATACTCCCCCAGGAGAGGTGAGAAAAGGAGTTTTCCACGTGGCCACTGGGTATGAGTTCCTTCTCCCTGGGACTCCCACCTCTTCCCCATGGTCTGGGAAAGCACCCTGGGCCTTCTGATAAAAGCTCAGTACAGGACGAGGCAGGAGAGCGTTCTTGGCTTCACTAGACACTCGGCGGTTGCTCTGGAGAGGCTTGAGAGAGAAACTTATTACCATGAAACCCACTGCCGTGGCACTGATGTGCCTGCTGCTGGCTGCCTTGTGGCTACAGGATGTGGACAGCAAGAGCAGTGAGTAATGGGGTCCTTGTGTTTGGGCCTGGGGAGGGGGGAGGTACAGGCAGGCGCTCTGGGCTGGGAACAGAGCCTACCTAGACCTCACTGGCTCCATCTCTGCCCCTATCTGGAGATGAATGGAGGGCAGTCATGGGATAGGGGCATTGGGCATGGAGGAAGATTATGAACCGGGAGCACACCTCTGCTCCTTGGTGGGGAGCTCAGACCTGAAACCCATTCCTCGGATTCTTTTGCTAATCCTAGAACTAGGTGGCTGCAGAGACAGACCTGGGCCAGCATCCTCTTGAGGGGGTTCTAAGACTGGTCCTGTCCTGGGAGGGGCTTCTTCTACTACTACTTTTTTCTTTAGAGCTGAAGTGGCTTCAGTGTGTGGAAGATAATTTTGATCCTCATCCTACCGACAGCTGGAAGGGACTATGGGGTTGTTTAAAACAAACTGGGATCCCTGAAGTCCAGAGGAGGGACTAAGACTGATTTCCACAGTGTGACAGATGACAGGCAGGGGCTGAGGGCAGGACCACAGGAACGGAGAGACAGAAAACTTTTATACCCCCTTAAAGATGTTTTCTGCATGGATAAACTGGAATCCATGTTCTAGATTGTTCAGAGAATACCAGGCTGAAGTCAGTGGACCTGCAGGTTTCTGTGAACAGTGAGACAGGAGGGATCCAGGGTTAGAGCACAGGGATGTTGAAGATGGGATGTGGGAAGGGCGTGTACAAACCAGCAGAATTGGGGTTACTGGGCCCTGAAAGAGGTGAGGACCAAGGATAGGGATGTGGAAGATTGTGTGGGCGAGTGGACCAGCCACTTTTTGGGAATACCCCCCTTTTCCTCCTGAGCCCTTGTGGAGTTCCTCACCCAGCCCCATGTCTGTGAACCATGGACTACAATGTCCTGCATGTGATGGGATAACAGGTCCTCTAGAACATGAGGCCAGAGCCCCGAGCTTAAGGACTGTCACAGTACACAGAGCCACGCACTTGTGCTGGGAGACTGGGACTGAAGGGGTTTGTATATGTGGTAGGAAGAGTCTCACTGTATGGGCAGGGGTGTGTGTGCCGAGCCACGGCTCAGGCAGGCTTGTGGTTACTGTCCCCACCACCTGCTGGTTTGTGGGGTGCTTACATCTGACACCCCCCCCCAGCCTTATGATTGTTATCTCCATCCTAGAAATGTGCTGCTGCTGAGACAGAGCTGCACCACAGCTCTCGGGATGTGGTCTCCAGGACCGAGTCAGTCCTAGGAAGGACTTGGTTGGTTTTGCTTTTTAATCCTGGGTGAGAGGCTATGGTATGGTTGCTAATGAATGGTCCTTTTTGTGCTTTTCTTCTAGTGCTTGCAGTCTCCAATAGCTGCTGCTTGAACACCTTGAAGAAAGAGCTTTCCCTGAGGTCTATCCAGTGTTACAGAAAGATGGGCTCCACCTGTCCTGACCCCCCAGCTGTGGTGTGAGTGAACCACTAGCCAGGGGAGGGATAATATTGACGGAAATGAGAATAGTACACACTAGATGGCGCTGTTCCACAAGAATAGGGAGTCTTACACCCAACCAGGCAATCTATGGTGTAGAGTGACACTAGGGGGTGTGGGGCTTCCCAGGAGGGAGGGAGGTCCTGATTTATTTGCTTGAACCCCAAAGTGCCTATGATTAGACCCCAAGGTATATAGCCAGAAAGAAATGTTTAACAAAAGCACAACAGACAAGGCTGGAGTGTTGGCTCGGTGGGTAGTGTTTGGCTGTTCAAGCACGGTGATTTGAGTTCATATTCCCAGCAGGATGGTGTGAGTTTGTAATCCCAGTGCTAGATGAGGCAGAGGCAGAGGCAGAGGCAGGCATAGCCTGTGTGCTTGCTGGCTCTAACATAGTTCTGTGGGAGACCTTGCCTTGAAATGTAAGACAGACAATCCACTGAGGAGGATTTCATTACTACTGATCCCTGGCCACCACACATGTCCATATACCATGAACAACAACAACAACAATAAGAATAACAACAACATACACACACCATACAAACACACACGCCACACCTACAACACCACATACACCATACAATACGCCACACAAACACACACTACCCAGTACACAAACACACATACCACCACTCCACCCCTATCCTCCACACTCCCCACATCACACAAACACACACCACACAAACCCCACACCTCACACAAATACACACACACACATACCCCACACACCTCAGATCCCACAAACACCCCCCCACACACTCATACACACCATATAAACACACACGCCACACCTACACACCACATACACCACACAACACACCACACAAACACATACCACCCAGTACACAAACACACATACCACCCCCTCCCTCCACCCCCACATCACACAAACACAAACACACACACCACACAAATACACACACCCCACACCAATACACACACACACACACATACCCCACACACTTCAGATCCCCCCCCCCCACACACACACAGTAGGCCCCAGGCAGACACACAAATATTCAAACCTGGAGTTGTTCTAGGACTGGGAAGTTTCATCCTGGCTACACATCAGACTGTCAGCCAGCTCCTGTGCTCTGTACCACAGAGGGAATTCTAGTCTCTCCAGGAGGCTTCAGGGGTTCCCATTAATAAGCTTCCAATGTAACACAGGCACGCCAGCTTCAGCTCTTATAAAATTTCTTCATTTACATAGTAGGGAGTTCAGGGGTCCCTGGTCTCACAGAGGCAGAGAAGAGTATTTCAGATTCTAGTGAGTGACCAAGGTTCTTGCCCGTGTCCTCTGTTCACAGATTCAGGCTGAAGAAAGGTAGAGAAAGCTGCGCCTCAACTAACGACATATGGGTTCAGGAATACCTGAAGAAGGTGAACCCCTGCTAACCGGGGGATGCCACCTTCCCATCCCAACACCAGAGACTGAAGTTTCACTCACCCCTCCCTCCACTCTCCAACTGCCGCCATCCCTCTGCCCACTGCTGCAGGCGCCCAGATCTCAGTCATGTGATAAGCTATGTGATGTTTTTTTTATCTGATTAAAATATGGAATCTTCAACTCCCGCTGCCTATGTTTCTTGGACTCAGTGACGATTTCAGGATTCAGACTTGATTGGCACTGGGGTGGGAACGCGGGCTGGAAAGTTGAGCTGGTGCTGGGGGAACCACTGTACAGGATAAGTTTTGGTCCTGGCTGTGCTATGGCTTTTGGTAGCCGAAGGAGCCACTGTAGAATAACCAACTGTCCCAGAGCAGGGTTCACTTTGAGATGAGAGCCCTTCTTCTTACCTGCCCTGCCCAAAGTACTTTGGAGGGGCAATGCTAGCCCATGCATTAGCTGGAAGGGAACTTTGTGTTCATTTGCCTGTAAGATGTTGCCAACCTTGTTTTATAAAATGTGTGAGTGATCGGGGTTGGAGAAGGACACAGAATGTTAGAGCCAAAGAGCCAGGCCAGGGGAAGGCATGGAAAGGCTTAGATGTGTGTAGCAGACCCAGGAAAGAGCCTTTGGGTATAAGTGGGAGGCTCTAGGGAAAGGAGTAGCAGATGGCAGAAGCCTGGTATGAAGCAAGGATCGTAAGCCAGAGAAGTAGGCATTAGAGGCACTGTCCCGGGCACTCACAAGAGCCCAAGCCAGCCACACAGATAGACTCTTTGAACATTATTTTCCCTCCTCCATCTTCCACGATCCTCCTAACCTTAGAGCGCCCTCTAATGGCTAAGAGCTATCCTTGAAGAAAATGCAGTTTCTGCAAAACGTCAGCGGTCCTCCTATTGTGCCCATCCTCCTATTGGCCAGCTTCCAAACCTCACACTCATAATGTAGGCCAGTCCCTGGGACAGTGTCCAGCTACCTTTCCTGCAGGAACACAGTTCAACCCTGCAAGCTGGATAGAAACCTACTCAGGTTACAAAGGACAGGGCCTGGGGTTCATGTGGTCAAGAACCAACTTTCTTTAGACTTTGCTTTTTTAAAAAAAATCAGGGGTGGGAGGCTTGGAGGGGTGGTTTAGTGGTTAAGAGCACCACATGCTCTTCCAGAGGACTCAGGTTCAATTCCCAGCATTCACATGGCAGCTCACAACTGTTTGTACCTCCAGTCCCAGAGGATCCCACACCATCACACAGACATATTGCAGGCAAAACACCAGTGCACATGAAAGGAAAATAAATAAATAAAATCAGTGGAGCTGAGGGTGCAATTTGATGGTTGAACATTTGTTCAGCATGCACAAACCACAATGTTGAAAGTCCGGCATCATAAAGACACAATAAAAATAGGTTATCGGTATTCAAAATACAACCCAAACCACTGAGAATTCAAATGCAGTATCACTGAAGGCATGATGTGCTTTGTATGAAAAACAGTCAAGTTATTCCAGAGTATAGATGGGAAGGCGGAGAGGGTTCTCTAAAGTGACAGAACTTATGGAATGGCTCTATATATTAAGGGAATGTATTGTAATGACTTACAGTCTGCAGTCCAACAAACCAAACAATGGGCAGCTATGAATGGGAAGTCCAAGAGTCTAGTTGCTCAGTTCCATAAGCCTAGTTGTCTCAGCTGGTTTTCCGTATAAGCTGGGATCCTGAAGAAATAGGCTCCAACAAATGTGCTGGCAAGTAAGTGGAAGCAGGCAAAGAAGAGTCAATCTTCCTTCTTCCATTGTCCTTGTGTAGGCTGCCAGCAGAAGGTGTGGCCCAGATTAAAGGTGTGCACCACCAAGCTTGGATTTGGAACTTGCTCTGTCCTGGGTTGGCCTTTAAGTCACAGATCTGCTTGCCTTAGTCTCCTGTGATTAAAGGTTTATACTACCTTGACTGGGCCTAAGCTTTTCACGGCCACTATACCTCAAGATCTGGATCAAAAGCTTGTGTCACCCCACGTCAAGATCCAGGTCAGAATCTCATGTCTTCCAGTCTCAAGATCTGGATCACAGGTGGGCCCTCCAGTTCTGGACTCTAGTTTGTTCCAGATGTAGTCAAGTTGACAACCAGGAAGAGCAGTCACAGTGAGTAAGGCTTTTCTACTCATGTGACTTTCTATCTGTGTGACAGTCTCCAAGGAAGAGGTGGTGTTGCTGAGCTGACAGCTCTTCAGCTCTCTCAGAGCTGTCTTCCTACTGATATAAAGCAGGAATTATTCATATTTAGGATCTGGCCACAGAACTAAGATCACACACACACACACACACACACACACACACACACACACACACACACACAAAAGGCTTTAAGGGCATGAAGAACTTTAACATGGTTATAGCAGCAGGCATCCACAGGGTGGCGAGGTCCATTGGCATGTGTCTTGAGATCACGGACTTTTCTCTTGGCTGTGTAATGGGCATACATCCTTGGCACCTGGCAGAGAGCAGTGCATAGGCAGTGGACAGGGCCTGGTATGACCCTAGGTCTGCAGAGCATCACAGAAGTGGCTCTAGATTTGCAGATGGCAGCTTAGGTAACAGTCTTGCTATGGGCCTGCAGCTGGCCAAGAAAGTTCCATCTGTCTCCAACTCTACTTCAGCTTGAATAAGATGTTCAAAGCTCTGGAGAGTCTTGTTATTCTAAGAGGCTTGGACGTAGGGCTGCTGGCTTCAGAATTCCTGGCAAAAGAGAGGGTCAAAAGGCAAGAGAGGTCATGGAGGAGAAAGATGGGCTGGCTTCCTTAGCTTGAGCCACTCCTGGGATACAAATGGCACCAATGATGGCTGTAGTGAACAGCCAGCACAAAAGAGCTATAGAGGCCCCAAACTATTCTGTCTAGGTTAATCTTATTCTTTCTTCCTGTTTATCTATGAGAAGTACACACAGGGAACACTGTGAAGATTTTCTCTCAGGTTTAGTCATGACCAAATTGTAAGGTAGAGGTCCCCACATTCAGTGAGACCAGAAAATGCAAGAGGGAAGTCATGATATGTAGCACAGGCTACTGATGCCTCATTATCTCGGCATGAGCGCCCAGAGGGGATAGAGAACAGGGCAGTGTCTCATGAGCTCACTGTAGGTAACCAGCAAGCTAAAGACTGATTTGTGCCTGCTTTCTCCAATCGGAGAAAGAAAACCATAAAAGACGGCTTTGCCCTTGTTATGTATTTGGTTCTGAGGAGACACAGGTCTTAATCATCATGTCTATTTGATTAATGAGGAAATGGAGGTGTAGAGAGGTTCTATAGCGCGCCCAAAGCCCCAAGGAAAGGGGGGAGTGAAGGCAGAAGGCTAAGCCAGTCAGCGTTGATGTAAACACTTCCCTGTAGCCATCGGAGGCTTTTGCCAAGCAGAGTTCTGTGTGATAGTCCAGTGCTTGAACTGATCGGATCATGTTCTGATGGCAGGGGCTTTCCATACCACTCCTCACATGCCACATTGTGGTCTATGTGTTTCTGCTACTCCGATCAAGGCAGACATATTCCCTAGTTTGGGGACTGTCAGTTACGTGAGGCTCTGATGGGGGAGAGAGAGGGTCAGGAAGACATTCTGTTCCTGTTTCTGGAGCTGCCTTGGAGGAGAATGGAGCAGGGATTGAGGAGGATGTGAAACTGGGGCAGGTGGTACAGCAACAGTGGCAGGGGTGGGGGTGGGTGGCAGCCTGGACAATGTCGTCTACCAGAACGGGTAACTTAAACCCAAAGTAAGGTGGCTAGCAAGGCAAGCACTGAGCTAAAACTCCCTCAAGGCTGGAGAAAAAAACACAGATAACCATTGCCAGTTGGGATAGAAAAGGAAAGTGTCATCCCAGAGCCTGCAGACACCCCAAAGAAAATAAGAAGTGTGTGTCAATAAATTTAACTTAGAAGAAACGGATGGGTTTCTTTTTCAAAATGTAATCAAATTGCAAAGAGAAATAAAATAAAAAAAAAAAGAAGTAATTCTAAAGCTACTAAACAAATGGAAGCAATAATTGAAAATCTTCCCATAACACATCCCTGAGGCTCAGAGGGCTTTAACAGCTAATTCCCTTCAGCCTTGAGGGAACAGATCATCCCCAGCTTGCGCAAGCTCTTCCAGAGAACCGCAGCTGTGTGTGCTGTTCAACTGAATCTGACATGCTTTGACAGAAGAAATTGCCAAGAGCCACGTGAGGAAAGGAAACCACAAGCGTGTCTCTTCAATCACATGTGAGGACTCTGTCAAGGACAGAGCTGGCCATTGGCTTCAAGGGTGGGAGCTCTGGAGAGACTCTTGGGACTTTGAAGACTCTTTGGGACATACAGAGCTTCTCCTCTTCTGACTGCAGGTGTACCCCAGCCAATGGCTTCAGCTTCTCTCACGTTGGCTTGCTGTAACTCTATCCATAGTGGGGTAAAGGTCACTCAAGGGCTGTAACTACAAAACTTCCTTGTGCCTTTTCTGTACTCCTTCACATCTTAAAGTCATTATGCTTCTCAAATGCTTCCCGTTGGAACGCTGGCAGACTTGGAATTGGTGTCCTGGAAGTGGTCCCAAAGTGATGCACTTTTCTCATGGGACTGAGTTGCTCGTATGCTTGAGGAACACAGCAGAAAGAGTTGCAGTTGTGGCATCTGCCAGCATTGCAGTGACCTAAATGATCTCCGGGATAGCACAATGTGTTGTGTTTTAACCAGTCCTTCAGAGGGGTCTGAAAGACCTGGATAATAGGACCTTTCACCCTCCTAGCTCAGATCATGACCTTACCAGAGTATACTCACATGCTAGAACTATAAGGATCAGGGGTGGAATATGATGGCTTGTGAGAACTGTTATCCATAGGCTTTTATATTTAAACACTTGGCACCCACTTGATGGTGCTGTTTGGAGATGTTATGGAACTGTGAGGCGGTGGAGTCCTGGTGGAGGATGCACATCACTCAGGGAGGGCTTTGAGAGTTTAGCCTTGTAGCACTTAGTCTTTAGTCTTGTTTCATGTGCTTTCTGCTTCTCTCTTGGAGATGAAAATGTGACTATCCAATTTATCACTCTTACTATCATGCTAAGTCTTTCTCACCATGATGATATACCACAATAAACCCTTTCACCATGATGGATACCGACCTTATGGAACCATAAGCCACAAACAAAACAAAACAAAACAAAGCAAAAACCTGTTTCTTCATTATTTTGGTCATGCTATTTTATTCATGGCAGCAGAAATGCAAACAAGGACATAAATCAGTACCAGAAATGGGATTTGAGCCCATGCTATGTGACCATTAATAACTCTCAGGTGACTGGGATAATACACTAACTCCTAAGTTGGACTGAGTGAAGACTGCCTATAATTCTCCTCAGTTTTAACACCCCAAAGAGTCTACTTCTATCAGTATGCCCCAAATTACCTGGAAATTAAATGTTAGAGGAACTAGTCACATCTTTCCAGCTCTAAGTTATTATGTTGGTCCTTCCCTCTGCTTTAGGATTTACTATAGCTGAACACCTGTAGACAGCTGTGCATTGGTTCAAGTTTTATATCATCATTTATTAGCTGTGTATTTTGGAGAAAATCACCTCTCTGAGTCTCTAAGAGGAAACCAATCTCTAACCAATTCCTTGCTGTGATGTTAGGAGAGTCACTAGGATAATATGCAGCCAATACTTCATACAGTGTCAATAATTTGCATTTCTAACACATTTTCAGATGCTGCTGGTATCTCTGCTGGCTTGGGAGGATGGTCTTTAGGACCACATAATACAGCTGTGATGGAAATGGGTTTGCTGGTCTCAATGGGGAAAGTGAATAAATATATTGGGAAACAGGTAGATGCAAAAAAATGCATAACTTGTTAAAAAAGCTCACTTGGTGAATGAGGATGGATTTTCATGTTTCCAAAGAACCTGGGAAGTGGGGGTTGGAACTGAAGTTATATAGTAATGCTCATTAAATGGTCTCAGACCTTTAGAGTAGGTATCATGACCTCAAGAAGCCATTGATTGAAATAGTAATCAGTGATTTGAAGGTATCCCTAGAAATGAAATAGATAGGATGCTTACAAAGGGCCTGCCAGACTTCATGTAGAATCCCAGTGGGCAGAAACCTGAAGTCCCTGGAGAAGGCATGCATACCTCTTATCCAGTTATCAAATTCAAGAAGCTTAGGGAGGTGCAGACCTTCCATGGATGAGGAGGCTAGGTGACTTTGAGGAAAGCTTCTGCTAGGCTAGATTGCCAGCTGGGATGCAGAACACTCAACTAAATCTGCATTTCAGATCATCAACCTGTGATTTCTCCTATATAGACAGGTCCAATGAAATATGCTTTCTGAATCCGGTGACTCATGAACACTATAAATCTGCCCTGAAGTATTTCCCAGGGATATTGGCACCAGACACCAGGATGACTCAGGCTGGAGAAAGACAGGCCTTTCTTGTGAAATTATTGGGTGATGGGGTTGAGTGCATAGAGTTCTATACAGACCTGAAAATCCTCACTAGTTCATTAGAGAGGAAAATTTTTATGCACCTATCTGTTCTCTAGTCTTATCATCATTTCATTTTTTTTTTTTTTTTTTTTTTNTTTTTTTTTTGGTTTTTCGAGACAGGGTTTCTCTGTATAGCCCTGGCTGTCCTGGAACTCACTTTGTAGACCAGGCTGGCCTTGAACTCAGAAATCGACCTGCCTCTGCCTCCCGAGTGCTGGGATTAAAGGCGTGTGCCACCACACCCGGCGGTTATCATCATTTCTTATACATGAACTTCTTCTAACTACAGCATCCTGTGAGTTTGCGTGTTGCTGTAGAAGAACCCAAGCACCCAGGAATCCTGGCACCTGCCTCCAATAAACCAGGCAAAGCCTTCATTCACCTTTTAACTGACCAGTATTACTAGGTTCATTATGATGTCTTTGTACATACACAAAAAGCACCTTTATCCTTTTCACCCTATTGGTGTCCTGATTGGGTACGTTTTCTTTACTAATATCTGAATATAGAAATCCTCAACCTTGTTTTCAGTTTCTAATATTCCTTTTTTGAAGTAGGAGTGGCTTGGTTTAGTCTATCAATGTTTTCTAAAGAATTTTAAAAAAATTGATGTGCTGAATATTTTTCATTCCTAAGATTTTTACTTGCTTTTTTCCCCCTAGACTTTCTGAACTTCTCATACAAGTCTTGAGTTAATGTTATTTCTTCATTTGTATATTTGTTTTAATCCTCTTTGGGATTGTCGATATTGCAAATTTGTTATTCTTTTATAATTTGACATGTATAAAATATGTAGTTCTTTGATCAAAGCCCCTCCCATTATCTTCTCTTACCGCATTCCCTCTCTCACCAATTTTTTCTCCTACTTTAAACTGTGAAATAATGGGCCAGTGGATACACCACTGTGGGATTTGACTCAATGTTCCCTAGCAACCTTTAACTATCTGGAAAAGATGGGCTTTATGTCCCCTCCCCCATTCAGGATGGAATGTTGATTGGCCCAATCTTGTGCAGGTTTTGTGTAGGTAATCAATGCTGCTATGAATTCATGGGTGCAACATGAATTCTAAACCATGTCATGTCCAGAAAGATACCATTTTATGGTACTCCTTCCCATCATCCTGACCTTACATTGTTTTGCAGTCTCCTTTAGGGTTGCCTCAATAATTACTCGTTCTCGGTACATTGCCCAGTTATGAGTCTGTACAGTAACCATCACCCATTGCAAACAGAAGCTTCTCTGATCAAGGCTGAGAGCAGCACTGATGCACAGGTACGTACAAACCTACTCAGAAGGCAGCTTGAAACCATGCCCACTTAACAAAACTATTGTAGTAAGTTCTGTCCAAACACCTCTTAACCGCTCAGTCATAGAACGTTGACCCCAAGAACCTGCATTGCACCAAATTGAAATATCAAAAAGAAATAGATGAACTTCTTTGTGTACATGGCCTGCAAAGTAAAGCCAAGATTCCATCAACAACTTGAATAACTTATTACAAACAACGAGACCAAATCACTAATAGATAATATTTCTTTTTTTTTTTTTTAAAGTTTTATTTATTTATTTATTACATGTAAGTACACTGTAGCTGTCTTCAGATGCTCCAGAAGAGGGCATCAGATCTCATTACAGATGGTTGTGAGCCACCATGTGGTTGCTGGGATTTGAACTCAGGACCTTCGGAAGAGCAGTCAGGTGCTCTTACCCACTGAGCCATCTCACCAGCCCAGATAATATTTCTTAATAAAAACCCTGGTAATGATAGTCCCTACAGAGTTCTTCCAGTCAGTTAAAGAACAAAAACCACTGCTTCTCAAATTATACCATAACACAGAAAAGAAGAAACATATCCAGACTCATTTGATTTCAAAGGCAGACAAAATGTAACAAATGAAACTACTAACTAATATCTCTTGGTGAGGATAAATGCAAAAAATTATTAATAAAACACTGGCAAACCCAATTCAAGAACATATTAAAATATTGCCTATCATGATCACATAGGCTTCATCCTAGAGATAAAGGGATAGTTCAAAATACGTAAATCAGCAAATATAATTCACGACATGAGTGACCTCAAAGACCATAATTCTATAATCATCTTAATAGATGAACAAAAGACCTTTGACCCTCATTCGTTTAGTCCTATAATCATCTTAATAGATGAACACATCCCATTACTATAAAGGGTTGCGTATAGCAAACATCTAGTAAACATCAAACTTGAAGCATAACTTAAAGATAAACTGGAAGCACTTCCACTAAGTTTGGAACAGACAAGGATGTCCATAGTGCTTTAACATAGCTAGAGCAACAAGGCAAGAGAAGAAAACAAAGGGATGGAGAAGGAAAGGAAGAAGCCAAAGCATCCCATTTGTAGTTGATAAGATTCTACACACAAGAGACCCTAAAGATTCCATTAAAACCTTCATAGACCTAAAACATACTCTCAGAAAAGTGGCGGGACACAAAATCAATGTACAAGAAACTAGGCATCTTTCTATATGACTACGACACTGAAACTACAATGAAAAAATACACTGAAAACAAAATTATGAAAACAAGTTGATTCACAAAAACCAACCAACAAACACGTAAACAAAACAAAATGCCCCAAAATCCTACATTGCAATACACTTAACCAAGGAAGTGAAAGATGTCTACAAAGAAAACTTTAAAACAGTGAGAAAAGAAATCAAGGAAGAAATTAGAAGATGGAAAGACATACCATGTTCACACCAATGGTCTAGAAGAATTGATTCTGTGAAACAATCTGTCTTACTAAAAGAATATATGCTTTCAATACAATTCCAATAAAAGTCCCAGTGACAAGGAATCAGAAAAAGGAACTTATATGGAGAAGCACAGCTTGCTGGTTCAGTCATAGACTCATGATTTGCTAGCTTTCTTATACAGCCCAGGACAACCTGCCTAGGAATGGTGCTGCCCATCATGGGCTGAGCCCTCTGGGAGTCAATTAATAGCGAAGACAGTCCTCTTTAGTCATGTTCACAGGACAATCTGATCTTGACAATGGCACCTTTCTCTCAGATGGCTCTAGATTGCATTGGTTTGACAACCAAAGCTAACTAGGATAGTCATCTTTACTAATGTTTGCCCAGAACCTGTTGTTAGAGTCTTTTTTTGTTTGTTTCCAGATGTACAGTTCAGTATTTCTCGATTTTATCTGGCTCTGTTTGCTATTTCCTATTAAACTTTTGTCCCTGTCTATAACACAGTCCTCTTTCTGCAGACATACATTTGGTGCCTTGTTTTAGGTCTGTAGAGTCACAGGATAATAATCAATGTCTCTACTACTTTACCTTTTATAAACTGGGCAGTTTTCATGTCTTCAATAACTACTTGAGAGATCAGAATAATTTATACAATGCTGTGGTTTTATGAGATTCATTTCCCTGCTAAGTCCATCATTCAGAAATAAATAACTCACTGGAAATTTTGATATATGTAAAATCTGTAAATATATCTTGATACTTCAAGATTTGTAAAAGTTATACATGTAACATATGTAAATATGTTATATTTGGTATATACATATATAATATCTATGACATGTATAACATATATATATGTTATAACAAATCATAAAGGCGTTTTAATTGCCTGAACTATTCATAGTGCTGATCCAGTAAGCCCATACCATGACTGTGAAGTAAAATAGTATGTTCCACATATGTTACAACATCATTAGTATCCCAGTAAATTAGACCAAAACATGTATCTGTATCTATGCCTATGCATATATCTAATCTACATCTATATCCTCATGTCTCTGCCTCCTACAGAGCTTGAATCAGAGTTTTCTGATCAATTTTATACGCTCTCTCTCATATATATATATATATATATGGGACCGTGAAAGGCAGACTGTTTTGGTTGAGCAAGGCTTGCTTCAGAGACCCAGTAGAAAACTATTCAAGGGATGGAACAGTGAGCCACATTCCCAGAGACAGGTGCCTGATACCACAGAGCCCCCCAATTCCATAATTCTGTGACTATCAGTCATGCAGACAAAGCCCCAAGCTCCTGGCATTCTATCTAGACTCCACCCTCACAGTTACCCGGCAATAGCCAGGTATGCTCCTCCCCACAGCTACCCTGCAACTGCAAGATAGCTCAACCCACTGTAAAAGGGGCTGCTTGGCCTCTCCTCTCTCTCTTTTCTTACTCTCATCTCTAGCTCTCCTTTTTCCTCTCTCTTTCTGTCTTTCTACAATAAAGCTCTAAAACCGTAGACTGTTTCTGTTTATCAAGGCCCACTGTGCTTGAACAATGGGATAGGCTTTCCCCTAAAGAGCTGTGTCTAACCTCCTGCTGGAAAGCCTTCCTTCCCTCCAGCCACAGACTGGACCAAGGACTCTCACCCATGTAGGAACCACTCAGCGCCCCCATCCCCCTGCCCCCTCTCCTCTCTTCGGCCCTGAGATTGACTGAGCTGCCCCTGGAGCCCCCACTTTGTTCTCAGTTCTTCCACAGTGTCCAGCAGCATCTGGGATGCCCAAGACTGAGAACTTGTTATCTCTGGCCTCCGTGAGGCCCAGAGACCTCGGACTACCCCTGAAAGCTGGGGTTCATGGCTTCCCACAGCCAGACACCCACCTGGGGCCGTGTGGAAAGCGTGCAGCAGTCTTCAGCGTCTGCCAGCCCAGAGCACTGGACTCTGGCAGGATGTAGGGTTTCTCCCACTCCCTTTATTCCCCCACACCCGCTGCCTGACGTGTGTGTGTGTGTGTGTGTGTGTGTGTGTGTGTGTGTGTGAGTGATTTATTAGAGTGGCTTACAGGCTGTGGTTCTATAAGTCCAACAATGGTTGTCTAAAAATGCAAAGTCCAAAAATCCAGCTCTTCAGCCCATCAGCTGGTCTTCAATAGACCATATTGAACCAGTATCCAAAAGCAATAGGTGCTAATACCAGTGAAGAAATGGAGATGTCAGCAAGAGCAAGGGGCAAGCAGACCAAAAGCAAACGCTTCTTCTTTCATGTCCTTTATATAGAATGTCATCAGGTTGTGTGGCACAGATGCAGGGTGTCCTCAAATGGTCTGATCAAGGGAAATCCCTTCCAGGTGTGTCTGACTGCTTGGGCTTTAGTTAGTTGCAGATGTGGTCAAGTAGCCATCACACCCACTTACCCACCAAGTCATCTTTCCAGCCCTGTTTAATTTTTAATTTATGTTTGCAACAAGCAACTATCATTCACGTCGAGGTTGGCCTTATCCCTGGACGGTCCCTGTCTTTCAGTAAATGCTGGACTTTTTAGGGACCAGAACTATTGAGATTTAAAGCCTCATTGACTGACTGATTGACTGATTGGCTCGTTTTGCAGCTCATATAAACATTATCATATAGTATACAAGTATACATTCTTTTGTGTCCAGATTTTATGCTCGTGTTCTTTTTTGTTTTTGTTTTTGTTTTTGTTTTTGTTTTTTTGTTTTTTTGAGACAGGGTTTCTCTGTGTAGCCCTGGATGTCCTGGAACTCACTCTGTAGACCAGGCTGGCCTCGAGCTCAGAAATCTGCCTGCCTCTGCCTCCTGAGTGCTGGCATTAAAGGTGTGTGCCACCGACGCCCTGCTCGCTCATGTCCTTCTTACAAACATGGTAGCCATTTTTTTTCTTTTTATTGCACAATAACATTTCATCTTATTAAGATGACAAAGTCCACTGATCTCCCCCACCACAGCCATTTGGGATGCCTCTCATTTGAGCTGTTGTAAGGAACTTGCTGGGAACATTCTCGCTCAACTTTTGGGGGCACATATGGATTCACTTATACATTCCATGAAGAGGAATTTCTGAGTTGGTGAATTAGTGCAGCTCATTTTATTAGGTGATACTGATCCGTTATTTACAAACTTTCCGCCAACAGTAAATAAGAGCTCTAGCAATGTTTTCTCTTACCAGTCTTTCTATGTCAGCTGTTGTAGGATTAGAGCAATCTTTCATCTTGTACTTAGTTCAATCCCCTGTTTATGTGTGCAGTTGTGTCCGTTTTTGATGCATTCATAGTTGATTTGGATATTTTGTTTTGTGAAATGCCTGTGAACAGTTTAGGCCCAGATTTAATTATGCTTTACTCTTTTTATTGCTAATTGTGAAAATAATTTATAAATTCTGGATTAAAGTGGTTTACCCATAATATGGTACATTTCCACTGTTTATTTTTATGCTTTTACTTTTCTTGACCACAGCTTAGCATAATCATCACCAGAGAGGCTTCATCTGGTTACGGATAGAGCAGATGCAGAGACCCATGGCCAAACATTAGGGAAAGCTCAGGGAAGCCAAAGGAAGAAGGGGAGGAAGGACTGTAGGAGCCAGAGGAGTCAAGGACACTATAAGAACATGGCCCACAGATCTCACGGGGACTCACAGAAACTGAAGTAACAGTCAGGGAACCTGTATTGTCTGGCATAGGTCCTCTTCATAGAAGTTATAGTTGTATAGCTTAATGTTCTGTGGGACTCGTAACAGTGGGAGTGGGTGCTGTCTGAGTCCTTTGTCTGCTTTGGGGACCCTTCTCCTCCTGCTGGGTTGCCTTGTCCAGACTTCATATGAGGGTATGTGCCGAGTTTTTTTTTTTTTTTTTTTTTTTTTTTTTTTGTGTGTGTGTGTGTGTGTGTGTGTGACTTGTATGCCATGCTTGGTTGGCATCCTTTGGAGGCCTGCTCTTTTCTGAAGGGAAACAGAGGGGGAGTAGATCTGGGGAAAAGGCAAGGCAGGGAAAGAGACTGGGTGGAGAGGAGGGTGAGGAACTGTGGTCAGAATGTAATATGTGAGAGAGGAATAAATTTTTAAAAATACTTTAAGCTATGTATATGTATGTGTGTCTCTGTGTGGATATGTGGATGTAAACGCAGGTGCCCACACAGACCTGAAGAGGGGGTTGAATCCCTTGGAGCTGGAGTTGCAGGAAATTGTGAGCTGCCCAGTGTGGATGTTGGGACTCTAACTCAGTCCTTTGCAAGGGCACTAGGTATTCCTAAACACTGAGCCATCCCTCCAGCCCTGATTTTTTTTTTTTTAAAAAAGGAGATTTGAAACTGTTTATTGACCACAGTTTGCAATTTTTCATAATGAAATAAACTATAAATAAATGGATAACATTCTGAAACCACAAGCGACTCCGCTGAGCCAGGAAAGCAAATATTAAAAAGATTGAGCCTACAGGATGGGAATGAGTGAGAATAAAATACAACCATTATTGTGCAGCAGTTTCCTCCAGGATTAAAGCCTTCCATCTTGGAAGGAAGCCTCTTAAGTCATAGGACATAAAGAGAAATGAAACAACAGGAGATTTAAGGACAGGAAGTTTATGGAGAGGTGAAACAAAAAGGTGTTCTAAAGCATTGGTTCTCAAGCTTTCTAATACTGCAACCCTTTAATACATGTCGTCGTGACCTCCAACCCTAAAAATCACCTAATTACTATGTCATAATTGTGACTTTGCTACTGTTACGAATCACAATGTTGATATCTGATATGTTGAATACCTGATATGTGACCCCTGTAGGGCTCACAACCCACAGATTGAGAAACACTGTTCTAAAGGAAAATAACACACTCCATCCTTCGATTAAGACAGGAAATAAAGAAAATAGTTACAGGAAGTCCCTGAAACTAGTAAGATTCACTAGGCCTCTCTTTCCCCAAGAGTATCTAAACAGGAAAACTTGCAGATAAACCCAGCAGCTCGGAAGAAACAGAGACCAGCCAAGGAACCTTGAAGAAGCAGAGAACAGCCAAACTGCCTGGAAGAAACAAATACCAGCAGCATTGTCTAAAGGAGGCTCAGACCAACTGAGCCACTGAGAAAGGACACCCTCCTACCTGTTGGACTGGCTGAAGGTTGTTTCCAGCTCTTGTGAGCTGTCACCCTTGTTAGGATGGGCTTCTGGTGACACAGCTGTCTTTGAGTCATTTCTGTTCCTGTAAGTAACCCCTCACCCAGATTACTAATATAAGTAACCCCAATAAAACTCATTGATTCGCCAAGTTTGACTTCGGAGGAAGCGATGAAATTTTGCCTCTTAGGAATTTTGCAAATAGACTATTGAAGTTGTTTGATATTATAGATCTCAATCCTGATGTAGCTGCTTTGAAATTATCTAACTTCAGCTGTACAATGAGCTACAGAACCATTTATTTAATTTGAAAGGTTATAGCTTCAGGAAAAATTTCAGCTATTTCCAAAGTTTATTTTTTATGTTTCTCACAATCATGGGGTGTCATGAATTTGGGTTCTCATCTATATTTTGTTCAGCTGAGTATTTTTAAAAACTAGATAAGTATTTTATACATACATACATTCATACATACATTCATACATACATACATACATACATACATACATACATACATATATTAGAGTCCTCCAAAAGATCAGAACTGACAGAATGAATATATATGAATTTATATGAATCTCCACATATTAATGAAACACACACACACACACAACACACACACACACTGGCTCACAGTTTGCAGTCTAAGTAGTCAAACAATGGCTATCTACTGCAGGAAGGATGATAATTCAATAGTTGTTCAGTCCACGAGGCATGTGTCTTGGCAGTCCTAACTTGTTCTAGAGTCCTGGAAGATTCCCGGAGAGCTGCTGATCCCGGGGTAGCTGGATTTAATATCAGCCACAGCAATAGGTGGATTCAGAGAGAGTGAAGGCAATCAGGCAAAAATCAAAGTTTTTGCCCTTCTTTATAGGTGCTGCCTCCCGCAGGTGTGACCCAAGTTCAGGGTGGGTCTTCTCACTACAAATAATCTGATGGAGGAAACCTCACATAGGTATGACCAGAAACTTGAGTTTTAAGTTGGTCAGATGTAGTCAAGTTGGCAGCCAAGCCAAGAATAGCCATCATAACACACAAACAAAGAGCTTAGAATTGTCCTTCTGCAACACAGTCCAAGAAACAAATTCTGGCTGGGCAATTTCTCCAACGTTTAGAAAAGACTATTCTCCCATGCAGAGGAAATAAATCACAAGATCAAATGCTCTATTCTGCTAAAGGAGGCAACTACAGAAAGCTTTTATTTGTTCAATGTAACCAGCATTCTTAATACAAACCCAAACCCAAACCATTCACATTCCAGCAACTGTCAATATATTCAAGACCAACACATCAAACTCAATTTTCAAAAAACCTAGTGACTTTAACCACACTATTATTTAAAAAACACCCAACCAACCAATGCCCCCATCAGAAAGACTGAGAAATGAAGAGGAAGAAGAGGAAGAAGAAGAGGAGGAAGAAGAGGACAGAGGGAGGGAGGGAGAGGGAGAAGAACATGCTCTTCATGTTCATGTCTGGACAAGAACATGAAATTGATCTCTCATTATACACAACAACAACCTCGTGAGAACACTCTATACCTACTTCTTTGCCAGCATCCGCTTGTTGTGAATCCACCCATTTCGTGGGAAGTCTTGATTCTCATTTCTGTCTATGGCACTCATCATTTCATCAGGAAGTCTTTGGCACAGCCTTTTGGCTTGTCAGCAGTGTTTCTTTCTCTCTTGGATTTACCCTTATCAGATTCAGTCAGACGAAAAATTTCATTTATGTATGTATGTATGTATGTATTTGATATTTCCTTTATTTACATTTCAAATGTTATCCCCTTTCCTAGTTTTCCCTCTGAAAATCCCCTATCCTCTTCCCCCTCCCCCTGCTCCCCAACCCACCCACTCCCATTCCTGGTCCTGGCATTTCCCTAACTGGGTCATAGAACCTTCACAGGACCAAGTGCCTCTCTTCCCATTGATGACCAACTAGGCCATCCTCTGCTACATATATAGCTAGAGCCATAATTTCCACCATGTGTTTTCTTTGATTGGTGGTATAATTCCAAGGAGCTCTGGGGGGTACTGGTTAGTTCATATTGATGTTCCTCCTATGTGGCTTCAGCCCCCATCAGCTCCCTGGGTATTTCTCTGACTCCTTCATTGGAGACCTTGTGCTCTGTCCAATGGATGACTGTGAGCATCCACTTCTGTATTTGCCAGGCACTGGTAGAGCCTCGCAGGAGACAGCTATATCAGGCTCCTCTTAGCAGTCTCTAGACAAAAACTTTCTTTTTGTGACATTGTTTCCTGAATTTTCTAGACTTTGAGCATCAAGAACAGCTTCTGTTAACTTTGGAGGATCTGGGTTTCTTCAGATTCCCAAGTATTGTCAGCATCTGTCAGTCCCTTCCACTAAGGAAACAGTACATGCTGATCTATTGTGTGTGTGTGTGTGTGTGTGTGTGTGTGTGTGTGCATGTACGTACTCAAGATTTGATTGTTTTGGGGAATGCCATCATAGACAGATCCAGAAGTGTGTCTTACTCATTTCCTAGGTCTTTCACAATCCAATCAGGCTTTCAATGAATCGAAACACTGGCTCTTTCTAGATCTTTAGATTACTAGCCTTGTATTAGAGCTGTGTAATCAGTTTTCATGGATCTAAACTCTAAAGGCTTCAGACCTTCAGAACTATACCATTGGCCCTGCAAGGTTTTAGCTTGTTTATTATCCTGTAGTGTATCAGCTTTCACTGCCATGTGAGCCAATATTTTCTAATCTGTCTTTCTGTGTGTTTATCTTGGTATATATGTATGTGTATATGTATGTATGTATGTATGTATGTATGTATGTATGTATGTATGTATGATAATCTATCATATGCTTAGTTATCACCTATTTGCATGTCATCTAATTATATATCTATATATCTATGTGCTATCTTTCTCCTATTGATTCTATTTTTTCTGAAGAACCCCAGATATGTAGATAATATATATGTGGTGAAATCTCTATATAGTTTGAGATAAATAGATCTTTCCAGATTCATTTCTGAACTCTAAATCCTGAGAGCTGTTGGTATACACTCTTAAACTTGTTACTTTGTTTTAACTTTTCTAGATCTCTTGCAGATCCACATAAACTTCTGCATAAAAAGACTGTGAGAAATGTGTGCTTGCACTGAATTCTTTCTTGTAAAAAACATACGGAGTTTATTATGTCACTCTAAACACTAGCCAGAAAAAGATCAGATCCTAGGTCAAGTTCCCAGCAATAATACCTAGCAGTTGGAAATAACTTGTATCTATCTTCTTTTCTTTTTTTAATGTCTTGAGACAGTGTCTTATGTAGCCTTTGAACTTACTGTATAGCAGAGACTGATTTTGAAAACCTAATCTTCCTGCTTTACTGCTGGGGTCCACCATCACACATGGTCTGATGGGCAATACTAAATTAACACCTTAACATTATTGAGTTTTCTACTCCACACCACTGTCTTTATCTCTCCACTTATAAAACTTTTCTTTATTTTCCGTTCAAGTATGTGGTAATTTAAAATTTTCCAGTATATCGTTCTTGATACATGGGTCATTCAGCTAGTAGTTGTATGTTAGCTGACTTTCCATGTCTGTCAGGATTCAGCCATTAGTTCTGGCAGATTTCGCAGACTGCATTTTGCTCTCCCCGAATGGCATTAAGTTCCTTCATTATAATCATCTGATCTCATTGGATTTCTTGGCTTACTGTGCTCAACAGGCCTTCAATGATTCTGAAAACAAAAACCAAAAACACAAAAACCAAAAGAGAGAGAGAAAAAAGAAGCAGTAGGCACCATGTGATCCAACTCACACCTGACATCTGGGGATGCTCTTCTTTAATTCCTGAAGATCAGTGTCTTTGTTTAGATCATTTCCCATAAGCCTTGGATTTTCTCATTGTGAAATCTTGCCTTTCTGACAACAAATTCACTCAGCTTTTGTTTCTCCAGAAAATTATATGATCAGAACAATACTAAGAACAACATTTAACTACTCAACATGTCCCAAATTGCAGAATATGCTTTTTAGATGTAGAACACGTATCAAACTGACCATGTGTTGAATAAAAGATTTAAAAAATGCATAAAAAATAGCTTTTAACCATTATACCAAGTGATCTTTAACACCTTAAAGCTTGGTATGTAATACCATGTTCATCAAAAATAAAACATTTATCAAAGAAGAAGTAGCAATAAAAAAGGAAATACATTTCAAAATACTTGTAATGTACTATGATGGTTGGTATTGACCAATGTCTTCACAAGATCAAGAATTACCTGGAAATCTAGGCTCTGTGGCTATAGGGGATTTTCTTAATTATGGTAATTGATGCAGGAAGACCCATTTTAATTGCAGGATCTGGGTAGGGGATCCTGGGCTGTATAGATGGAGAAAGAGTTGAGCACTAGCCTGTATTCACATGTGCCTTGTTGCAGCAGCAGGAAGAGCAATTAAGTCAAAACTTGTGGGATAGGGGAAGACTGTTTCCAGAAGCTTCATAGACTTATATATGTGTGTCAAAACATTAATCTTAAGGCTTAGAAAACTAGTAGGAAATTAAACCTCAAAAGTAGAAAAGGGATGAAACTAGAAATGAAAAAACTATATATATATATATATATATATATATATATATATATATATATATATCTCAAAGCTGTTTAAATGTTTGTTCTTTGAAAAGATTAATCAAATATTAATCTTCTTGTAAGAGTGGTCAGGTGATACAAAGTAGAAAAGCAACCATTTACCAGTACCAGAGATGGGGGTGAAAATGAAAACACACAGGAAATATGGATATAAAAGAGCTAACATCAGTGTATTTGGGTATTTCACAGAGTGGATATATTTTTAGGAAACACAACTTAATAAAGCTGATGGTTACTTAATACCAAACACTTGCACGGTACTCGTCTGTTAAGTGATGGACTCTCTAATTTAAACCTTTTGCTGCAATTATTATTATTATTATTAATGCTGAAAATTACTATGGCAGCAGATATTCCTTGACCAGCTGGATCTCCAAATAACCATACAGAGACCTTTTAATATTTGAATGCTTAGGCCTTAGCTGGGCAGACTCCTTAGTACTTCATCTAAGTTAATCCAGCTACCTAGCCCTGTCCAGTCATGTGTCTAGTTATACTTTCCAGGTCCACAGTTCTGTCTGTCTCCCATCTTTCCTGGTAAAAGCATTCCTCTTTCTTCCTCCCAGAGTTTCTTTTTCCCTCTCAGGAAGTTCCCCCTCCCCTCTCCTGACCAATCACAGGCTTTTTAGCATTTTATTGACCTATTAACTTTGGGAGCTAGGCTGCATAACAAAAGCTGGTGTCTGTAGAGCAACTAGATCTTGGGGTATAGAATTTAGCATTTGAATACATAGCTGCACCAGACCAACCCCAACTACCCCTTAGTCTAAATAAAAAGCTCTTTCTCTTACAATAAAAACAAAAAACAAAAAACAAAAAAACATACATTAGGAACATATATGAAACAACTATGAAAATTATATTCATAAAGTCCAGACTGCCTATATTTGGCAATTTTGGATAAAGTATTTTATTATCTACCTTATCTTTGTGAGTTCAGAGTTCTGTATTTAAATCAGGTTTTCATTACCATCTTAAGCATTTAAATCTTCTAACTTTCATAACTTGTAATGACCAACTTTAAGACACCTGTTTATAATTTTCTCCAACCTTCATAAAACATCTTCTAGGCCCTCTAGCCTTCATTTGTTAACCTTTAAGCATCTCCTTAGATCCTAAAACATTTTCTTAGATCCTTTATAACTTAAGTTTAATTGTGAGACTATGACTGTGTAGTCTTCAATCCCATCAGAGTCCTGAGAAGGAATAAATATTATCTGAGTATGTAGTAAGTGCAGGAAGCAGCTTCCATAACTATAGAACTGACAGGCAGCTGGCTGATCAGATGGTCCTCAAAGTTCTATATAACATTGGAATAACTATCTTCAGCCTTCTGGCCCAGTATATGTGATAGATATATTTGTGAAGCAAGAATGAGAAAAGACTTTCTTACTCTGTCTTGACAGAGCCTGACCGTCGACTTTCCTGCATCCAAATTTTGTCTATTTCGGACAGCATTCTGTCTGCAGATGAAGTTAGGGATTTTTTTTTTGGGGGGGGGGCTGGTGGTTAATGTGTCACAATTGGAGCTATCTCTAAATGGAAGTCCTTTGATGTTCATCATTGTTTTCCAAGTCAAATGGGGTGTTGCCAGAAGCTGACATGTCTCAATGCCAAAAGGGCCTTAAATAATAAAAACATTTTTAAGTGTCATATTCTGTCATTCTCTGAGGTTTCAAAAGACCATTTATCTAACCATCACAACATATCTGAATAGGCAAACTTGTTTTTAGCTATTTACTCTCTGTTCAAGCTAGGAAGGATTTATTGTAATAATCTAGTCTAGTATCTAATATGATCATGAGTTTGACTGGTGATGCATTTTTTAATTATCTTGCCTCATGTTGGCTCACCAATTTGTTGTGGTAATTATTATTCTGGGAGTTGGCTACATCCTCCTGTTTCTTTGAAATATCGATTAGGGATTTCTACCCCACTTCATATCATTTAGTTCCCAAATAAATGATACATAGACCTTTAGGTTTATAATAAGCTCTAAGCACTAGAGCTGGGCAGATATAGCCTTCTATGCTATTTTGTCTATTTCCCTGTGGTGATTCTCATGATATCGCTTGCCATGTTCACCTGAGGTGCTCCTACTCTGTCAGGCCAGTCCTCATGGTCATGTGATTATGATCTACCTAGTCAGGGTAACTTCCTTCCTCTCCTTGATCCTCTTTTGGTTCCTACCTGAGACCCTAAGCCCTGGAACCTCTCTTCTGCCCAGCTACAGGCTGCCAGCTACTTTGATTAACTAATTAGGATTGATTGGTGGGGCAAGATTTACACACCAAAAGTTGATGTACATGATAATTTGTTCATCTTGGGAAAACCAGATCTTGGGATACAGAATTTATTGTTTGAATACATAGCAAGACCCGACCAACCCCCACATACCCTCCTTTTTGTCTAAAAAACAAAAACAAACAAACAAAAAAAAAACAACAACCAAAAAATTCCACAACAACAAACAAGTGAAGGAAACTGTTGAAGACTGAAAAACGAAATCAGAAACAATAAAGGAAACACAAACCAATGGAATCCTGGAAATGAAAAATCTAGGCAATTGAGCAGGAACTACAGACACACAAGCAACACCAACACAAGAGATGGAAGAGAAAATCTCAGGCTTAAAGATAGGATAGAAGAAATAGATACATCAGTCAAAGAAAATGTTATCCTAAACACTCCTTACACAAAATGTCCAGGAAATTTGAGAAGCGATGAATAGACCAAACTTAAAAATAATATGTATAGAAGAAGGGGAAAAGAAACCCAGCTTAGAAATGTCTTCAACAAAACCACAGAAGAAAAATGTTCTCACCCAAAGAAGCAGATACATGTAAAGGTATAAGAGGCTTATAGAACACCAAATAGATTGGACCAGAAAAGAAAGTCCTCTCACGACTCAAGAATAAAAACACCAAATATACAGAACAAAGAAAGAATATTAAAGAGTTTCAAGGTAAAAAGACCAAATAACATCAAAGACAGACATATTATCATGAAATCTGACTTCTCAATGGAAACTATAAAAACCAGAAGGGCTTAGAAAGATGTGCTACAAACTTTCAGCGCCCACAGATGGCAGAATGCTATATAAAGAAAAACTTTCAATTACCATAGCTGGAGAAAACAAAGTATTCCAGGAAAAATAAAACTGAAACAATATCTGTATGAAAATCCAGCACCTTATGGTACTTTCTCCAAAGTTGACCAGATACTGGGACAAAAAGTGAGTCTCAACAGATACAAGAAAATTAAAATAACTCCCTGCATCTTATCAGATTTAACCCACATATTAAAGCTGGATATTAACAACAACAGAAAGAGATTAGAGAAATAACACCTTTTGCAACAGCCTCAAATAATATGAAATGTCTTAGATGTAAACCTAACCAAGCAAGTGGAAGACTTATATGATAAAATTTCAAGTATTTAAAGAAAGAAATTAAAAAAGATATCAGAAGATGGAAAGATCTTCCATAATCATGGATAGGTAGGATTTTCATAGTAAAAACGACCATTCTGCCAAAAGCAATCTATAGATTCAATGCAACGCTCACAAAAAAAAAAATCCAATATAATTCTTTACAGATCTCAAAAGGAGAATTCTCAACTTCATATGGAAAAACATAAAAAACAGGATAGCTAAAATAATAAAAGAACGACAGTAGGTATCACCATCCCTGATTTTGGGCTGTACTACAGGGTTATAGTAATACAAACTACATGGTATTTGCCTAAAAACAGACACATTGATCAATGGAATTGAATTGAAGACCCAAACATAAATCCAAACATAAGGACACATGATTTTTGATAAAGAATGGAGAAATACACACTGGAAAAAGTCAGCATCTTCAACAAATGGTGTTTGTCAAACTCGATGTCTGCACAAAGAAGACTACAAATAGATCCCCATTTATCACCTTGCACAACATTCAGCTCTAATTTATGAAAGAACTTAACAGAGAACCAGATACACTGAACCTGATAAAAGGGAAAGTGGGGAAAAGCCTCAAATCCATTGGCACAGGAGATCACTTTCTAAACAGAACACCAATGGCATTGACACTAAGATAAACAATTAATAAATGGGACCTCATCAAACTGAAAAGCTTCTGTAAGGCAAAGGACACACCACCAATTGGACAAATCAGCAGTCTACAGAATGGGAGAAGACCTCTACCAACTCCACATCTGATAGAAGACTAATATCCCAAATATATAAAAAATGTAGGATAGGTAAAGAGAAGTAGTTAAGAGGTTGGGGGACACATGCATCTCCATGGGTGGGGGAAAATAGAATAGATTTTATGTGTGGGCTAGGGCAGGTGTGGGGGGTGAATAGAATGGAGGGTAAGAGTACAGGAAGAGATAGATGGAATTGGGGTGGGGGTGAGAAAGTGAAAATCTAGTGCAGTGGAAACTTAAAATCTATGAAGGTAATCCTAATGAGAACTTCTCATAATGAAAGATATGGAGTTTCAACTGGACATCTCTTGTAGCCAGCCATGGCTTCCAGTGGTATGACTTGGATGTGTTCAATTGAGTTGTTGGCCAATGGGGTCCAGTGGAAATCTCCAAACTACACAGGCTGATGTTAAGACAAAGGATTGCTCTCTGGAAACTGGCAGTGGGATTCCATCGACAAAGTCAACCACACACAACTCATTGAACCTGGAGAAGCCAAGCTGGTGCCAACAAGAAGCCTTTACCCCTATTTTCTATTCTCTTTGGTGCAAAAAGGTACTCAGCAGATGCCCAACAGAGAAACATGGACACCACCCCAGCCACAGAACCTCTGACCTACATTTGCCCTGCTGGAAAAATATGCTAGGGCAATGGAGGCACAGAAATTGTGGGAGTAGCCAAGCAATGTCTGGTTTGACTTAAGGCTCACCCCATTAGAAGGAACCCATACCCAACATTGCTTGAGTAACCAAGAGCCAGAACTGGGTAAGACAAACACTATTGGTCTTAAAACCAATGTAATGAATCCTAATGGTATTCTGCTATACTCATAGATCAGTGCCTTATTGGTCATCATCAGAAAAGCTTTCTCCAGCAACAGATGGCAAGAGATGTAGAGACTCACAGGCAGACATCATGCAGAGAGAACGTATGTGTAAAATTTGAGGTGTCCATCAAATCCTTCTCCTCAGAACTTAGGTAATCCCACAGAGGCAGAGGTAGAAAGATTAAGAGTCAGAGGGAATAGAAGACACCAGGGGAAAAAAGCTCTCTGAATAAACTAAGCAAGGAGAATATGAGCCCCGAGAGACTGAAGCAGAAAAAGCACATGTCCTACATGGGTCTACACCAGGTTCACTGGGCATGTGCTACAGCTATTGGCTTAGTATTGTTATGGGACTCCTGAGTATGAGAACAAGTAGGTCTCTGGCTCTTCTGTCAGCCTTCAGGACTCTTTCCCTCCTATGGGACTGCTTTGTTCATCTTCAATATGATAATTTTTGCCTTTTCTTATTCTATTTTGTTTTGTCATATTTTGCTGTTGTCCCTTATAAGCAAGCCTGTTCTTCTCAAATGAGAGACAGAAAGGAAGTGGATCTGAAGGTGAGATGAGGAGGAAGTGGGAAGAGTAGAGGATAGGAAAACTGTAACCAAGATACATTGTATGAGAGAAGAATCTATTTTCAATAAAAGAAAAAAATTAAAAAAGAAACACAGATCTACAGAATACCATAAAGACACAAAATTGGAAACTGTAATATATAAGTAAAAGACTTATAAGTCCAGACAAAGCATCATGATACAAAAAAAAAAAAAATCCTCCAAAAATACCATTGAGTTTGTTTTGTGTTGGCCGTGTACAGCTGGTCTGCTTTTAAGGGTGGTTTGTATACCCAGGGAGACTCTGTTGGAGAAAACTAATTTTTCCTAGGTAAGTGACTATCATTTGGAGATAGCTTCTGGGTTAGGGATGAGAACGTGTGTCTCTCCCTCTCAGTGTAGAGACCTCATCTGGCTTAGATCTATGCAGGTCTTGTGCATGCTGCCACAGTCTCTGTGAGTTCTTATGTGTGCCTGCCCAGTGGTATCTACAAGGATTGTTTGCTTGCTGTTTTCCATCCCCACTGGCTCTTACAATCTTTCTGTCTTCTACAGAGTTTCCTCAGTCCTGGGAAGAATTTGATGAGGACATTCCACTTCAGTGTTCCAAGTTCCCTCACTCTCTGCACATTATCCAGTTGTAGATCTCTGTGCTTGTTCCATTTACTGCAGGAGGAAACTTCTCTCATGATCTCTGAGCAAGACAGTGATCTGTGAGTATAGCAGAATGTCAAAGGACTTTTATTTTTTAACATGTGGATTACAGGAAACAAAACAAGGACAGGACCAAGTCATTCAGGTATAAGGTGTTGGCCGGGCGTGTCCCAGACATTTCCTACTCCTGTCTGTGGGCACAGTGATGGGGAGGGATGGAGGGAGTATGGTACACGTCATGCTTTCCCAAACACTGTGAATATTCATCAAAAAGCCCCAGGCTACACAAGTACTTTGAAAATACGACTATACCATCTCCTACCTGGTAGAAAAAAATTGCAATTCTGCTTTCCTTAGTGACTAAAAAACAAAACAAAACAAAACAAAAACTAACAAAAACCCCTCACAGATGAGAAAAATGGAAACAGGTCTTTAGATCAAAAATCTTGACAGAGTCTCAATTAAAATTGTATATTTCTCAATTTAACGTGAAACACGAGGCAGCAGACTACCCTCGACATGGTTTCTAAGAGTCAGGATTAGATCAATGCTGCTAAAACATCAGCAGGCGAATATGTTCTTGTTGCAGTGAATTACTATGTTGCAATTAGAAAATGCACATGTGTCAGTAGCACCCATCAGGCTGTAGACCTGAACATACCCGTACAGCCTTCCCTTTGAGCCTCCTTCTTCCCTCCATTGTTAGCTAAATGGACACGTTCTGACACTCCCTGCCTAGAAGTGCAGTAATCACTCTGCACTCAGTAGAACTCTCTCCTGTCAGTTCCTACATGTTTACAAGCTGGGTGAGTTACTAGCTGAACTTGTTACCATGCATTTTTTACCTTGGGACACATATAAAACTTAGCAGTTAGAAAATACTGAACTTTTGTACAATAATCACAAATGCCTTACCCCCCGCCCCCCCAAAAAAAACCCTCCTAGACACCTATGGTTAAAATTAGAAACTGTGCTCTAGACATGGAGATGCCAGTGAAGAGCCATCTCTTCACTCCTCTGACCACACAAGTGACTTCAGCTCACCCAGGACCATGCTAGTTCTATGAGACAGAGGGACAGAAGACAGCTTTTTTTTTTTTTTTTTGCTTTTTTGGAAATCAGCAGGACATTTTTAAAAAATTTTTTCCCCAATTTTTTATTAGGTATTTACTTCATTTACATTTCAAATGCTATCCTGAAAGTCCCCTATACCCTCATCCCCTCGCTCTGCAACCCACCCACTCCCACTTCTTGGCCCTGGCGTTCCCCTGTACTGGGGCATATAAAGTTTGCAAGACCAAGGGGCCTCTCTTCCCAATGATGGCCGACTAGGCCATCTTCTGCTACATATGCAGCTAGAGACACGAGCTCTGAGGGTACTGGTTAGTTCATATTGTTATTCTACCTATAGGGTTGCAAACCCCTTCAGCTCCTTGGGTACTTTCTCTAGCTCCTCCATTGGGGGACCTGTGTTCCATCCAATAGCTGACTGTGAGCATCCACTTCTGTGTTTGCCAGGCACTGACATAGCCTCACAAGAGACAGCTATATCAGGATCCTTTCAGCAAAATCTTGCTGGACATTTACAGAGATGATTTTGTAGCTTCTAACACTGTGGGCATTAGGGATTATCCTTTAATACTGAGCAAAACTAACTGAGATACAAACATAGAGCAATGACCAGACAACCTGAACCAACCTAACAAGCACAGGACCACACACCAATGTCAGCATCTACCACCCAGGACACTCAGCCCTGCTTCTAAGATGTCCAGTTTAAAACTCCTCAGATGTGGCCATTCCTCCCAAATGACAGAGAAGAGAAGAAATTCTTAGAGGGTGTTATGTTAGCCTTTGATTTTTTTAAACACTTATGTACTTTTATATGTTTTTATATTTTAAAATATTTTTATTTTAAATTATGCATCCATGTATTTGTCTGTGTTCTTGAGTGTGGGGTTATGCAGAGGTTATCGGATTCTCTGAAACTGGAGTTACAGGCTACTGTGAGTCACTGGATGACGGTGCTGGAAGTTAAACTCAGGCTCTCTTCAAGGAGAGCAAGCACGCTTAACCTCTGAGCACCTCTCCAGACTCCATTTGTGGATTTCTTTTTTAAACATCTATAAGGACTAAGAGGCATGTGCAGCTGAGGACCATGTGTAGTCAAGAATAGCTATGAATGTAGCCCAACCAAACACCTTTTCTGTCTGTCTGTCTGTCTGTCTGTCTGTCTGTCTGTCTGTCTGTCTGTCTGTCTGTGTGTATGTATTTTGGTTTTTCAAGACAGGGATTTTCTGTGTAGCCATGGTTGTTCTCAAACTGACTCTTTAGACCAGGCTGTCCTCGAACTCACAGAGATCTGCCTGCCTCTCCCTCCTCAGTGCTGTGATTAAAGATGTGAGCAGCCACCACCATGGCCTGGCTTCCAACAAAACGTCTTTAACTGACTCAATTAAGCCATTACCCTTTTTGTTTGTCTTGTTTCCTATTTTATAGAACTTGATTGTGCAGTTCTCAGAGGTGGAATTTGTAAATGTCCGCATGATGTCACAGTATCCAAAGGTCTGTCGCCCCATAGATGTTTCCAGCAAGGATTTGAGTTGCCAGGTATGGACATAGCACTGTCAAAAACCCTGCACAGGTCAGATAAAGGCAAGAATGGCAAATGTCCTCCAAATAGTCACATTTCATCTGGAACCCTTCCTATCCTTGTCAACACCAGGGTCAAGCTTATGCAACTGTGATGTTCTGAGGGGCTGTGAGGCATTTCACTTTTTACATCACTTAAGAAAAGCTTCCTCTGTGAACATTATACATTGGGTACCCAGTATCTTAATTACTAATTATTTTATCCTATACCAGTAACCATTTTGGCACCTAGAAAGACTCAATGCTGTGCATCTGAGCTTGTCCACTCATCGGGATACACATATTAGTAACATATATATAAAATACAGCTGTGAGGAACAATGATCAGTATTGCTTTACTAAAGCACGTTGGTTTAAAGCCATGTGTACCTCTCCCTGCTCCTCCCAGAACCAGCACAAATATTATGTGTACTTCTCAGACTGGGGATTTCATCACTTTCTGACAGACAGTATGGTGGTATCTACAAAATGTGCTATTTCCCCCCTTTTAAATGCACTTTGTGTACCTCTGAACATCTGTAAACATGAGATGTTTCAAAATAGGACTTAGGTTTGTCTACTGGATATACAATACTGTTGGATTTACCACACACACACACACACACACACACACACACACACACACACACACACACACACACACACACACACACACACACACACACACACACACACACACACACACCAATGGGCACATCTGTAAGTGTCTTCCAATGAAAATGCTCTGGTCTATCACCCCTCAGTTCTCCATTTCCTCATCATCTCTGTCATGTGTGATATGTGCACTTACTTAGCTGACGATGTTGCAATTTCCTTTCCAAAATTTCCATTTTAGAAGAGCGATTCTTACAAATTTGACCACAATGCATACAAAAGATGCTAACTTTCTAGCTTGACTTTTGCCACACACCAGCTTCCTCTTTAATAGCTAGAGTCTACATAGAGTAGATATGAGGACTCATTTGTCTAGGAAGTGTACAATGCATCCAGATGACTAAACTTTCCTGACACATCATAGCAAAATCATTTACAGTCTCTGTGCCTCCCTCTCCCTCAGCCCCACTAAGAAGCATAGCCCCTCTGCTCTCAGAGGCGGTCTAACAAATCCGTTCCCACACACTGGATTTCCCAAGCTTAAAAATCTGTTTACACAAGGGATCATTTTGCTGCTTCTACTTTCAGACGCATTAATCATGTTTAAATGTCTGGAAAGACGAGCGATTTCATGTAAGAACCTTTTCCCTATACACACAGTGGTGGTGAATTAAACCACATGTGTAGCAACTGTTGCAATGTCAGGTGTCTGCCAAATGTGACCACTCCCTCCCCCGCTTCCTGCTTTCTCTCGGTCTTCAAATCAGTGGACAAGCACAGGCCTACCGCATGCTCAGAAATGATTCAACAATGTTGCATCAAAATACCATTTGCAGAAACAAGCATTCCTATGAATTTCAACATGGAGTGTATAAAATGCGCTAGCTTCACTAACGGCTTTTTCTTCTGGCAACTGCTTTAATGAGGTGTGGACCTATTTGTCCACTGTATTTACTTACACACATGGCAAAACAAAATGTGCTAAACTAAATATCCAGGGAGCCAGCATCCAAGGGTCCAAGAGTAAGCCCAGCAGGACTTTGCCTTTGCCATGCTGTCCCTCATCGCTGAATGAGCAGGAGAGGACCACTCAGCTCCTGGGCAATGTTTCATAGTGCCATTTCCCAAAGACAGTATTTCATAAGGACTCTAGCAAAAAAAAAAAAAAACAAACCTGCTACCAAAGTGACATTTTACTGCCTCTCCATCCAGCAAGGACTCAGTCGGCACAGCGTGTACATGGCAATTGGAAGTAAAATGTGCATGTGTAACGACGGTAATAAATTGAAAATGTCATAAAATATGTGCATCCTGAGCTGGAATCCTTCTGCTCTCTACCATCCCAGTGGGCTAAAATGTTCAAAACGCTCAGAAATCAGTCTTTCCTTAGAATGCTAATGCCACGTTTATGAAATGTATTAATTTACTGTTTTTGTTGTGTACTGGTAGCCTCTTTAGTAAGCGAAGTGAGCAGCTGCTTTCAGTGGGGATTCCTGTGCCCTTTATAAACACTGTATATGCAGTGAAGTAAGAAAAAAATGGGGCAGGGGTTCATGAGTGCTTAGTGCTCTGCTGTGCCTTCTCCTGGGAGCCAGAGCACAGGCAAAATGAGCCAGGAGAGGTCTGGCTAGTCCCTCCTTGAAAAATGACATTTCATAAAAATTTTAACAAAAAGGAACACACACACACACACACACACACACACACACAATTTCTTTTACTGTTTCTTCTTGTATAATATGTAAGGCATCCATCTCAGAACATCTAGAAAATCTAGACATGTTAAAAAAAAACACTTAACATTGTCAACTGTATAGACAATAAAAAGGAATAAAATGCACACATACACACAACAGTTGTATTAAAGATGTCTCCATGTGGTCAGCTTGGCAAAGGACCTCCTCATCTGCATTCTGGTCTTGGTGCTCCGAAACACTGCACAGGGTGGAGTGTCTCTAGAGGCGATCCAATGACACCATTATAAAAATTCACTTCTAGCAGACATTTTTATGAGTTTAAAAACAACAGAGAGACTTATTTTCTAGTTCTACTCTATCTTTTGTTGGCAATTTCTATATATCTGCAATTTCTATATAGATATATATTTCTATATATCTATAAAATATATCTATATATTTTAGATATTTCTAAAATATCTGTGTCCAGATATTTTATTTGGCTTCTCTCCTGCTGTGATAAAAAACTGAGGGCAGAAAGGGCTTATTTCCTATTACAGTTTCAGGTAACAGTCCATCATTATGGGAAGCCAGGGGAAGAATTCAAGGCAGAAACCTTGAGGCAGGAACTGAAGCAGAGGGCAAGGAAGAACACTGCTTAATGACTTGGTCTCCAGTGTTTTCTCAGCTAGCTTTTTTTTTTTTTTAAACCAGAACCATAACCTCCTGCCTAGGGGTGTCATGATCCCCAGTGGTATGGGCCTCTCACTTCAATAATTAATCAAGAAAATGGCCCTAGAGACCTGCCCACAGGTCAATTTGATGGAGGCAATTCCTCAATTAAGATCCTTTTTTCTCAGATACCCCTAGTTTGTGTCAAGTTAACATAAATTAATCAGCACACCAGAATTAGCAAAACATTTTGAAACTTGACAGATCTTCCCTAGCCATGTCCAATTGGTCACATGAGGTGTGTCTTGTCACTGTTTCTCTGAAGTGGGAAGAAGGCCATCTACCTGATGGCCACTCACCACTCTTCCTGGGAGTCATCCTGGCTCTCTCGCTTTCCCACGGCCCATTAAGGTCTCTCTTTGTTTGTCAATGAACGGAAGAGGTAAGGTCAGAGGCCCTGAGTCTTGTCCTCAGGGCAGTCATCTTACGGTAGTGCTGAGCCGTACAGATCTGGCCTCTCTGATACTGAAAGCCTCTCAGGGGTGATGTGATATCTGTTCGATACCATTACTTTCCTATGTCATGTATGCTCCTACTCAAAGCCTCCAGACTCTGGAAGGAATGGCTAAATCTTCTCCTAGGTATTAGACCATGGCTGACCTGCCCCTGTCAGTTCTTGGTAGTGGGTCAGGGGAAGAGATGGCTGCTGCCTGGAGTTGGGCAGGTTCCACTGCTGGTAGGAAGCCCTCCATGTCACTAGGCTAAGGCTGCCAACACCAATACCTTGGAGTCCCTGCTACAGCTTTACTCAATAGCCTCTCAGGATCTCCTTGAAGGAATTCTGTCACCACCACACTCAACCTGGCCCCGGCAGCTCTCTGAACTGTGGAGGAAGAGACCACGCCCCTGAATGGGGATGTTATATTATAAAAGCTGGCAAAAATCTCATTGAAACAGGTTTATTCCAGACTTTAAAAGAAGATATTGAAACGCCCCAAATAATTGAGAAAAATCTTTAAAGACAGTACTTCAGAACTTTTTTTTTTTTTACCTCATGTATATTAAGTTAATAGCAAAGTGTACATTTGAGATTAGTTAGGAAAATATAGGCTTGATAGAACTTTTTGCTTCTTTAATAGAGAGTAGTCTTTATAACTCGGCACTTGCTGTGCACACTGCCACACATCTATCATTGTCTCTAAGTGTCCCCAATGAACATAACCAGTATATGTGTGTGCTAATGTTCTCATGTATGCATGTGTGTGTACGTGTATTTATATATATATCTAGTTTTGTTTCCTTGTCTGGGATTATGGGATATTCTATNAAAAAAATAGAATTAGGATTCTTACTTTTCACTGCCTCTAAAAGTCAATTGCAGCCGGGCGTGGTGGCGCACGCCTTTAATCCCAGCACTCGGGAGGCAGAGGCAGGTGGATTTCTGAGTTCGAAGCCAGCCTGGTCTACAGAGTGAGTTCCAGGACAGCCAGGACTACACAGAGAAACCCTGTTTCGAAAATCCAAAAAACAAACAAACAAATAAAAGTCAACTGCGGATCGATCATAGCCCCAGATGTGAACAGAAAAATAGAAGATTCTATAAAAATATGTGAAGATATATCATGTTCTTATATGAGAAAAAGTTTAAACAGAAAACAAAGTTACTATTAATAACAGAACATAATGGAAAACTAGGCCATATAGAAATTTTGAAACTCTTTCAATAATTTTTAAGGAAGTGGAAAGGTGAGTCACAGGTCATGATAACTTCTTACTCATGAATCTGAGAACGGAGCTCTGGTTAGAAAACGTCTAACTCAAATACCCAGAAAATCTACTAAGAGGGAATGGAAGATGGAGACTGTGATTTTATAATATCAAATAGTGAATAAACATCTTAAGAGATGCTCAGCTTCCTTAATCATGAGTGGAATACTGATTCAAAACAAAATGAGTGTCACACAAAAGCCATGACTCAGTAAGCAAACTGAAGAGCAAGTGTTGCAATATCAGATGCCTGACTGCCAGCCCCCACCCCTGTGCCAGTGATACATAGGCTTTTTTTTTTTTTAAACCTCTTCAGATCAGCTTGTCGACTAGATAACTTCTTAATTAAATCTTCATACCTAAGTGTATATTTCTGGAAACAAATACAACTCTGTAGGCCAATTGTACAAAGGTCATAGTCAGGACATGGCTGTGGATCCAGCACCATGATCTGACCAAAACAGCCCATTCAAAATTTGAGCATTGTCTCAGTAACATCTCTGATGGACCCAGGAGCCACGCCATGTCTCCACAGTCTCCTTCGTAGTCTGGTTACTCAGTAGACTTTTTCTCAGTTTGAGTTGCCTGATGTTTATCATGGTGAGATTTGGTTCCCTGGGTTGGGCTGTAGAATGACTGAAGTCGTGTTGTGTTCTTGATGGGCTCCATCAGGAGGTATGAAGGCTCCCCACTGGCTGTGTCAACTTCTGTTACATAGTTAAAATATCCATAGCTCTCTTCTCTTACTAGCAATGTACATTAATTAGATCTCTCTTTTTTTTCTTTTTTCTTTTTTTTTCTTTTCTTTTTTCTTTTTTTGGTTTTTCGAGACAGGGTTTCTCTGTATAGCCCTGGCTGTCCTGGAACTCACTTTGTAGACCAGGCTGACCTTGAACTCAGAAATTAACCTGCCTCTACCTTCCCGAGTGCTGGGATTAAAGGCGTGCGCCACCATGCCCAGCTAATTAGATATCTTATTTCTTTAGTTATTATTAGTTATATCATGGAGAGATGTTTTTTCATGTCAATAATCAATCTAATATTCACCCATTGGTTTGAGCATTCATTGATGATTCTTGGCTGAATTAATTTTCATTCTCATGGACAACCAACTTTCATTCTCATGGACAACAACTTTAATAACTGACATTCCTTATCACTCTATATTGGCTAGCATCATGTGAGTTAGGACCTCTCCTCTGATTTTACTCAGTGGGATAAAATAACGAATTTTGTACTTTCGAACCAATTGTACTTATTCCTGTGAATGTATTGTCCCAGAATGGCTGGTACGAGCCTCTTCTCTTTGGTTCTTCCACGTTTTCATATATCTCCTGCAGCCTTTGAGGACTTCATGCTCTTTCTCTTTAACAGGTAAAAACGGTGCAGTTATGGAGCCATGCATTTTCCTGGGAACTCTTTGCTTCTTTAATAGAGAGTAGTATTTATAACTTGGCACTTGCTGTGCACACTGCCACACTTGTATCAATGTCTCTAAGTGTCCCCAATGAACATAACCAGTATATGTGTGTGCTAATGTTCTCATGTATGCATGTGTGTGCATGTGTATTTATATGTCTCTCTAGTTCTGTTTCCTTCGTCTGTCTGTCTGTCTGCCTGTTTGTCTGTCTGTCTGTAATCTATCTTTAAAGCTATGAGTTTATATCCATATTTTGAGTACTGAATCAATGTCATAAGACAATATATTTTAGCTTCCAACTTCTTATACTCGTCTCTGTCCTTCTCCAACCACAGTGACTTATTTCCCATTGTGTATTTCCTGGTACCCTTTCCATAGTCAAGAGGCAAATATAGCTTCATTCTCATTAGCCCTGATTTGTGAGCTGCTCTGACTCTGAAGAGCTTGCTGTTAAGTCCTTGTCCCTGGTCACAGCTCTAGCACTGATAAAAGAACCCAAATGAGTCTGTGGCTCTGGCCCCAGTTAATTGCTGACTAAGATCCAAGCATTAACCAAGGGGAAGGGAAAATGTTGGCTGGGTAAAATGTAAAAAAAATAAATAAATAAATAAAAATAAGAATTAAGAAGATGAAAGATTAGTTGAGATCTGTGTGTAGACAGTTCACTTGGGAAGGTAAATTAGTGATCAGACTGTGGAGGGGTCAGAGTGGGGTAGGGACACAGAAGTCACTTGGTATCTTGCCGGCCTGTGAGCAATGGCTTTGGAGTTCACAGAAGCTTATAAAATCAATTCTAGATTCAGTCACTGGGAAGAAGTCACAGGCTTTTAAATGTCTATCTCAATGGCATCTTTTGGAAGGCTGCTAAGCAGGGACCTTCCCCATTACTTTCTGAGCTTAGACAAGTGTATAGCACAGGATGCACATGACCCAGCAAGTCACCCAGGATGAGCCTGTGGGAGAAAATACAAGAAGTAAGAGGCACCAAAAACAGATGTTTAAAAAGTAAAATTATTCATAGCTTACAACATACTGCAGGCTCAGATCCAAGGTGAAGTCAAAATATGCTCAAGAGAAGTTTCTGGATTAGTGACCTCCATGTTTCTGTGTCCTCTGTCTCCACTAAGTATAGGAGTGCATGAGAACACACATGAACCAGTTTATATAAAGATGTAGGGTTTAAAAGATGTAGGGTTTATATAAACACATGAACCAGTTTATATAAAGATATAGGGTTTAAAATCCTTCTATTCAAATTTCCACTGTTTTGTTGTTTTTGTTTTGTTTGTTTTTGTATTTGAATACTGTCTTTGTGCCTCTAGTTAGTTTAGCTAAGGGTTTATGTATCTTGTTGATTTTCTCAAGAACTCCTGGATTTTTTGATTCTTTGTATAGTTATCTTTGTTTCTACTTGGTTGATTACAGTCCTGAGTTTGATTATTTCCTGCCTTCTACTCCTCTTGGGTGTATTTGCTTCTTTTGTTCTAGAGCTTCCAGATGTGCTATCCAGCTGCTAGTGTGTGCTCTCTCCAGTTTCTTTATGGAGGCACTCAGAGCTATGAGTTTTCCTTTTAGCACTGCTTTTATTGTGTCCCATAAATCTGGGTATGTTGTGCCTTCACTTTCATTAAATTATAAAAAGTCTTTAATTTCTTTCTTTATTTCTTCCCTGACCAGGTTATCATTGAGTAGAGTTGTTCAGCTTCCATGTATATGTAGGCTTTCTATTGTTTTTGTTGTTATTGAAGACCAGCCTTAGTTCATAGTGGTCTGATAGAATACATGGGATTAATTCAATGTTCTTGTTTCTGTTGAGGCTTGTTTTGTGACCGATTATATGATTAATTTTGGAGAAGGTACCATAAGGTGCTGAGAAGAAGGTATATTCTTTTGTTTTAGGGTGAAATGTTCTGTAGATATCTGTTAAACCCATTTGGTTCATAACTTTTATTAGTTTTACTGTGTCTCTGTTGAGTTTTTGTTTCCATGATCTGTCCATTGGTAAGAGTGGAATGTTGAAGTCTCCCACTATTATTGTGTGAGGTTCAATGTATGCTTTGAACTTTAGTAATGTTTCTTTTACAGATGTGGGTGCCCTTGCATTTGGGCCATAGGTGTTCAGAAGTGAGATTATCTTGGTGGACTTTTCCTTTGATGAGTATGCAGTGTCCTTCCCCATCCTAGACTGAAGGAAAAACCAACCAAAGACTGCCCCACCTAGGGATCCATCACACTTGCAGACAACAACCCCACACACTATTAGTTATGTCAAGAAGTGCTTGCCAACAGGAACCAGGTATGGCTGTTCCCTGAGAGGTTCTACCAGCACCTGACAATACAGATGCAGATACTCACAGTCAACCATTGGATTGAGCCCAGGGACTCCGATGAAAGAGCTAGGGGAAGGACTGAAGGATCTGAAGGGGATTACAACATCATAGGAAGAACAATGTCAGCTAACTGGACCACCCAGAGCTCCCAGGGACTAAACCACCATCCAAAGAGTATACTTGTAGGGAGCCATGGCTCCAGATACATATGTAACAGAGGATGGCCTTGTCTGACATCAATGGGAGGGGAGGCCCTTGGTCCTGTGGAGGCTTGATGCCCCAGTGTAGGGGGGACACTAGATTCGTGAGGTGGGAGTGGGTGAGTGGGTAGAGGAGCACCCTCATAGAGGCAAAGTGGAGGAGGGAGAGGGGGCATGGGATGGGGGGGAGTTGTGGGGTAGTAACCAGAAAGGGGGTTATCATTTGAAATGTAAATGAATAAAAATGATTAAAAATCAAAACAAAACAAATCAAAACAAAACCCCTTTTATTCAAGCCCAGGCACATAACATACAAATTACTTAAATAAGACAATGAAGCACATCCTATTATAGTTATTTATTTGCAAGAAGATCAGTTTTATTTGATGCAAAAATAACAAATTCCAGAATGCAGCTGTTGAAAATTTGGGTTGTGTCCTTTCCTGTAGCCTGGTGTCAGGTCAGGCTGAGTCTTCATGCCTTGGACATCTGGAAATTGTGACTCAATATTTTATGAATACTGGACTAACATATCTGTGTCCAGTTTGATCTTGAGGCCGTGGAAGAGAAAGGCTAGATTTGGTTGAAGCTGTTTGGTGCAGTCTCCCTTCGGTGCCCTCATGATTTGTTTACTTTGTTGCTCTAGAGCTTTGGGTATGAATTTCAGTGAAAATTCCTTCCAATTAGGTGATACCCAACTTAGGGGTGTTTCCAATAAGCTGTGCTCCTGAATGGTTCAATGGTTTTACTACCAGGGGCTTTACACAGCTCTTCCAATGCAGTCAGCAGATATGACCACCCAGAGACATGACTATAAAGAAGGGTAGGGATATGTGTGAGGTCATTATCTAGAAATCTCTTCACTAAGGGAGTGTTATTTCTTCTTCTGGATAAATTGAGGAGAAAGTGTTTTGCCCTAAGTGAATTAACTCAGTTTATGCATTGGCGCATACTCTGTCTTCTGTGTTTCCATATAGGCTGGAATTGTGGTATCTTTCCACATGAGCATGAAGAAAGAACCCCAGGGAGATGGCTGGACAAAGAAAAAAAGTTCTCCTTATTTATCTTATTTTTATTTTTTGAACTCTCTCTCTCTCTCTCTCTCTCTCTCTCTCTCTCTCTCTCTCTCTCTCTCACACACACACACACACACACACACATAATCCTAATTGTGGTTTCTTTTCTCTTTACTCCCAGTTCCTCCTCCCCTCCCCAGCCCTCCCATCCGAACCTATCTCCCTTCTGCATCTCACTATTAAAAAAATGGTATCTTGAAGAATAGAAATAAAATAATAATATAATATAAAATTAAACCAAACACATTGGATTAGGACAAAATAAGCAGAAGGAAAAGAGCCCAAGAAAAGGCATGAGAAACAGTTATACATACAGAGGCCCACTCATTTGCACACTCAGGAATCCTTAAAAACACAAAACTGGAAGTCATGGTAAATATACAAAAGACTTGTAGAGTAAAAGAAAGATAATATAAATAAGAATAAAAACAAAAATGATTTTAAAAAAAGAAAGAAAAAGAAAAGTCTTCACATGAGACAAAGAACCTCTAACAATGCCATTGTTTTCTGTCTCCCATCAACTGCTGGGCATGTGATTTACCCTTTAGAGTAGTTTGTTTCCCCAATGAGATTTCCTTGGAGAAGACTAAATTTTCATTTGCAAGTGTTTATCAGTTGGAGATTGCTTTTGGGTTAGGAATGGGGCTGATGAGTATGAATGGATCTATTTGGATTCTTCTACATGACGCTGTCCAGTTTTGCCATTATCATTTGTTGAAGATGCTGTCTTTCTTCCAGGGTATAGTTCTGTAATACAAATATCAGGTGTTCATAGGGTTCTGGATTTATGTCTTGGTTTTCAGTTTGATTCCATTGATCAATGTGTCTGTCTTTATGTCATGATATCTCTGTAGTACAATTTGAGGTTGAGGATAGTGACATTTCCAACAGTTCTTTTAGTATTCAGTATTGTTTCAGATATCGTGTGTGTGTGTGTGTGTGTGTGTGTGTTTTCATGTGATGCTGAAAATTGTCAAAGCAATTGTACTAAAATCAGGAACTAAAATCCTAGTTGTCCACTCTCTCCATACCTATTCAATGTTGTACTTGAAGTCTTAGCTACAGCACTAAGAGAAGTGAAGGAAATCACAGAGATACACATGGAAAGGAATAAGTCAAAATACCTTTCTTTGCTGATGATATGATACTATACATAAGTAATTCTAAATTTCCACCGGGAACTCCTACAGAGGATAAGTATTTTCAGAAAAGTTGCTGGATACAAAATTAACTCACAAAAACCATCCTGTATACATATAACACGTGGACTGGGAAAGAAATATGGGAAACAACTTTTATAATATCCTCAAAAATAGAAAATATCTTGGGGGGTAACTCTAAAAAAGGAAGTGAGAGACTTGCATGATTAAACTTTACAACACTGAAGAGGATATATCAGAAGATGGAAAGATAGCCTATGCTCATGGATTGGTAGGATTAACACAGTAAAAGTGGCCGTCCTACCCAAAGCTTTGGGTATCTACAGATTCTATCTACAGATTCAGTGCAATTCCCATCAAAATTCCAATACAGTTCTTCACGGATCTTGAAAAAGTTGCTTTTGAATGAGGGCTGCTGTCTTTGAGGCAGCTAAGCTCATGAGGTATAGGGCAAGCTTGCCTTTAAGAGTCTGCTGTGAAGGCCAGGGAGATGGCTCGGTGGGTAAACTGTGTGCTGCACACTTAGCACGAATGTGTCAAGATGGTAGAGCTGTATTCCACCATGGATCTGGGAGTACAGACTTTGAGATCATAATGAAAAATGAATGAATTTTGAGTGTCTCAAAACCCTTTGAACACTTTCTTTATGCCGCCGTAGAAGGTTGAGCCTATACCCAGAGTTTGTTGTTACTTACTTCAGTACTGCACATGTCGTTGCCCTGTCTAGCCTGTTATTATGAACTCAATTGTGCTGGCTGACTGCTTCGGCCCTAAGCTCCCTGCACCACTACAATCGTATGCCCAGACTAGGCAACTCTCCCTACTGCTCCTTGAAGTGTGTTACTGTCTCTTGCTTCTTCAGAACACGTACAGGGGCCTTAGGACCTGAATATTTACCATTCCAAGTTCAAGGGCCCCTAAAGCCACAATATAACATTTTATTTAATTTTCAGGCCCAATTCTGCTGTCTTTTCAGTGTTTAGCTATCTGTAGCTCCATACCCTGGCCCCTTGACCTACTTTCTTTCAAGCTCAGAAAAGTCCTGTCTACTTGCTTTTTCATAACACTCACTACCCTCTGGGTAGATGCGTCAGAGTTATTCTCAGAAAAATCTCCAAGTGGATGTAGACATAGGCATCTAGTTTTCCTCAGAAATCTGACTTCACTCATAAGATGCTAACCTGGGTTTGAGAATTCAGTCATGAAAAAAAAAATGGGGTTAGAGAGTAAAAGTTGGCCAACTGTTGTAAGAGGTCATGGGAGAGACTTTGTGTAAGGAGAAGTTTGATGAAAGGAAGAAATGAGCTGGGTCCACAGATTCCCACATAACAGTGGAATCAAAGCACAAGACATTCCTGTAGAGTGGTCCCATCCACAGATATCCCCTGCTGCTGGGTTTCAATGAAATCTGACTTGGTGCAAGGCATTCAGATATACAGATGCAAGCTGGTAGAGTGGATCAGTCTGCGAAGGTTCTTGCTGCTTCTCAAGTCTGAAGACTTGAGTTCCCTTCCAGGAATTCTCATGGTGGAAGGAGAGAACTAAAAGTCACAGAGAGCAAGGAAAGCATTTGTGTTGGTTGTATATATATATATATATATATATATATATATATATATATATATATATATAAACCCAAACAAACAAAAACAAAAACCAAAACCCGAAAACCAAAAAAAATCCCCACTGCCCTGGCAGATTTGTCGTCTTCTAGAAAGGATCAAATTTACCCAGTTCCAGGAACCAGTCGTTGGAAGCGCGCGTAGCCTAATCAAGGCATACAAAAGCCAATTGTGTTCCATTACAACATAATTGTAATTTTTTCCTTACAGTATATTTGGGACTAATCTCTGTAATTTCCACTTTAAAGGAAAAAAAGACATAAAGATACCATCAAATAACAAAAAGATACAAAGATTACAGATATAGAATGTGTTCTTGGTGATCTCATCCAAATAATCTCTTTTTCCCATGGGGCTAAAACCTTTCCTTGCTACAGGACCATGCTAGAAATGTACAAAGAATTCTATTATAGAGAATTATTACTATTTGATTTGTCACCCTTCTGCTAAATTACCGATACTTAAATCTGTAAAATTTGGTACATTATACAAAATTTTCTTAATCCCACAGACCCCAAGGAGGAAGACCACCTACCCAAATTATGGCCCAATCAAAGCAAGCTTTATTTGTGTAGACATCAGAGCCGAGTCAGCAGGTGTCTGCCTGCTCATAAGATGGGGTTCATGAGATCAGCCTGAGCTATTTTCGCAAGCCCTTTTTATAGGACAAAGCCATAGGGTAGGGGATGTAAGCATGGCTACAGAAGTGAGACGAGGCAGTTAAGGAAAACAGTCATGGAAAAATAGGTATAGAAAGTTTCTGAGAACAGGTGGCTCCTGGCAGTTGGTTTACAGTACATTCCAAGGTTATTGTGATAAGGAGCTGCCCAGCTCTGAGAAATAGAAACTCACTTTTTATGGCAAACAGAAACTTAACTTGGCTACAGACACAAAATGGCTTCTGGGAACAAAATGGTGATGAGCTGGTTTCTCATGTTCGTTGTAGACACATTGTGTCTTCAGTCTTCTAGATTGATGATTAAATAGATCGATGGCATCAACTGTTAGAATCAGCTGAATCTTTCAGTATTTTGGTTAAAGAAAATCCCTATCAGTCCTCCTAAATCTACTATCTACTCTTTTGGTCAAACATCTGCTATCTAACTAAAAAAAAAAAAGCTAAGTATCCTATCAACATTAAGTAAAACGTGTCTGAGGCATGCCTACAAAAGAAAAACATATACTGCTGTAAGCAAAATATCAAAATTGGTTCCAGACCTCCTACCTGAGCTCCCAGGACAGGGAAAGCTAAGGGAATAAAAAGGGAAAATCAGGTGGTTTCATCAATTGGGAAAAGACATGCATCAAGAACTCCCATCTGGAGAGAAAGGACTTCATGGGGTATGTCTGCCCATTTTCTGTTCCATCACTTATGAGGAGAAAACCCAGTTAACTTTATATTTCTCACCTCAAATTTGTACCAACTTCTGCTGGAGACACATACACCCTTCTAGATTGTGGAAAATCTAGGTGGGATTTATTTTCAAGTACAATGACAGTTGGATACCCAAGTATCTAAGTTGCAAACTCTGCTGACAAAATTTCTAATTCTCATCCTTTCTATTTCTTAATTTTTTTTTATGTTTAGATGTCTTGAAAATTGTCCAAGGCATTTGGAATTTTCCTTAGTACTATGTAAATGACAAACACACTGCCAGACTCGGCTTTAGTAAAGGTCCAAATGAAGACACTGTGTTCTTCGTTCATCAAGCTTTTACTATGTCTGTTTGCCTACTCATGCTTCCAACCTCCCTGAACCAAGTCTTTATGTTAGGAAAGATTCTGTGACTCAAGGGAAAAGTATAGTGATTACTGTCTCACTTTAGGGTTTTGAAAACAAAGCGTTTGTTCTATACTTCATTTTTTGTTTTTGTTTTGGTGGGGTTTTTCTGTTTGTTTGTTTTTTGTTTTTTTTGAGACAGGGTTTCTCTGTGTAGCCCTGGCTGTCCTGGAACTCACTCTGAGTTCTGGCTGTCCTCGAACTCAGAAATATGCTTGCCTCTGCCTCCCAAGTGCTGGGATTAAAGGAGTACGCAACCACTGCCCAGATATCTTACATTTTCAAGTAACAGTCCATCACTGAGGGAAGTCAGGGCAGGAACCTGGAGGTATGAGCCAATGCAGAGACTATGAAGAAGTGCAGGTGGGAGCTGATGCAGAGACCTTGGTGCTGCTTATAGTCTCCCTCTCCTTGGCTTGCTCAGCCCCTTTTCTTATAGGATCACCCATCCATGGGGGTGATCCCATCTACAGTGAGTTGAGCCCTCCCACATCAATTATCACTCGAATGTCCCACAGATTTTCCCACAGACCATTCTCAACCGAGGTTCCCCCTTTGTTAATGACTTTAGCTTGTGTCAACATGAGATAACAGTGCTGTGAGGTAAGCCTACCTGAGACAATCACACTGACGATAGATCGATCGATCGATCATAAAGCCGAGAAAAAAGTCTTTATTGCTGGTCGATGACTGACTACATAGGGAACTTGCCCAAACCATGAAGCTGTGGATCTCACAGGTCTTTGTCTTTCATACTGAGCACCCACATCCTGGTTGGCAAATTTCAGTTAGTAAGAAGAGGAACTACAGAAGCCAAAGCAACAGCGAGGTTAGTACATTCAGACTTTTACTCAGAGACTTCCTGGGAATCCATGGACTTAGCTCTTATGCCTGATTTAGCAGGTGACCTAGGTCTACATTCCTGTTTTGTAAGGAGTTGTAGCCCACTTCCTGGGTTTCAAGGCCTGGGTGGGGCTTTTAACCTGATGTCAGTTGTGTCAAGGTTTGGGAGAACAAAAGACAGTGACACATCCACCAGAGTGTTGGTTGATTAAGATGCTGATTTCCTTTTTCTGTTACCTTTACTTCTCTAGGTCGTTGTGTGTCTCGATTATTTTAACTTTAGATACCGTGATGTTAGTTTCGATTGTCAACGTGACACAACGGCGTCCCATAAAGGGCTATGGAAGAAGGAATTTTTTTTTTTTCTTACTTGGCTTTCACTCTCATTGGCAAGTTCATCTACACTGCTGCTGCCGATTCCTTTACTGATATTAGAATGAGCTTCTTTGGGCTTCCACCATGCAAGGAAACCCACTGGTTCTTCGGAAATCTTCCAGGCTTTGGCGTCAGATTGGAACTGCCAAGGCACATGGATGAGCAACTATTGATTTCTTGATCTCCCTGGTGGGAGACAGGCACTGAAAGACTACTTGGTCTACATAGTGAAAGACAATAGTGTAAGCATGGCTACAGAAGTGAGACCAGGCAGTTAAGGAAAGTAGGTCAAGGAAAAATAGGTATAGAATGTTTCTGAGAACAAGTGAATATATATGTGTATACACACACACACACACACACACACACACACACACACACACACACATATTCATTCTTTTGGTCTGGTCTTCTAGAGAACTGTGACTAATACTAATACTGATAATGTTCCTGTTGTGTGTTACACGTAAATGTGTCAGACACAGATGGCATAGCTCTCTATGAATTAGGAAAACAAAGTCTTTCAGGGGGAAGGTGGGGCAGACAAGCATACAGGGAATATCTATGCAACTCAGGACCCTACTTGGTTCGGGCTTTGTACACACTCCATCTTTGGAGAGTATAGCAAGCAACCTGTTAGCAACGTAGCATTCTCAACTGCAAAAGGGTTTAAACCATGAAACACATTGATCCACTTAGTAATGCCGTGATAAGCTTTGTTTCTAGTCAAACACAGTCTGGAACAGAGTCTGGGGCTGACTGAGACCAGCTTGTGGTACATGTACAATGAGGTGGAGTGTAACCTCAAGTGAACTTTGAGAAAGAATCCCCTATTTAATATTTATGCCTGTGCACAGCTGGGCATGTCTATGATAAAAAGCTAATGCATTATGGGAACAGATATGAGCAATGAACAATGGTTTGTTTATGTAATTGAAGAATCTCAACTACTAGAGACCCATCCACTACATCTTTAGTAACAAGGCTCTTCCTTACCCTGAACCCCATAAAATGAAACCCAAATAATAGATGGGAACCCTTGAACACCTTCCCTCATATGCTGCTCTCTGAGAGTGATCATAACTTTCCACCACTTCACTTTGAATTAAAATGTCCATGTTACATTTGCAAATCAGTGTGAGCTTTTATTTCAGTTGTTCATATAAGAGACAGGGATGAGGAATCACCCAGCCCAGGCACCATCTGTTTGAAACATCTCTCTGCCTGGGGAAGATTAGAGGAGAACTTCCGGCTTTGGCTGCCTCTTAACTCAGGTGTGAAGATTCAAGGCTGCAGAATTTGAGACTTTTGGTCAAGGACCTCCATGTACTCCTGGACCCACTTCTGTTTGGGGTCTACGCAGATAGACCTACCCCGCTTGGTCTGGAAGCTGTGGAGAGATGGAATACTCAGAGGTAGTGCTCAGGGCATGGCCCACAGCTCGACAGACCCCATTCACTTTTGCTCCAGAGATGAAGGAGCTGCTTGGCAGGAGGGGAGGATGAGGAGGGGTAGAAGGGAGAACCCTGAGAAGGAAGCCCTGGTCTTGCTGTCCTACTTGAAGCTTTCTCATCTACTGGGGAAAATCCCTCTGAGCTCCTGGAAAATTACAGATTTCTTCTCTTCCAGTCAGTTTCCCTATGTGGGTAAGGAGCTGTTCAGATAAGAGGCTGTACTTATTTGTCTCGCTCCTCTGTATGCCCTGACCACTCTCCCTTGACTCTGACTGGGTGTTCTGGGTAGGGAATCACTTACATCACAGCTTCCCGGTGGCAATGGTTATTGTTGATTCTCTCGTAGCTCTGCAGCACCCGAAGGGGGATCTTCCGTGTTGTTACACTAAAGCAGCAGGAGACTGGAGTCTTATCTGAGAGCAATTTTGTAAAGAAAGAGGGTTAGGGGACATCTCAGAGTCCTCTCATAAGGGAAGACAGGGTTGGGCTGCTCCTAGGAGTCACTGTTCCCAAGTTCTGTTTCTAGGGTCTAGTGACAGAATATGTTCTAGGAGTCAGTGTCCTCTGTTGACCTAAAGGATTCCTCACTGATGACTGTTTATCATGAAATCTCATTGACTGAATTCTGACCTCTAGGAGTCAGTGTCCTCTGTTGACCTAAAGGATTCCTCACTGATGACTGTTTATCATGAAATCTCATTGACTGAATTCTGACACAGGAAAGTAAGTTCCAAGAACTCACTGTCCATCACCTTGCTGCTGTGAGCTTGGAATCAACCTTTTTTTTTTTAAATCTAGGAAGCCTCTCCATGTGCAAGTATCCACATATGGCTGTGATTCTGGAAGCCACTCTAGATCAAGACCCCAAAGCACTTCTTCAAGACATCATTCCTATCACTGTTTGTGATGCCCTTCTTACCACAGAGCCACTCCTGGGCCATCTCCTCAAACAAGGAGAGGGCAGTATCTGCAGTGGCTGTATGCAGCATCTTGTCCCAGGACTGGTGTCATGAGACATCACAGGGCCTGGTCTCAGTGCTCTAAACATTTACTGCTGGTTCTGCCTAGCTTTGGCACGTTGGCTTTTTGCTAACTTCTTCCATACTCTCCATCTTAAAAATTGCAGATCATACAGCAGCTCTGGGATGCCTTGTGCTCAGATGTTAGTGCCTGCTAAACCATTTATCTTAGGAAAGGAGATGCCTTACCTGGGCCAGCCAGCTCCTCTGGGCTGACAGTGACAGCTATGAGCAGCAGGCACAGAAGCACTGTGTAGATCTTCATGTTGAAGGCAAAGATTTTGGAGTGAAGGCTAGAGTCCTCTCAGTTGGTCCAACTCTGCTAGTCTGGAGGCTCTAATCTGCCTTTTATAGGGAGCAGGAAATCTGCAGACAGGATCATGCCTAATGGAAAATGAAAGCAAGGTCTCTGTTATGCTGAGTAGTCATCAGATCATGAGGTGATTTCCTGGCAGCTGGAAGGAAGCTCAGCAAAAAATAAGATGGTAAAATCTTTGGCTAACTTAGACTGTGAGACAGAAACTTTGAAGGGCAAGCATCTGAAACCGGCAGCTTGGAGGAAGCAGTCCCACTGGATCAGGGATTCAGAAACTTTGAAATGAAAAACATCTGTATAGAAGAAAGAAAGGTTACCATGGAGTAAAGAGAGGCCAGATGCTTCCTTTTGGGGGGTGCTAGGAGACTAGAGATAGGCCTGAGTCTTTGCCTCTGGTCCCTTTTACACTAGGTTATTGCAACCCTAAGGCTGGTGGGTTCTTCAGAACCCAGATGGGCTCCAAAGAACCCTGAAAACATGGTAGACTCAAGTCTCCTTCTCTTCCGTCTCCTCTTCCTTTTTCTTTTATTGCTTGGAATTTTACATGTTAGCCAGAACCTTGCACATGACAGCCAAATAAGTATTCTACCACTAAATGGCAGCTATCCCTCAGCCCCTTTTTAGTTAGTTAGTTAGTTAGTATTCTAGATGAGGACTAAGTAGATCTGGCTCTCCTAAATTTACTATGCCCCCAGGCTGTCCTCGTTCTGTAATTCTCCCATATCAATCTGGCAAATGCTGTAATGACAGAGTTGCTCTACTATGTCTGTCCTAGCCTGAAAATCCTGGAGAACTGGGCACCATGTGTGAATTCTACAGTGGTAGGGATCCTGCAGGAGCATAGCTCACTACATCACAGAGCTGTTTTCTTGCAGAATCCTTAATATATGTATGACTTTTGTCTGGGAACTTCAATCACAATAACCCTGTTGGCCAAGCATCCTGTTCAATGTGTGTGGAGGCCAAATGGTGTCATGCCCAGTCTCGTTCCTCATTAGCATAGGCAAATCTTCCTGATTAGTAGGCAGGAAGAACATCTTCAAGTGAGAGATATAGTTAGTGAAGCCACTCAGAATTAAATCTCTGAGTTATACCTGATATATTAAGCCACCATGAGCTAATGGCTAATATTTCATGATTTTCTGGGTTTTGACCTCTGTCAGATACAACATTTAAATGCAATACACAGTAGTACATTATATCTAAAGTTATAACAATCAAGAAGACACTATGACCTAAAAAAAAAAAAAAAAAAAAAAAGCTAGCAAGGCCAAACTCCTCAGGATGTCATGAGTCGTGGTACTACTTAATCCAAGTGATTATTTTCCCTGTGTCTACAGAGTCTTTTCCTGAAATGGAGACTTGTTTCAGGCAAGGTTTGAAGTGCAAGAAGGCTAACAGACATAAGAAAGCATGATGGACTAAGGGCATGGTGTCCTAATTTGAACCTTCCCTGCAGACATGATTTATCACAATGTTTGTCATTTAGAAAAATTTAAAGAGAATTTCAAATATCTAAGACAGTTTTCAAAATATCTAAACATGAAAAGAATGATTTAAGAAACATAGAAACAGGGGATTGGGGATGTTGTTGATGGGTTCTTGGGCTTAGGCAGTTGGAATACCCAACTGTCATTGCAGATGAAGAACACGAGCCAGCATTTCTGCAGTCCACAAATCCAGTAGAAGTTGGTACAAGTTTGAAGTGAAATGTTTGAACCAAAGTGTTTATCACCTTTAGTATTAAATGAATCTAAGAGTTTATAATATTAATAATTATAGCACAAAATCAAACACACTGATTGATGTATAAAAATGAGGACACAAATATAAGTCTACACACATACAGTCACCTACTACAGATTGTTTTTTTTTACTATGGAAATCAGTGTGGTGGTTCTTCCAAATCCTAGAAACTGATCTATACCACTTTTAGACATCCACCCAAAAGACTCTGTATCCTACTATGGAGATACTTGCATATCTATGTTCAGTGGTGCTCTATTTACAATATACAGAAATTAAAAGACAACCCAATGAAAATGTGTTGCATTTGCATAATGGACTATTACTCAACTGTTAAGGAAAACAAAATCATGAAATTAATAGGCAAATAGATGGAATTAGAAGCAATCCAGGTAAACCAAACCTAAACATTGTGCTCTCTCATATGTGGATGCTAGCTGTGAACAGTGAGCTGTGAACAATGCTGTCCTGGAAAGACATGTCCATTGGTACAATAGAGGTGTGAATTGCACCAATTCACTCTCTGGTTGGATTTGGGATGCACTCCATCAGGTGGATCATGTGGCATATACATATATATATATATACACAAGCTCATAGGCATTCCAAAATCAGTGATCTTGTAAATTGACTACAGACTTTATGATTCCATTATTTTTAGAGATTCTAGGGGACAGATTGGTTTTGCCCCATAAACAAAACCAAAAGCAAATTTTTGAAAATGCCCAACTATGATCAGTTATTCTATTGCCCAGGACTTAGTCTAGCATGAGAGAGAGAGAGAGAGAGAGAGAGAGAGAGAGAGAGAGAGAGAGAGAGAGAGAGGATTTTTTAAAAATTATCACTACCTTTAAGATTGAGTTAATATAATTAATCATAAGCCTGTCTAGAATGCTAACTAGTAGCTTTTAAGCAATGTTTCTTTTCTTGGCTTCGGTATTGCACCATCAACTAAACTTTCTGTAAAGCTGGCTAACTGGTTAGACCTGAAGACTGTAGAGAGGTCAGAATGCTGCAAGTCTAGAGCCTAATTCCAATTTACCTTGAACTATCTTTAGCATCTAAATCACCATTGCTTGCCCACATCTGGGCAGGGCCTAACATCCCATGACTGACAGATTGAAACCTTTTGGAATGTGCTAACTTACCAGAACTCCAATTTCCACCAACCAAAAGCATCAGACAGCATCTGAAGCCCATAGCAGACAGTTTTTTTCTACTTTGCTATAACTATTTATTTAATGCATTTTAAAAGTGTATTTATTTGTGAGTTTCTTGGTTCTGCTGCTTGTAAAAATTTCATCAATCTGTCATCACCTTGGACAATGGACTTTGAGGTAACATAAATTTATATTTTGGGGCCACGAACACTCACATTCAGCTCCAGAATAATTCCTTCTTCCCTTTGAGGTGAGTGTTGTGGGGTTTGTTTTTGTACTGATGGAAGAGTGGCAATGAAGAAAATTGAGTGCTAACAAATGACCAAACTCAATGGTCTGGAAAAAAACTTGAACAGAATGTGTTGAAATACGAAAGGACATCCAAACTAATAGAATTTTAATAGCCAATTTATACTAAACCATTGGACCAAGAACTATATCAAGGAATGTCCAAGACCAGTCAGAATTCATCAACATCCATTCAAGGGGTTAAAGTTGGGGCATAAAAGCATTAGCTGGAGAGGTACAGCTCCTTTGGCGCTCAAAAGATCATGAGTGAGCCCCTACGGTCAGACACTGAGCTATTTACACTATTGAATTTTGGTTTACGTTGATTTGGTTGTAGCTGTGCAAAGCTTCTTCCTTCTTAGGGCAAGAAAAAAGATAGCTAAGTTTCAGTTTTAGATTAACCTGCCGTTAATAGGCTTTTAACTTTTAAAGCTACACTGTTGGAATTTTTAAAAAGATTATAAAACCTGTACAGTTATACCAGGTTTTATATGACGGTTTTAACATGAAACATTGGGGACAAACAAGAAAGAAAGTGCTGAAGGTCTTCAAGGGATGGAATATTGTAATTAGCATCTGTTGTCAATTTGGCACACTTGGCAAGACAGAACCTTAAGTAAGGCATTGCTCACATCAGTTTAGTCTGTTGGCATGTCTGGGAGGCATTTTCTTGATTGCTAGTTTGATGCAGGAGGATCCAACCCACTGTGGTTGATGTCATCTCTAGACAGGCAAGCCTGGGCTGTATAAGAAAGGTAGCTGAGCCAGCCAGGCTTAACACACAAGTAAAATGTGTTCCTCTGTGGTCTATGCTTCAGTTCCTGCCTTGAGTTCCTGTTTTGGCTTCTCTCAATGATAGACTGTAACCTATAAGCCAAATAAACCATTTCCTCCAAGTTGCTTGCTTTTTGGTCAGTGTTTATCACAGGGACAGACAGCAAGGGTGAACACACATGGCATGCCTTTTCCAGATTGTCTGGGCCAAATGTTTGCTTGTGCCCTTGTTTGGAAAGGTCATAGAAACTTAAGGAGATTGAGTCTTGCTGGCGGAAGTATATGACTGGGGGCAGATTGGGTCTTTGTTGCCAGGCCCACTTCTTCTTCATGCTTCCATGCTGTCAATGTAGGGTTCAGGCCAATCCCATTATCCACCATGCCTGCTTCACCATGATGAACTGTATATGCTCTGAGATGCTAGTGCAAAACAAACCTTCCCTCCCTTAAGATGTGTCTGTCAATGCTGCATGTGTGTGCAGCATCTATCTTCGGGTATTTTGTCCCAGCAAAGTCAGTAAAACAGTCACCATATACCTTCTTCCATTTTACCTTCTAGAAGTTATGTAGCTTTGAATTCTCTATCTAGCATGCATGCATCTAATAGCTTTTTTTTTTTTTAAATGACAAAACAGGTCCCTACCTAAGCTCATTTCCCTTTTACAATTTTCACATTTGTTATAGCACCGTTTGCTCAAAATACCATCCTTTCTTCCTTGAATCATCCATGCTGCTTTTCGAAGGCAACTCGTACAGATCTATTTCTGTCCTGTTGATGTATTTTCTGTTATATCATCAGCCCCACACACCTTGGTGACTGTAAACATCTGGTAAGTCTTGAAGCCAGGTAACATGAGTTCTGTGACTTTATTTTCCAGTGTTGTGTTAAGTCACCTCTCTCTATAAAGTTTAGAACCACCTTGCCAATATCCGTTAGAGAGCTTGGTGGGATTTTGATTAGAATTCTGTTGAATGAAGAGCTCTGCTGGGGCAGAGCTTGGAGGCTGACAGTGTTGATTGTGTCTCCCTCCTATGAACACAGAGATTCCTCTATTGGCTCAGTTATTTCCCCTCACAGAGGTTTGTAGTTGTTCTCATGAGTATGTTCACATTTTTCCTTTGACTAAGTATTATGTAGTTGGTTCTTGGTGCCAGTATAAGGGACATAGAGTCATTAATTTCAGTTTGAACTCTTCATTATTGATATACTGGGAGGCCATAGAATCTTAGACATCTATCTTTGTGCTTTATAACCTTTGTTTGTGTGGATCTGTGTGTTTGCATGCACATCTGTGTGCAGCTGAGATGTATGGGTCTCTCCCTGAACCTGGATCTTGATGTTTTTGTAGGATGGAGAGTCAGCAAGACTCCGCAATCTACTGGCTGCCTCCCATCTCTGCAGTGATGTTGCAGATGGATGTTCCACCATGCCTGTTTCATTTTCGTTTCATATTTTTTTTTAAATCTGGGAGTTTTGGGATCCAAACTTAAGCACTGAAGAATTTATCCACCTATTCCATATCCTTTGTGCGTTCTGAAATACTTCTGCAATCATTAATTGTAAGAGTCTTTTAAAATATACCTGTCATTGATTCTCTGTGATTTTCTGCAGAAGTCAAACATGTTTTTCTTTCTTTCTTTTTTTTTTTTTTTTTTTTTTTCCAGATTGGCTTCTAACTTTTTTTTATTTTATTTTTTAATCCATTTTCTTTTTTTTATTAGATATTTTCTTTATTTACATTTCAAATGCTATCCTGAAAGTTCCCTATACCCTCCCCCCACCCCTGCTCCCTTACCCACCCACTCCCACTTCTTGGCCCTGGCGTTTCCCTGTACTGGGGCATATAAAGTTTTGTCCTTTCATGGGTATTTTGTTCCTTATTCTAAGGAGGAATGAAGTATCCACATGATGGTCTTCCTTCTTGGTTTTCTTGTGTTTTGCAAAATGTATCTTGGGTATTCTAAGTTTCTGGGCTAATATCCGCTTATCAGTGAGTACATATCT
>NC_034603.1:49857007-49858916 GCF_900095145.1 Mus pahari | reverse complement strand
TCTTTTATTCTTATTAGACAATAGTAAATATGCTCTTCTTGCATTTCTGACCGTAATTTGTGCCTTGATTTTTGCATGTGCTTGTACTAGATGAAGGTTTGTTTTTATTTTTATTTTCAAAGGTCTACCGTTAGTCTTGTGGGTCTTCTCTTTTATTTACTTATACCCTACTCTCATTTATCTCTCATTCTTTTGGCTGATTTAGGTTTATGTTGCTCACAGACATATACAAACATACAGCACCCATAAATATATAAGTGGAAAAAAGAGACTGCCAGGAAGAGGAGTCCTTACCTTTAAGTAGATGCTCATGAGCTCTTACAAATTGGCCTTGGGACTGACTGGGTGACAAAGATGACCTCAGTTACTTACTCTTCTTGCCTGTGTAGTTGAAGATTGGTGCTACCATATTTTGTTGTTGTTGTTGTTGTTGTTGTTGTTGTTGTTGTTTTAATGTAGGAGCTGGGAGATCTGAACTCAAATCCTCTCAATGGTCTAAGTACTTTACCCACTAACCTATATCCCCTGCCCATCTGAAACCTCCCTATGATACCTGACAAAAGCAACATAAGTAAGGATGTGTTCATTTTGGCTCACAGTTCAAGAGGGTGCAGTCTGCCATAGCATCTAGATGGTATTGTGATATGAACAATTTGGCCTGTGTTCTCAGGAACTTGTGATTTTAGTAGCAGATATATTTCAGTAGCAGACAGGAAGTACAGTGGACTATAACCTCCAAGGACCTGCTCCATGTCACTTACCTCCAAAGGTTCTACTTCCTTCCCTGAAGGTTGTATCATCTCCCCCAAATATACCACTGACTTGGGACCAAATGTTCAAACACATGAGCCTAGGAGGGACATTTAGCCATAACATAACAATTATACCAATCTATTCCTATTGCAAAAACATAATACCTTAGACACAATGATTTAAAAGAAGAGAGATTAATTACTCAAATTCTGGATTGGATGTGGTGAAGATCAAGGTACCAGTAGACTTGGTGTCTGGCCAGGGCTTGATCTGTACACCTTCTGTGTGTTCTGTCACAGCAAGAAGACACAACAAATTCCCTCAAGCCTTGTTACTAACATTAATGTCTCTTATGAAAGCAGGCACCTCCTGACTCAGTCACCTACTGAAGGTCCTGCCTTTTACTCCCATCACAATGCATGATATGGTTTGTATGTGACTGTCCCTCAATGGATACATACTGGAAGCTTGGTTCCTAGCATGGTGCTGGGTAATGATGGTGAGATGGTGGAGGGGCCTTTACGTACTGGGACTGAGTTTCTGGAAACTTTGGTGCTGGGAGCCTCACCCTTGTGAATGAATCAGTGTTGGGAGTGGTTTGAAGGTATAGCAATGAATCTTCATGGTCATTCTATGTGCCCACCCCTTTGACACTCGGCATCCTTTCTGATTTTCCGCTGTGCTGTGATGCAGCTCGGTTGCCTCACTAGCGGCCATGTTGGGTTGCTTGAGCCTCCTATCTAGACTTGTAAAGGAAGTCACCTTACTTTCTTCATACATTATACGCACAGCACAAAGGGACAAGAGTAGATTCCAATATGAATCTTGAAGGAGCACAGGCATTCAGACCGTAATACAAGTAAATTAATTCTACATGGAAGAACTGCCAGCTCCTTAAATTGCTATGTGAGGCTCTGAGGGATGAGTTCACCTCCAGGGTCCTTTCTTTCCCCTCTACAGCATCCTACACAGCATTACTCTGCCTGTCTTCTAATTTATGACTTCACCCTTGCTAGCAGCCAGCTTATATGGTTGTACTGGCTAATTTTGTGTCAACTTGACACAGCTGGAGTTATCACAGAACAGGAGCTTTAGTTGAGGAAATGCCTACATGAGATCCAGCTGTAAGGTATTTTCTCAATTAGTGATCAAGGGG
>NC_034603.1:49851148-49854673 GCF_900095145.1 Mus pahari | reverse complement strand
GTTCCAGTCCTACATCCTTTGGTGATCAACAGCAGTATGGAAATGTAAGCTGAATAAACCCTTTCCTCCCCAACTTGCTTCTTGGTCATGATGTTGTGCAGGAATAGAAACCCTGACTAAGACAATGGTCAAGGTCTTCTTGTACCACTGCAGTAGCTGCTCCTAGGCTCTCTCTTCCTCATGGTATCCTGTGCTCAGACCTGGCAACTCTTTCTGTTACTACCTCTCTGTGTGTTCCTGTCCTTACAGTCTGAGCCTACCGACTGTGTTCCTACTGCTTTCCTACCCTGAAGTTAAAGAGTCCCTACAACAAGGCTGCAACCTTTTATTTCTAATGCCTACTGCCAGTTTCTCCATATTTGGGGTGTGCAGCTGACTGGATTCTTTTCTCTGACTCAGTACCCTCCCTCTTTGCTGGCTATCTCAGAAGAGCACTGTGCATTCACAGCCTATCATGTCCACAGCCCTTCCAAAGAAGATGTGTTAGAGAGATATCCTTATAAAAATCCCAAATAGATGTGGCACATAGATGCCTGGTGTTCCTTGTTGGTGTGGCTTCACTCCCAACATGTTTACTACTCTGGGCTTCAGAATTCATTTCATGGGAAAACCATGGAGTTAGAAAAGTCTCAAGAGCATTGTGAGAGGCCATTAAGGGGACTCCATAAAAAAAAAAAAGGTGAAATTCGAAAAGAAATGGACTTGGAGAAGCTCATGACTATGGGCAGGTAATGGAAGGACTGGAGCTAGAGGGATTGAAAGGACTGTCATGTCCCACCTCATTCTCCCTGAACCTCAGCAGGTCCTGCCCAGCCAAAAGACATTCCTGCAGGATGGTCCTTCACACTGTTACCCATTGCTACTGGCTTTTCCCTTTCAGCTTAAAATGACCCCAAATTAGAGTAATGTACTTAAGAATATATATGTCTTTTTCTTTGAAAACACCATAGCCATATAACAACATTGAACACAGCAGTAGCAAGAACACACTCCACTAGAAGAAACACTGATTCTCTAAGAATACGAAAGCTGGTATCATGCTAATGCACCATAGATGGATCTCATTTACCCACGGGCAGGTTCGAGAGAGAACTCTGACATTCTGCCAGGAATTCAACTGAGTTTTTATAAAAAACAAACACAGTTTGTAAATTAAATTCAGTTTAATTGGCCCAAATATAGCTTAAATACCATTAAATATAATTTAAGCAAGTTTGTGTTTAAATTATTAAAAGCATCTATCTTTAGATATCATAATAAATATCACACTGCCCATGGGGAATGTCAGGGGAAAATACGTTAAGAGTTTTTGGAACTCTCAGCCTAGACATGAAGTTGTTCAAGGATGCTGAGTTTGAGACTTCTTATCCAAGTGGTTTATGGAATTCTTTACCCACTTCTCCTTGGGGTCAGCACAGATCTCCTTATCCAGTGTGGTCCTGAAGCTGTGGGGGAGAAGACATAGTTAGATAGTGTGCTCTGAAGGCTCTGTTCAGAACATGGTCTATTGGCCCTAGGCCTCTTCTCTTCCACAGATTAAGAGGCAGGAGAAAAGACAGGGAAAGGTGAAAGAAAGACTCAGGAAGAAGCTCTGTTCTTGCTCTCCTACCTGAATCTCTTTAGTCTCCTGGCTGAATGAATTGGGTGCAATCTCCCTACTGATGAAAAATATGGATTCTCCAGTGGGCTTTGTTTTCCTAGGTGAGTAGGGGACCTGACCTGTAAGATGCTATATTTGTTTGACTTAAGACCATGAGTCCAGACTCCTCTCACTTGTTCCTCAGACAGGAAACTCATTTGGAGTGTGGACATGGACAACTTACATCACAGCTTCCCGGGGACACTGGCTGCTTGTGATTCTCCTGTAACTCTTCAGCTTCCGGACATGGATCTTCTGCTTAACGACATTATAACAGCAGGTGACTGGGGTGAACACCGCATCTGAAAATAATTTTGCAAAAGAGAGAGACAATTAGGAGACATGGCAGGTTGCTCTCACAAGGGAAGGAAGAATGCTGGACTGTACCTAAGAGTTACGGCTCCCAACTTGTGTATCTAGAGCCTGGTCACAGAATATTATAGAATATATACTTGCCCTTAAATCCGTATGGAAAAAAAATCCCATCAATTTCCGACACAGGAAAAGAAGTTCTAAGAACTTGCTGTCCACCACCACCTTGCTGCTGTGGGCTTAGAGTTTAAGAAAAATCTCTAATATCTACATGTGGCTGCTGTTCTTGAAGGCACTCTGGACCATGACCCCTAAACTCTTCTTCAAGCCATCATATCTGTTACTCCTCTATTGCTGAGATGTCCCTCTCACCACAGAGCCACTTCTGGGTCACCTCTCCAAACAAGGAAATGGCAGTTTCTGTAGAGGCTGCATTCAACATCTTGTCCCAGAGCTGGCGTCACGAGGCATCACAGGGCCTGGACTCAGTGCTTTGAGCACTTGGCTCTGGCTCACTATGTCACTAGCATAATGACTCTTTTTAATTCCTCTTGTCACCCAAGTCTCTTCAAAACTGCAGACCGTGCAGCAGCTCTGCAATGTGCTGAGAGATTGGATAAGGAGAAGAAGCCTTACCTGGTCCAGCCAATACCTGTGGGCTGATGGTGGCAGCTATGAGCAGGAGGCATAGAAGTGTAGGAATCTTCATGTTGAGGTCACAGGCTTCGGAATGAAAGCTAGAGGAGTCAGGAACCAGTGTCTCTGCTCCTCTGGAAGTGCCATCTGACTTTTATAAGACACAAGTAGCCTGACAGGATCCTACAGAAGGAAGGATGAGGTAAGAGCCTCAGGACCATGCTGAGTAAGCACTGGGACCCCAGGGGTGATTTCCTCTCAGCCAGAAGGAAGCTGTATGGCTTCTGTCTACTACTGCTAGTTTTAGACGGCGAAACAGATGGGGGAAAGGTATTCAGCTGAGGCCAGCAATAGGAAGTGACTTCACTGGATACTGGTTCTCATTTCTTTGAAATGGAAAAACATCTTTATGGAAGAAAGGAAACTAGAAGTCACAGTGGGTTAAAGAGAGGCCAGGGTCTCCCTTTTTGAGGCTGTCAAGCTAAGTTTTCGCTTCTGGCCTTTATTACACGAGGCCACTGCTATCCTAAAGCAAATGGGCTCCTCAGAACTCAGTTGGGCTCCAAATAACCCTGAAGAAATGACAAGGTCTTTCCTCAGATTATGCCAGCCATCTCTTTCTGTTCCTCACTCTCCTCTTCCTTCTGTTACCATGTTGTACATGTTAGGTATAGCCTCATACATGCTAGACATGTTCATTAACACAAGCTAGACATGTACACTACTAAGGCATGCACATCACCACAAGCAAGGCATGTACATGACCACATGCTAGGCATTAGCACAGCTGCATGGCCAGCACTCCCTCCTCCTCCTCCTCCTCCTGCTCCTGCTCCTGCTCCTGCTCCTCCTCCTCCTGCTCCTGCTCCTCCTCCTCCTCCTCCTCCTCCTCCTTCTTTTTCTTCTTCTTCTTCTTCTTCTTCTTCTTCTTCTTCTTC
>NC_034603.1:49844840-49849840 GCF_900095145.1 Mus pahari | reverse complement strand
CCCACCTGCTCCCTGATCTCACTCATTGCCCATCCCCCAACAGCAACCACCATTGCTTATTCCTCCTGTGATTTCAGCTTCCTCGCCTCATGCAGGCCGAAGCATAATGTATTTAAATTTCTTTAACTGCATTATTTCACTTAGCATAATGCCCTCATGGAGCTTCTATGTTGTTGCCCATATCGTAATTGCTCCTTTCCTTGTGGGGCTTGTAAGATCCCACACTCAGTGTACAACACAGCACGCGTATCCATTTATGAATACCCAGCTACTTTTCATGTTTCACTCGTAGTATTTCAACTGCATGGGTGGGTGGGCAAGAGTCTCACCGACACCCGTTCTCCATTTCTTTGAGTAAATATCCGGAAGTTGTATTTTGCTGAATTCTATGGTAATCATGTATCTGTTTTTTTTGAGGAGCGGACTACCCTACATTCTCACAGAGCTCTTCCACTTGACAGTCTCAGCAGCCACACGCAAGGCTCCATTCCCTGCACATCCTTGAGACACTTGCTACAGTCTCCTCTAGTCTGAGTAGATGGGAAGGAGCCAGCCACCATGACATTCCTTTCCATTTCTGTAATGTTTATTGGTGATGAGCTTTTTTCCGTGGACTTATCAGCTATTTGTATACTTTCTTTGGAGAAATGTTTTGTCCATGTTTGACTCGAGTCATTAATTTCTGTTGAGTTGCAGATGTTCTCTGTTCTGGATATAAACTCATTACGAAATGCAAGCTCTTCTTCCCTTTTCCCGGATTGCCTTTTCATTTTGCTGATGCTGTTCTTTGATGCTGAAAACTTTTTAGTTATCACAAAGTTTAACTTATGGTGTTTTTTTTTTGTTTTGTTTTGTTTTTGTTTTTTGTTTTTTGTTTTTGTTTTTGTCATCCATGACTTGAGAGCCATAGTCAGAAATTCATTGTTAAGTTCAGTATCTCGAAGCTCTGTCCTGTGTTAACTTCTAAGTGTTTTGTTGTTCTGGATCTTAAATTACATCTTTGATACATTTTGAGTTAAGTGTTCATATGGTGCTGGGAATGGGCCCAAGTTTACTCCTGTGCACGAGAATATCCAATTTTCCCAGAACTATTTCTTGGAGGAAAACAATTGACTATTTCTTGGAGGAAAACAATTGACTACTCTTGACATTCTTCTTAAAAACCATTGGACCATTTGGCCGGAGTTTGTGTCTGGGACTTCTGTCCTGCTTCACTGCCTGTGTCTCTTGTTGTTCCAACACTACACTGTTTTGGTTACTGTGAATTAGTAGCAGATCTTGGAATTTGAGATTATAGGCACTATTTAGGGTTCATTGATATTTTAAGTGTATTTTAAGATGTGGCCATCTATTTCTGTTGAGTGTGTCACTGGGATTTGAGTCTGTAGATGGCTGTGGGATGTATTTACATCCTAACAAAATTGTCCTCTGACCCATGAACCTAAGGTGTATTTTTCTTCCCTCATGTCCTCTTTATTTCATTTTAAGCTGTGTTTGCTAACTTGGTTGTACAGTCCTAACATCTTCTTCCTTCATTCTTCGTTCTCTTTTTTGAGATTATTATGAATGTAATTGCTTTCAAAATTTCCTTTTCAACCACTCATTGCTGCAGTAAAGAACTGCAGGAGATGTAAATGTGATGCCTTTACATGATTGGTTTTGTTTTTTTATTAGTTATTAATTAATTAATTAACTTTACAATCTAGTCACGTCCTCACAAATTCCACCCTCCCCTTCTCTGCAGGGAAGGGGAATATCCCCTTGGATACTACCCCATCCTGGGACATCTAGTCCCAGCAGGACTAAACCCGTTCTCTCCCACTGAAACCCGACCAGTCAGTCCAGCTATAGGAAGGGAATCCAATGGCAGGTAATAGTCAGAGACAGCCCCTACACCAATTGTTAGGGGACCCACATGAAGACCAAGCTGTATATCTGCTACTAATTATTTAGGGGGTCTGGGTACAGGCCCTGAATGCTCTTTGGCTGGTGGTCAGTTTTTGTGAGCCCCCATGGGCTCATGGTTAGTTTACTCTGTAGGTTTTCTCGTGGTGTCCTTGACCCCTCTGGCTTGCTCTATCCTACCCCTCCCCCACTCTTCCACATGACTCCCCAGGCTCTGCCTGCTGTTTGGCTGCCGGTCTCTGCATCTGTTTCCATCTGCTGCTGGATGAAGCCTCTCAGGAGACAGTTCTGTTAGGCTCCTGTCTGCAAGCATAACAGTATCAATAGTCTCAGGGATTGGTCTCTCCCATGGAATGGGTCTCAAGTTGGACCAGTCATGTGTTGGCTGTTCCCTCAATCTCTGTTCCATCTTTATTTGTGCATTTTATTGTCAAATTTTAACCTTTCTATATGTATGGAACTTATAAGTGACTTTTAAGAACTCTCTGCATATTTTGCATGCAAGTCCTCTTTTAGATAAATGTTTCAGAAGATAATTTCTTCCAATTTGTGACTTGTCATTTTCTCAACAGCACCTTTCATAGAGTGGAAGATTTTATTTCAGTTTCATGAAATCTAATCTATCAGTTGTTTTGCTGGTGGTGTGTACTTTTGATGTTGTGTCTATCAAGCTAATACCAAATACAGTCACCTATTTGTTCCCCATTTTATCTTCTAGAAGTCATTTCCTTATTGACTGAGGATTTCATACATGTATACAATTTGATCACACCCACATCCCATTCCCTACCTTGCAATTCTCCACCCTCCCATCCCAACCACCACTGTCTCCTCCCAGCTCCATATGTTCTCTGTCTTTTAAAACCCACGGTGTGCACACAGTGTTGTATAGTCTGAATTTTAAGCAGTAGATACACTTATGTCTGTGATTTGTCTCACATTAATTTCTGTGAAAAGCTTGAGTTCTATGTTTGGATCCATTTTCTTTTTGTGTGTTCACCCAGTTGTTACAAATCCATTTGCTGAGAATTCTCCACTGAATTGCCTCTGCTGCTTTTGTGTGGCAATTTGTGTGGATTTTTTTTTTCTGTTCCATTGATTTATTTTCTATTATATCATCAGTCCCACGGCATATTGGTGACTGTAGCCCTGTGGTAACGTGAGGCCTCTGGCTTTATTCTTCAGTGTTGTATGAACTCATCTGGCTGCTTTGCTTCTCCGAATAAACTTTTAGAACCACTCTGTCAATATCCATCAAAGAACTTGATGCAATTTTGATTGAAATTGTGTTGAATGAAGAGGTCAGCTGGGGAGGAGCTTGGAGGCTGACAGTGTTGATTGACTCTTGCACCTGAACACAGAGATCTCTCCATTGGCTTAGCTCTTTCTCTTTCACAGAGGTTTGTGGCTTTTCTCATGGCATCATACATTTTCCCTATGGTTAAGCCCTATGTACATGATTTTTAGTGGTACTATATAAAGTATCATTAACTTCTTGTTCATTTGTGACATATTGGAAGGCTATTGAATCACACATCATAACCTCATATTCTGCAACCTTTCTATGATCACAAACTAACTGTAAGAGTGTTGTTGTTGTACGGTTGGTGATTCTTTGTGGTTTTCTGTAAAAGACAATCTGTTCTTCTTAAGTGCACCTTAGCTTCTTCCTACCAGGGAACTTGTTATTTTCCTGTCTGGGCTAAGGAGTCAGCCAGGGCTTCCACCTATGTGGTACTGCAGGTCTGCTAGTCTCAGTCTACAAGAACCTTTTCGGCAGTGAGCGTGGAGTCAGCTGCAGGTCTAGGCAGACATTTATTAGGGTGAGAAGCATCCCTCTACTATGACTGTGTTGAGAAGCATTAGTTATTTCAGTATACTATTGATGTGATATATTACCATCATAATTTAAAAAAATTAAAGATATATATATACACTATATATATAGTGTATATATGTATATATATAGTGCACTATATATGTATATATATATAGTGCACTATATATGTATATATATATAGTGCACTATATATGTATATATATAGTGCACTATATATGTATATATATATAGTGCACTATATATGTATATATATATATATAGTGTGTGTGTGTGTGTGTGTGTGTGAGAGAGAGAGAGAGAGAGAGAGAGAGAGAGAGAGAGAGAGAGAGAGAGAGATTCATGCATGGTAAACATGCCTGTGGGAGTGTACTCATTCGCGCAAGTGTTGTGAAGTATTGAATTGGTGATACCTTCAATCACTTCTCTACCTTACGTTTTGGGATAAAGTTTCTTCATTGAATCTGGATCATCTGGCTAGGAGGGACCCAGGAGCCACCTGTCTCTACTCTCCTCCTGAAATTCTGCATTACAGACCCATGCCACCATGCCCCTGTTTCTTATGTGGGCAATGGAGAACCCAACGCTGTCACTCATACTTGGACAGCAAGCACAGCCAACTGTCTCCACAGCCTTTCCTACGTGGAGTAAATTACACTACGTTGTGGCGTAGGTTTATACATGTTGTTGGGTTCTGTCTTCTAAACTTTTGCTGAGGCAGTTGGTGCTCCTGGATGTCCCGTGTTATCTTTTGCTGGCCTGAACTATCTTACTGTTTTGAGCTGTCATCAGCTTGTGTTAGGTTGGGAAGAAGGCCAGGTGGTGGCAGCATTAACTCCCCCTGCCTTGTAGGCCCAGAACAGCTGTCTTCCTGCCCTCTGGTCCTCCCTTCTTTTATATTTTAAAACAAGCTTGATATTTTGATATTTTGTTACTTAAATATCAAGTAGAGTCCATTAATGTATCCATCTTGGAGGTCTTGGCTCATTATGGGTTGGAGAATTATTGTTTAGCCAACTCTGTATGTGATATAACGATACCTGGTTATCTCTTTTTTTCTTGTTTGAGCTTTGGTAGTGGGTATTTCAAGAAATTGACTTTTTCTCTAAGCTCCAGAATTTGGGTGAAGAGTTTCTCACACCTAATGTCTTTATTGTCCACAGTGTCCAGAGGCGTGGTAGTGATGGCCCTTCTTGTGTTTCTGAGAGTAGTAATTTGTACCTTTGGTTTCTTGTGGTTCTCCTAGTTAAAGACATTT
>NC_034603.1:49843131-49844649 GCF_900095145.1 Mus pahari | reverse complement strand
CTCCTCCTCCTCCTCCTCCTCCTCCTCCTCCTTCTTCTTCTGCCATTGTCAGGTGGAAGCTTAAGCTGTTCATTTTAGATTGTTCTTATTTTCTATTCCCATTCTACATTGCCCATTTCCTTGCGGTTACTGCTTTCCGCTTAGTCTAACAAATTTTTGCTACTTTGTGTTTTCTGCTTTGTATAAAATATTTTCAACTTTCTCTTGAGACCAATTGCTGCATTTCTGAATTACTTAGAACTATGATATTCAATCTTCAAGTATTTGGAAAGTTTCTATCTATTCTTATGTCGACATTTAATTTAATTCTATCATGCCGGGGGAACATTTGTTATGTAGTTTCTAGTCTTCTGCATTTACCAAACACAGTTCTTCTTGTAAATGTTGCACACTTGTTAAAAATAATGTGTGATTTCTTTTCAGTTTTTATTGAAGAAACCCTTCTCTAAATGTCAGTTAGAATCACATTAAATCCAGATGATCAGTGTTGTTCAGGTCATCTAGCCCTTGTGACCATCCTCCCAGATCTGCGAGTGACTAAGGAGGGTGCACTCAAAGCTTCACCTGTCACATGCTTGGCATCTGTCATTAATTGTGGGAACTTCTCAACAGCTAATGTTAATGTGTTTTCCCTCTCCTCCATCTCCTTTGATACCCCCACTATACACATGGAATATCCAATTTTATTTCCTCTTTTCATCTAAGGTCTGGATACTTCTATGGGCCCATTCCTATGTTTGCTGGTTCATTCCTTGGCTTTGTCCATTCTGCTGGTGAGTCCAAGGATGATGTTACTCTGGGTCAGGGTGTTTTGATCCTTTATTATTATTATTATTATTATTATTATTATTATTATTATTATTATTGCTGTTTCTCTATCTCTGACACATTTTCTTACCTTTTGCAACTTAAGTTCTTACTATGTTGCTCATAGTTACTTTAAGCTCTCAGTGTGATGATTTCAGCTTTTTTTCTGCTGCATCTTCATCAGGTTTCCTGGCTCGCTTTTTCCTCCGGAGTCTGTGCATTTCTTGTCTTTTGTTAAGTTTGTGATGTTTTGTTGAAATCAGGCACATAGGAACTGAGGTTAGGCAGTCTGTAGAGTTTCTGCAATCCTCTGGCATATATAGACATGGAAAGGTGTGCTTAGGTCTTAGTCACTGACTGCCCTCTACCCTTGACACTTAAACCCTTTCTACTTTTAGGGGGCTTGATGAGTGATCTGATTGGGTGTTTTCTATTTCCTGTGTAGATAAGGTTCCAGGAAAGCAGCTTTCCTTTGGGACTAGTAGGGGACACAAAGATCAGAGCATAGTTTTTTTGTAGTTTTTATTGATTGAGAATTCCATACGTGTGCATAATATGTTTTAATAAAGTCTGTTACCATGCTATTTCTTCCAAACTCCACTTTTTCCACTACTATGTTTACCTCCCAGTTTCTTCTTCTTCTTCTTCTTCTTCTTCTTCTTCTTCTTCTTCTTCTTCTTCTTCTTCTTCTTCTTCTTCTTCTTCTTCTTC
>NC_034603.1:49813304-49842911 GCF_900095145.1 Mus pahari | reverse complement strand
CTCCTCCTCCTCCTCCTCCTCCTCCTCCTTCTTCTTCTTCTTCTTCTTCTTCTTCTTCTTCTTCTTCCTCTTCTTCTTCTTCTTCCCATGTAATCCACTTAGTACCATCTGTCAATGAATGCATGTAAGGCCAGCTACTGGAACACGGGTAGCCTCTTGTGGTTGACATACCCAAAGAAAACCAACTCCTTCTTCAGCAGGCATCAGTTGCCACCTTCTCCCATCAGCCATCAGTTGCCAATAGAGCCTCAGCTAGGGAAAGGACTTTCAGACTGATGTGGTCTTGTGCATGCTGTCATGGCCAATGTTACTTTATATGTGCAAACTCCCTCTTGTATCTCTGTAGTAGTCCAGCGGCTTTGGCTCTTACCATTTTACCAGTTCCTCTTCTGCAATGATCCCTGAGCCTTGGGAATTGGAGATGTGATGTAGATGCCACATTCAGGGCTTAGCACTCCACAGTCTTATTCTCTGCATGTTGCCCATTTGTGGGTGTCTTAGCTAGGATTTTACTGTTGTGAACCGACACCATGACTAAGACAACTCTTATAAAGGACAACATTTAATAATTGGGGCTGGCTTAAAAGTGCAGAGGTTCAGTCCATTATCATCAAGGCAGGAACATGGCAGCATCCAGGCAGGCATGATGTAGGAGAAGCTGAGAGTTTTACATCTCATTCCAAAGGCAAACAGGAGAAGACTGGCTTCCAAGCAACTAGGAAGAGGGTCTTAAAACCCACTCCCACAGTGACACACTTCCTTCAACAGGACACACCTACTCTAATAAGACCATACCTCCAAATAGTGCCCCTCCCTGAGCCAATCATATTCAAACCACCACAGGGGGGTTTGTGTTAATCAATATTGTAAATGTGACTTTTATTTGCCGAATATAATTGTTATATCCAAGACTTACCATCTCTGTCTGTTAACCTAGGAATAGTTCCGGAAGCTGCTAACCTCCATACAATCTAATCTAGACCTAGAATGTTTTCAGTGTCTGAGACTTGCTGCTGAATAAGCTCACCCCTTACTAGTTTTTTTTTTCTGGACTCTAGCTGGCTGATTCAATTTAGCTGTTCTTGCTCAAAGTCCTCTCCAAACTGACTGATTCAATCTGGCTTCTATCTCAGCGTCTGAATTGCTCTACTTAACCTCAAACTAACTCTGGTAATTTGTTCTAATCTGGTTCCTTCTAATTTTTGGCTTGTTCTGCCTTTACATGTGTCTGGCTTGCTCTCTCTCTCTAATCTATCTTTGTACAGCTGTCTTGGTAAAACTCCCTTCTCCTCCCCCTGTCTCTGCACTGTTCTCTTAAGCAGCTTCCCTTTCTTCTCTCTCCTTGTGAGAGTTGGACAGATCCTATTCAGTCAGCTCTTTCTCCGATTCATCACTTTGTCTGACATTCAATTAGACATCACTGACAAATATGGATGCTTCTTTCTACAAACTAACGTTCTCTTCATAGTTTAGGGTTATGTGCTAAAAGCATATTTATATTCCAACCACAGGGATTAACGGTCCATACAAAGGGCTAAGCCATATCACAGCTAGAAACAGATATTATCAGTAAGTATCCACACTACTACTGAACAGGTATGGGGATATCGTGTCAGGCCAGTCATTACTGCAATTTGCAGGATTCATATTTGAGCCAAGCTAATGATTACAATTCTTTCTGAGCAGAGTGCATAGAATCTTCTAGAACTATCTTTTCTTCAGAATGGCAGCATTTCTTCTGAATATATTTTGAAATGGACATTTTTCTCTGTCCCTGCTAGAACCATTAAAGAATATTTCTAGAATATTTCTAGAGCCCCTAGACATAATGTTGATGTGAGGGTTGGGACTCACCTCCTCATCTGGTGGGGAATTAGCTCCTATATAGTTCCCTTTGTAAGTAAGACCCAGCAGTTTGCTAGCTGAAGATCAGTCTCCTAACACATTGTTTTGGTTCTTTGACTCTTGCTTCTGGCAAGCTGTGCTTTTGTGACCATCCCTGTTCTAGTTGCCTTGAAGAGCGCTGGCATATCTATGAATTGGCAGTCTTCAGGTGATTCCACAATTTTTTTCTTGTTAGACAGGAGTGGTCCCACCAACTTCTTTCCAAGTAAAGAAGTTGGAAGTCACAGGAAATCATATCATATGTTGTTTTCTTTTCCTATGTTCCTTAGTAGAGCATCTATGCAAATCACTCGCCATTTTTAACATGTACTCAGTCATTTTTTTACTGATCGGCACAAGAATACTTTGGATTAACTTTCTTTCTTAGACTGAGCATCACAAATGCCTCCTTTCAGTATGTGCCGCTTCCTTTTAACAATGCCTTTCACCAAGCAGAACTTTTCAACAGCAATGAAGCTTATTTTACCACATTTCCCTGCCCTGGCTCTTGCATTTTGAGTAATTTCTGATCTGAGATCTCATAATCTCAGTTGGCATGTTAAGACTTCTGACAAACCATTAAGTATGCTCCAATAATCTTGAACTTTAAATGCTCCATAAAGGTCTATATATATCAGCATAGTAATGAATTTATTCATTTTCCATAGACAGGAATTACGAGATTATCTTTTTACCGTTATAAATGGTATGCATGACAAAGCTGATATAACATTATCATTCATGTCTCCATTTAATTCCACAGCTAAGGGATTAATAAATCAAATGTGTGGATACTGTAAAAACCTCTTACTCAGATGATTACATTGTTGGAAAGCTTGCCCCAACACTAAAATATGAGTCAATTAGTCTTAAGAATGTTGGGCAGCAAAAAAAAAAAAAAAAAAAAAAGAATGTTGGGCAGCCGTGAAGACATTTATTAGTTAAAAGGTGAAGTTAACCTATGATAATAGAGGTCATAATAGTGGTTTCTGTTATAGGCACCGATAGAAAAGAACCTGAAATATTCTGAATTTTGATGTATTAATGTCCCAGCTCTCCAATTAAGTAGGGATAGTAATGATGAGATTGTATCAGCCTTATCCGAATGATTATTTGTAATTATGTTGTGACCTGAGTGGTGGTGAGATCAGTTGCTTATGCATGTGAAATGCACAGAATGGTGTCTTTAAAATATCTGCACCTCTCCACATGTCAATTATACTCCGAGCAAAAGTACAGACAATTTGCATAGATTTTATTTGCTCATTTAAGATACAAATTTATTTATTTAAATTAAATCTCCAAGTGTGTATGCAAAAATGTGTACAGGTGCCCAAGGAGATGAGAAGAGGATGTTGTATCCTCTGGAGCTGGAGTGTGTATCAGGAACTGAATTCAGATCCTATACAACACCATATATATCCTATATAACTGTACTTGCCCTTAATTGCTAATCCATCCTTGCAGCCTTTCCACAGGAACATAACCAGTAATTCTTCTAGCCAGAGAGGAACTGGGGGTTTTATAGAAAACTGCCTTTTAGTCTGTGGAGATGCCACGTGTGTCCTGTGGGTCTGGTTCTGTGGAGGTGTGTTGGCTTGCCAAACAGATTTATGTATGTTTTTTATTTAGAAATCAAGTCGCTGTCTTACATAATGCCACCAGAGCTTCACTAGTCTCTTCCGAGATGCCACAAGCAAGCATCATTAATAGGTATGGGAAGCATAGCTACAGGGAAAGAAAGGGCTGGCAAAATGAAAAAGGAGTCTTTGTTAAGCAATTTGAGATTAGTCATAATTTAGCCAGTGACTTTCCCAGTATGCCTGGGGTAGTCTTCTTAACTTTGATATAAAGGATAGCATTCTGACAAGGTTAGTAATGACAGGGAGTTCTCAAATATGTGTCAGCCTTAGAGTCTGGTAGAGGATGGCCAGAAGGTGCTGTAGAAAAATGAAGAGACAAAGAGCAATTAAGTTTTAACTTGAGTTAATGAATAGGATGCTGTGATTGACATTTAGGTCTGTTGTGGGCACAGTGGCAGACAATGTTACTGCCTATGTAGTTGCCACTGCTGGATTGAATAGTATTTAAGACCCTGGGCATTTTGCAGAGAAGTGATTTTATCAGGTATGAGAGAACCAGAATACCAAAGGACTCAAAGTCTGGATTCAGTTACTAGGAAATCAGGTTAAAATTCTTACTGAAATTAGGGTCAGAGCCTAGGCCTTGACAGTCCTCTAATAAATCAGGTTCAGTCATTGTCTTAGAATTTCCATTGCTGTGAAGAGACACCATGACCAAGGTAACTCTTATAAAGGAAAACATTCAATTGGGCATGGCTTCAGGTTCAGAGGTCCAGTTCATTATCATAAGGTTAGAAACATGGCAGCATCCAGGCAGGCATGGTGCTGAAGGAGCTGAGAGCTCTACATCTTGTTCTGAAGGCAAACAGTTGACTGTCTCCTATGTGGCTAGGAGGAGGGTCTCAAAGCTCACCCCCATAGTGACACACCTCCTCTAACAAGGCCACACCTTCTAATACTGCCACTCCCTGGGCGAAGCAAATCAAACCACCACAGGCACACATCCTCAGCAGTCCAATTAACAACACAATTAATAGTGACAAGCAGAAAAAAAGGAGATTTACTCACTGGGCAATTCAATCATTGGAAAGATATCTAGGCAAGCCCACTTTTGGGGTTTTAATATGAACGTTAGATATAAATAGAAGGCCATAGTGGTATATATAGAGAGAACAATCCAGGTCAATGTGTGAACCTACTTGTCATTCTTGTGTTAACTCCAATCTTGTCTGCAGGTAACCTGCAGACCACAAACCATTTTTTTTTCAGGAGACAACCTCCCCTTCTGGCTGGACTCAGGATCTCAGTCTTGTTCTTTGCCCACATAAGATACCTGGAGAATTTTCTCTTTCTAGCAATCTAATGTTTCAACAGTCTGATAGTCCAAGAGTAGGACTCTTTAGAGTATCCTTTTAGAGTATCTTTTTTTTATCAGGATAGCTATCTATGTCAGAGAAGGCATGTAACTTCTTTATATTTAATACTTTTAGTTTTATTGCATAGGAATGGGACCCACTGTTAAATTATCTGATGCCAAAGCTTGCTTTGAAGAATAGGGTATGATGAGTGATCAGCACACTAACTGTAACCCATAGCCTGATAAGTATTCATAGATTTATTGGAAGAGAGAGCCCAGGCCTATATAAGAGAGCCAACTATAGTTGGATAATGACAGAATGCCTCCTAGAAGTGAACAAGTGAGGTCTTGCAATGCTACCATGACCCACAGGCAGGACAGTTAGGAGGCTTGTAAGATATAAGAATTTTATCCTAATGTTGACAGACACCATGGGCACTAGGATTCTAGTTCCCTGAGCAGTTTGTATCTGTCAGTCTTTGAACCCCTTAGATTATGCAACTTCCCTCTCTTGTTTTATTTTTAAACAGAATTCAAGGAATTCCAGTACAAGAAGTTGAAATGAAACTTAAACCATGCAAGTTGAGGAGCTGTTCTGTCCAGGGCCCTAGATTATTCTCCGGTGGCTTTCCAATTTTGAATTAAGATCAGAAACAGTTATCTGGAAAAGCAATGGACACGATTAGGAACTGACTGGGGTCTCCTGGAAATCAAGCTTCCCACTTTGATGTTCGGCTCCTTCGCCATTCTCTGTTCTCATTGGTCACAGTGTTACAGAAGGAGTTGAATGAGGCATTTGCCCTTATTCAACTCTTCACCCTTTCAAATGAGAGAAAGAATTAGACAGATGAAATGATTTGTGTTAGGCTGTATAGCTGCACTATGACAAGTGTGTAACCATGTCAAAGCAAATGTCACTATGTAATTAATAACAATTAAAAACAAACAAACAAAAAGTATAACAATAAATAAATCTTTAGAAGGAAAGAAAGAAAGAAAGAAAGAAAGAAAGAAAGAAAGAAAGAAAGAAAGAAAAGAAAAAGAAAATGATAATATGGTTTCCAGGAAACCCACAGACAAACCATTCAGTGCACTAGTTCCCAGACCTGCCTGTAACATGAGGATGCCCTGATCATGTGGTGGGATTGGTTAGCCATACAGAGAGAGTTTATAGAGATTGTGTCTGGAATTTTCTGGTTTTGAAGTGCTCTATGTTCCTGGGTAACTTTTAATCAGACCAATTTTGGAGTCACTGAGCTAGTTCAAAGTTTCATTTACCAATATATGGAAGTCAAAGATAGGAAACAATTTCTTCAAAATCACTGTGACAATTGGACACTGAGCCTCCTAATTTGTTCCCTGGTTCCTGGCAAATTCTTTGTTCTTGTGGAATAATTTACAGCTATCAGTTCATGTGACAAGAACAAGCAACCCTGGCCCTCAATGGAAGAAAAATGATTTCAAGGAAGCTTGTTTAACATGTCTTAACAAAGGACATGGGAACACCCAGGTCTTATTTTCTCCCGTCAATACTGATCTTGCCCAGCATGAAAAAAACCTCTAATGACTTGACATGGCTTGCCCAGCTGTACCAAGGAAATCAAGTGAGCATACAGGAATAACAGCTGCCATGTGATTCCAATTAAAGGGCAAGAATCAGGAAGAACACTACAGTGGGGGTTCCCAGAAGCCTCTGAAATTATATTTTGTGAAAGTTTTATGGCAATGTCCCATTCATTATTTTGTTGAACCAGCAGGTTATAACCCTGAAGGATGTTTGAGATAAGGGCTGAGTATGAGAGGTGCACAGACTCTTTTATTATGACAACAAAGAGGTCATCTGGGTGTCAATAAGTGTCTAGTTGCTTCTGGGTCTTTACACATGTTATGGTATGTGCATGAATGTCCTCTGATCGACCTTGAACATTATTAGGGGTTGGATGCAGTGCCATGCATCTGTCTTCCTGAATGCCCTTGACAGTGTGGATTTCAGGTATTGTACTTCACCCATCTTTGATAACAGCTGAGGCTATATAGTTTGAAACATGGATCCAACTAAGGGTGAAAAGGACTTTGTTCAAGTGCTTCATTTCCTAAATGAATGTTATTATCTAAACTTTACTAATAGGGAATGTATTAGTCAGAGTTCTCTAGAGGACCAGAACTTATAGAATATATATATATATATATATATATATATATATATATATATATATATAGTGTAGCTAGTTCAACAATGACCACCTATCTGGTCTTCAGTGTGCATCAGAATCCTGAAAAAGTAGGCTGTGATGTCAGTGAAGGAATAGACTTGCTAGTGAGAATGAGAGCAAACAGGTAAAGAGAGAGCTGACTTCCTTCTTCATATCCTTTATACAGGTTGCCAGCAGATGGTGTGACCCAGTTTAAAGGTGCATATTCCCACCTTTAAAGTATAGTTTAGAAATCTTCCCCCCTCAAAGGATTTAATTAAGAAAGAAAACCCTCACAGATATGCCAGACATTTGGGTTTTAGTTAATTTTAGATGTAGTCAAGTTGACAACCAAGAATAGCCATCACAGGGAATTTAAGGAAGAGAACACAGATTTAATGTACCAGGCAAAGTTGGCAAGGCAGTGTCATATAACAGAGCACCTAGATCTCTGGTTGTCCTGGCAAAACTCTGCCTGTAGGGGGAGGAGGGTGTGTAGTATGATTGACATGGTATAGCATTCCATGGTTGCCTCTGATTGAACTTCCTTATCCGTAGATATCCTCAGACACGATGGAATTTGAAAGACATAGAAACATTTGTTCTAGTTCTTAATGGCCCCTGCCCAAAGTGGCATATGTCAATTCTGCTATTCTTTTATTGACTGTAGTAAGCCATGAGCTCTTGTTTGTCTTGGCATAGAAGCCTAGTCCTGCCAAATTTGCAGAGCGAGAACTGGCACTGCTAGGAACTGTCCCTCATCAGGCCCAGTTGTTGAGTTTTAGCATGCCAGTTCCGTGGCTGTTGAGCCTTGTTCAGAAGTGTTCAGGAATATACTCTGTGAAAGTCTCAGGCTGAACACCTTCTAATACTTCACACTCAAAGGCCTCCTCATTTAGATTTTGTTAAATTTTAATGTGAGGCAGAGTGGTGCATCTAAATAGCTTCATAACATTTAGTACCCTCTGCAGCATTCTAAATAAAACATATTTTGTTATTTTTGTCAAGATAGAAAAGGAACCCATAACAATCCCATAATCTTGCAATTGACTTTTATCTAAATGCCAGGCTATTATGCTAATGATTATGATATCGAGTTATCCACATTAGCTTAGTAAAGTGGAAATGACGATAAAGCTCTCAGTGGGCACAGGTGTTAATTGGTACTTAGGGTGATATTTTATTTAATTATTTATGAGAATCACAAACTTATAAGGGTTGGAAATATATCTCAGTGATTGCCTAGCACATATGAGAGTCTGGATTGCGTACCCATTTCTATATAAACTAGACATGGTGGGCTGAGTGTAAGCCCAGCACTTGTGAGGTGGATTCAGGACTACAGAAGTTTATGGTTATTCTCAGCCACACAGCAAGCTCCAGGCCAACAGGAGACTCGTCTAAAGAAAAACAAAACACCAAACAAACAAACAAACTTTATAAGGCAATCATCCTACTGTCTGTCAGATATTGTGAAGGATTTATTGGTGCTCAAGTTTCACGACATATATCAAGTCATTCTTATTAGGTATTTGTCATTGTATTTTTAATACAAATGCAGTAGACTATTTGATTTAATAGTGTGTATTTGCTATGGTTTGAATGTGAAGCAACCTGCACAGGCCCAAGTGTTTGAACACCAACTCCCCAGCCACTGTTTCGGGAGTCTGTGGAGCCTTTGGGACACAGGCTCTTGGGGAAGCAGTGGGTGACTTGGGAGAAAGTCTTGAGGATTATACCTGTGTCTGATTGTGTTTAGAGTTTCCTGACTGTTCAGCTCATGTGGGAGGAGCTGGCCTCACACTATCATTGTCAAGAGCTGCTGTGCCTCCCCTTCCCTGCCATTGTGGACTCTACCCACTGGAACCCTGAGCCAAAAATAAACCCACTTCTGAAGTTGCCTCCTTCAGACATTTTACTACAGGGACAAAGAAAGTAACACAATATTCAGAAGCAAGAGTTTTATTATATTGATATCAACATTCATTTTTATTCTATATATTCAAAGGTAAGAAAATAATCATATTAGGTCAATCATAGCATCTTGAGGTCAGTGTAATAAATGGGAGTTTGTTTTATATTACATGAAGTGGCAAATACATGATGTAAGCATGTGCATGTAATCCACATGCAAATGCTGCTTTATAGCAATGGCAAGGGCAGCTTGGTGGCTTTTCCATCCATGTGCAGCTTCCGGAGCCATGGCAGAGACCTTCGGCACAAATGAGCATCATTGACAGAATGTTCCTGGTGTCCACAGATGCCAAGTAACTCCATTTTAGCTTTGAGGCTTTCAAATGATTTCTTAGCCCCTCCTAATCTTGTAGGTCTCTGCAGCTACACACAACTGAAGGCTGGAGCTGTCCCCTGGCTGAGCTCTAGAGGCTGTGGTCCATAAAAGCTCTGTGCTCCCTCTGGCCTCCATAGTCAGTAAGTTTCTATTTATTTCTTTGGTGAAGGGCACTCTACTCCCATAACTTGTCTAAAGATTTGCCAAATTTCTAAGGGCTGCTTCTGAAATACTACCGAGGCCCAACTCCAAAGACAATGGAAAGACTTAATTTAATTTCCAAATGACTGCATATTCATGTAGAAAACACAAGGGACACCCAGGGACACCCAAAGCACCAAATATATCTACATTTAGCATGGAAAGCTCATCTTGCTTTGTTCAAAACACTTGGTTTTTATGCCACGACTGTAGTGTCTGGCAATACCTCTAGGCTGGGCAAATAGGGACACTGTCTGTGTTTAAACATGAAGATGGAACCTGGTGACAGTCCTCAGACCCAACTCAGACAGCTATGTTTAGGGAAATCACAGAATGCCTGTTTAGGGAAATCACAGAAGAGGCGAAGAAAGATTGCAAGAGCCAAGGTTGGGATGAATGCACTCAAGTGACGTGTGGATATGACACAAACTTATTGCACTCATGAACATGCTACAGTTGTGGTTACCTGCACTCATTCTGCACACAACTGGGTCTGTCAATATCGCATCATGGATGAGAGTGAGCCCATGAAGTCCCACCCCTCCTAAAGGGACTGTTGACAATTCATTGTTGGTTTGTTGGGGGAAGGATGACACTTATATCTTCCATGATATAGCCACAGACATGTCTACATGGTTTAGCCACTCAGCCATCTCCCACCCACACTCAGGCATTTAACTCTAATGAAACTCAGGGTACCAAACACAAAAGGAAGACAGGAAAGTCGCGGGGGGGGGGGGAAGGTTCATTAAAAAGAACCATTGGAAAAGGATGGGGATAGGTGGAAGAATTGGAGGTCAAAAATGACAACTCATTATACAAATGTATGAAGCAGTCAAACAATAAAAGGGTGGGAGGAGATTGAATCTGAATGACATCTACAAGTGTGCTTTCTTTTCTCCTCTCCAGCTTACTTGGAATGTATGTCATATATATGTGTATGTTCACGCATATATGCATGCATGGAAACACTCACAAAATCCTTCTTTTTTTTTTTTTCCCCCAGTTCTGGGTATTGAACCTAGGGTGTGAATCATGCTGGACAAACTTTCTACTACAGAATTGAATTCTCTTTTTTTGATATTACTTATTTTGGGTGTGGGGGGGTTAATGTGCAAAGCAATGGGGAGCATCTTGGCATCTTGTGTGTGTGTGTGTGTGTGTGTGTGTGTGTGCGCGTCTTTGTCCAAAGAAAAGCAAAAACTTAAATGCTTATCTTTGACTTTTTTATGCCAACTGCCATTCTCCATCTCCTTTTCCCTCCTCTTCCTTCCCTGTCATGATCCTTTTCTGTTTTTCCATGACCTGCACACACACACACACACACACACACACACACACACACGAACTTTAATCTTCCCACCTCTTTCTCCTGAATAACTAGGATTATGGGACTGAACCACAAGACCTGACTCAAGTCATTAAAAATTCTTCAGTTACTTGAGTTTTAAAGATTTTTGTAGTGACAATATATACATACATACACACATCACACACACACACACATGCACACACACATCACCTCCAAATATGTATATATTATATTATATTATATTATATATCTATGTATTATAATATATATAGATATTCTAATATATTATTTATATATATTAGAACATTTGCTATAATTTAGAATATATTATTAATGTTTTAATTTGAAAATAACCTCTCTCTCTCTCTCTCTCTCTCTCTCTCTCTCTCTCTCTCTCTGTCTCTCGTGTGTGTGTGTGTGTGTGTGTGTGTGTGTGTGTGTGTGCGCGTGTGTGCGTGTGCATGCATGCTGGAATGCACAGAGGCCAGAAGGGGACATCAGTTCTTCTGGACCTGGAGTTATAGGTGGTTTTGTGCCACCTGATATAGATGCTGGGATGGGATCTTGAGCCTTCATTAAAAGGAGCAAGTGCTCTTAACTCCTGAGCCATCTCTTCATATGTGCATGTTTTTATGTTTTTATCTTATGAATTGTCTCCCTATCTTAGTAGCACCGACATGTTTCTTATTTATTTATGAAGACTTCAGAGCTGTTGTCTCTTATGTATGTTGTTTTCTGAGGACATCCTGTCACTGTATAACAATGTAGAACTGAGAAAACTCGAAGCATATCCTCAACCTCCGGATTTCCTCTGGTAAGAAGGAACTTAGCTCCTTTAAAAATAAATCATTTGGGACCTTCCCATGATAATTGCATCACAGAACCCTGAGTCATCTTGTGAGGTTTCAGGTCAGGAATCAAGTGTCCATACACACCCAGACAGCTCAGGATGTTTGCACTCTCCTCCAGCCCAGGATGCTTGCACTCATCTGGTCAAGGGACATGGAAATGCTGAGAGTCAGGTGTAAGGGAGCAAGGTAAGAGACTTGAGATGTAGGGATCTCTGTCAAGCACCCAGGCATTGTCCTGGATCAATGGCTAACTAGTCGTCTGGTCTACATAAAGTCCGTTAGACACTTGCTTTGTGTACAGCACAAGAAAGCATATACGCTTAGTTATGACAAGGAGATCTCAAAGCAACTGTCAATCCAAGAGGTTGATAATGTGTTCTAGTTTGCTTTCCTCTTGTTGTGAACGAAACACTAACAATGGCCAACTTGGGTAGCAAAGGACTTATTGGCTTTCAGGCTACAATCCATGATCAAGGGAAGTCCAAGTAGGAACTCAAGGCAGCAAACTGGAGGCAGGAACTAAAGAATAGCAGAGAGGAGCACTTCTCAACCTGTGAACCACAACCCTCCTGAGGGTAAAATGACCCTTTGACAGGGGTCTCCTGAGACCATCAGAAAACACAGATATTTATGAACCATAACAATAGCAAAATTATAGTTATGCAGTAGCACAAAAATAATTTTGTATTTGGGGGTTACCATGACATGAGGAACTTTATTAAAGAGTCACAGCACTGGGGAGGTTGAGAACCACTGCCATTGAGGAGCACTGCTTAGTGGCTTCTTCCCCCAGCTTGTTCAGTTACCTTTCTTCTATAGCCCAGGCCTATCTGCCAAGGGACAGTGCCATCTACAGTAGGCTGTGTCCTCCTTGATCAATCAGAAAATTCTTTACAGGCATGCTAACAGGACTGTCAAATGAAGGCAATTCGTCAGCTGCTGTTTCCTCTTTCCAGCTGTGTCAAGCCAATCGTGTCCACCACACTTTGCCACTGCATGCTATATGTGGTGTTATGTGACATTATTATTTTTTTAATCAATTAATTTTTTTTTACTTATTTACTTTATATCCGACTTAATGTCCTCTTCCCTGTTACCATCTCACACATTCTTTTCTCATCCCCCTCCCCTTCACCTCTGAGTGGATGGGGGACCCCTGGATATCCCCTAATCCTGGCACTTCAAGTCTCTGAGAGGGTAGGAACCTCCTCTCCCACTGATGCCAGAAAAGGCATCCCAACTAGAAGAACATATTTGACATTGCAGACAACAGTTCTTGGGATAGACCCCATTTCAATTGTTCAGGATTCACATGAAGAAGTGGCACATCTGCTACATATGTTTCGGGACACTGAGTCCCAGCCTGTGTATATTATTTGGTTGGTGGTTCAGACTCTGAGAGCCCCAAGGATTCAGGTTAGTTGATTCTGTTGGTCTTCCTGTGGGTTCCTGTCCCCTTAGAAGCTATAATCCTTCATCCTATTCTTCCATAAGGGTCCCCAAGCTCCATTCACTGTTTGGATGTGGGGTGTGACACTATTCTTAGGGAGATGTGAACAAATATCTACTCATCACAGATAGGGAACCAATGACAAACAACAGAAGGATATCATCAGAGTTCGACTTGGTAAACCAGTGAGTTTTATTAGGGTTGTTTATAAGAACATGGATGAGGGCTTACTTACAGGAACAAATATAACTTAAATACAGCTGCATCACCAAAGCCTACCACAGCATGGGTGACAGCTCATGAAACCTAGAAACCTTGAGAACAATGCACAATGCAAGTAGTTCACTTAGCTTCAGTGTTCTTGGCAGCTTGGTGGATCTCTGCTTCTTTGAGGCCACTTGGCTTGTCTGGGCCGCTTCAAGCAACTAAGACGAGAGCATCTCTCATCCATTCTTACAGCTTACATATGCTAGGAATGAGAGAGACGTGGTGAATCTAGTCTGTTTCAAGAACTTCCTGAGCCTTTGAGTTGTTTATTGCTTGAGCTTAAGAGCTACAGAATGAAATATTTCATCTCCCTTTAGAATATCCTTTTGTTTAACCTCCCTTTTAATATTTATATCTTATGAGCTTCCCTTCAAGATGGGAAGTTTTAATATCAGAGGAAAGTGATGCACAACACATAGGACATGAGAAATAGGCTTGTGATTCTTTATTGATATCTCACCAGACCATAACTTTATTTAATAACTTTTTCTCCTTTCTTCTATTCTTTTATGATTGATGATCATTTTTGTAGTGGATTGACTCTGAGATTGGGAAATTTGAGTCCAAGAAGAGGGAAAGAGAGAAGGGCAGGGAGGAGCTTTTGAAAGCTTAGCACTGGGATGGGCAAGACAGAGTTAAGATAATGAAATCAGACCACCAGAAATTAGATGCTCAAGTTCAGATGATTATCTTAGTTCTCTGGATCTCAGTTTACCTAAATGCACGTGAATTACTTGAGTTGACAACAAGAAACAACAGGCAGATGCTATCACTTAGTTGAATATTTAACCAGTTAGCCCTTCTGGATATGAAACTGAGAGGAATGTGCTATTGAGAGGATGCCATGAGAAGGCTTAGCCTGTGGACCATCAGACAGATGGAGTTCCAATAAATTTTGTGCTGTAGACAAGGGGATAAAGTTCTAAAGTCTTTACAAATAAATTTTAAAAAAGGCTCCTGGAAACATGAGGTAGTGAAATCTCAACACACTCACATGAAGCAGAGGTGCTCTAGGCTAGAAGATTGGGGAAAAAGATACCAAAAGACTAGTTTTTGTGAGGAATTCCGGGAGTCTCTCTGACTGTGTAGTTTCCCTTCTTTTGGCTCTGGTTCCAATCAGGATTTGAGGAACCTTAATGAACAAAAGAAGAATGAGACTTTAGACTTCCCAAGTTCTGAAACTGTTTTGGCCAGCTGCTGGTCATGTTTTCCAGAGTGGGGATTTTCTGTTTCTTGCTCTCTTAGTGGTTTCTTACTTCATAGTTATCTAAAGTAGATCAAACAACTTGTTGGTAATTTAGAAGCTGATGGACAGAATGCTGACCATGGTATGAACAAGTTAGTAATGGATGGGGATGATTATGCATTGGAAGAGAGCCAAGTTTCTTGAAATGAAGTCTGTCTTCTGTTATAGTTGAATCTGAGGCAATGGGGCAGGGGCAGGTGCTAGATGCACCTAGGGTCACATGTTCTTGGAACACCCTTAGCTTTATCATAGATGTATTCAAGGTTTACAAAATCACAGAACCAATACAGACACACAGCTGACCAGTGGTCAGTGGCCAGGGTAGGTCTTGGGCAGGTAATTAATTGTAAATACCACATGCAAGTTCAGGACAGAGGCATAGACTCCAACGATGGGAACACAGAGGAAGCTTAGAGAGGATCAGGGTTCCAGAACCTTTAACATTTCTGAGGAAACCATTTGAAAATCTGATGTACACTTTCCTACAATCCAGCACTCTGACCTAGAACCCTGGGGCATGATCTGGTGTTGTCTGAGAGACTGTCCTGTGGAGACACAACATACATGTCTACTCAACCCCAGAAAGGGAATGCAAAACAGACTAGTGTGTCAACTGCTCTCAAATCCAACTTATAAAAACAATGAGCTTTATTAGAGCTAATAACGGAAGTCTGGGTGAGGGGTTATTTACATGAGCAAGCACCCCTCAAAGGCAGCCAAGCCACCCAAAAAACCTTTCCCATAGACTCAGAAAAGCTCCCTGCCAACTTTCAGGAGATTGACATGTGAGACATCTCTTCAGAGCTGGGCTGGTCAGAGTCCCTTCCCCAGCTGTTGCTAATTCTTGCTCAACACTGATGAGGGCCCTTTTAGAGTCTTGCAAGTTTCCACTCTCCCGGGCATGTTTATTTATCTCCCAAGTCTCATGATCTTCCTGGCTCCCTCCTGGAGGTAATGTTTTTAATTGGAAGGAAACAGCTTGACAGCACTGGGATACCTATGTTTTCAAGAGCAGTCTGGGTGATTTGGGTCAGTATCTCAACTAGAAACCAGCAATCTAGTACAAATGTGAGCAAGATGGGCACAGATTCCCCTGGCAGTTCAGTGCAGAGTCACAGGCTGAAGAGACATCGAGGTTGCAACAGTCAGTGGTGTGTAATGCCTCCATGAGGACTGATGGGTAAACACCTCTATAGTGTCAAGAGGCAGAGCATCACAGAAGATGTGTACGAACATCCGTCTGAAGCTGGGTGCATGGTGGCCATGTCACCATTCTGCCTGTCATTATTCCCCGCCCTCTTTTAAGGCTTGCTCACTATCACAGGCTTCGCCTACTGACAGACTATGTGGAGACATCTCTGTCATCCTTTTTCCATAGTCTTGTGTGATCTGAGAGTGGGCTGGACCATTAGTCCTGATTGGTCCTTGAAGGTGAAATCTTGCTGGCAAAAGAGACACCCAGAGCTACAGGATCTGGCGGGAAGATGGATGCACCTGCTTAGTTCATACTGTCCCTAGGACTTTGAGTAGCAATCTTAGGCAGTGCCTATGCTATGGGAAGACTATTAGCCCTGCAATGAGGATACTTGAGTATACATTTGAACTAGTTTTTGTACTAACTCTGTGAACACATGACACTGTGTACATAAAATCACATTGCTGAGAAACATAACTCCTAGAGCTGAAGGAATCTGTGAACTTGTGTACCACATTCCTCCATCTCTTGCCTGGGTTGCAGGCCCCTCCCCACTGGATAGAGTGGAAACATGAGGCCAAGAGGGCAACGTTGATGTATCTTTCACCACAGGGGTTCCGTGCCCCTTGTGGCACCAGCATCAGTTCATCCCATCACCCTGGTCAGCATGCTGCTGGTGCTTCATGCTCCAGACACTGCTTTCTGCAGAAGCCACCCCCTTCTTGCTCAGACTGGAAGGCTCAGTTGGTCTCCACTGCGGGGAGCAGGCTGGTTTCCCCAGTGAGTCCATATTTGGGAAAGGAAAATTGGCCAAGTTTGTATACTGCACAGGATGTCTGGGGAGACTTCCAGGAAGAAGCACCCCTATCTCTGAGTACATGCTATGCACCTCTGCCCTGGGGCTTAGTAGGGTAGCAAGAGAGTAATTAGCACTGTGTGATACTTGGGGAGTTGATTTTAGTTCCCCTGGTCTGTCCTTAGGACTGCATATCTCCCACAAGTTATTACTATGAGCTGCCGGCTCTCCTCTACTTTTCCTTCCTAGGTAACTATGGAGACCAGAAGTCCACCACTCATTATGCCTCCTCTCTTCCTGGCTACCTCAAGTACCCTTAGTGATAGATTCTTTGTCACCTTTGGAATGAGTCCGGGTTGCACATTTTGGCACCTTAAGGTCCTCCCAAATATAGTACCATGATTGGCATCTTGAAGTTTCTGATTCTTTTTTTTTTTTTCACATAGAGCAACATCCAAAGTCTGCCAGTTAGGGCTTCTGTCTCTTGTAAGCCCTTTCCTTGTCTACCCTAATTTGATCCCTTTCATCTCACTCCATCCCGTCTACTGGAAAGGGAAACATCAATATATGGCCACTGCTGCCTCTTTCTCTTCACAGATAAGGTGGCATTCTCTAAGGCAATGATAGATTAGATGGAGATAACAAGGCGGGGTGGGGATGGGGAGAATGCTCTGGAATGTATTGCAATGGATTGGAGAGGCACTTCCCCCCGTGGTGGGGGAGGTTTGGTTGAGCAGGAGAAAGAAGGAGTAGCTACAGACCAGCGGCCATAATTTTGGCTTCCGGGAAGCTGATACTAGGCAACCTTGTCACTTGTGAGCCTGCATGTCGACTGACCATGTCAAAAAAGCCATGCACTGAGATGGTGGGCCATCTTTACCCCGACTCTCAGCTTTACATGTTAGTTTCATGTGACTACAGAAGAAAATATAACTGCCACCTAATTAACCCTTTGGGGGCTCCCAGAGACGGAACCACCAACCAAACAGCATGCAAGGGCTGGACCTAGCACGCCACACACGCAGCAAATGTGCTGCTCAGTCTTCATCTGCTACGTATCCAGCGTATGCTTCATCATCCAGAGGTTGGGTCCCCTGACAACTGGAATGGGGGCTTAGCCTGCCCCTGTTGCCTGCCTGTGGATCCTGTCCTCCTAACTGGTCTGCTTTGTCTAGTCTCATTGGGAGAGGATATGCCTAGTCCTGCAATGACTTGAGGTACCATAGTAGGTTGATAACCAGGGAGGAACCTCCCCTTTCTCAGAGGTAGAAGGGAAGGGTTGGGGGAGGGACTCTGTAAAGTGGGGACTGGGAGGAGAATGGGGACTGCAATCAGGATGTAAAACAAACAAACAAACAAACAAATGGGGAAACCCCCACAAAATCAATTCTAGATTATCCCAGAGCCATAGAATACAGAGTGGATCTTTGCTCAAAGCTGATATCGAGGAGACAACCAGGCTCTGACTCTGGTATCCCAACTTGCAGTTCTGACTCATGCCACACACAGTGAGGCCACTATTGGTCTTCCTTGAAATATAGTTCTCATTTATAAAAGGCGGGGCTCTGGGATAGCATAGTGGAGTGCTTGCCTTTGAAACATGAGTTGGATCCAGGAATCCACATGAAAAAAATTCAGTGTTGGCATGTGCTTGCAATCATAGAGCTGGGAAGGCAGACTCTCAGATGACTGTGACTTCTGCCAGCTTCTTAGCCTACTTGGTGAGATACACACCAGTGAGAGAGACTGCCAAAAGGCCAGGTGGGCAGAACCTAAGGAGTGATGGCTGAGCTTGTCCTCTGGCTTCCACACATACATAACACACAAGGTGGACCCTGTGTCAAAAATCAGTGTGGACCATAATTGTAGAATGATGATCTCTACCTCTCTCTCTCTCTCTCTCTCTCTCTCTCTCTCTCTCTCTCTCTCTCTCTCTCTCTCTCTCNCACACACACACACACACACACACACACACACACAATTTGTAAGTGGTCTGATTGTTCCAGGGGTGCTTAATATTGCTGCAGGGGCAAAGGGTTCCTCCTATGTGGTGAGCATCACGTGCAGAAGCACCAGATAGCTTCACACTGGAGAAGTCCAGTTTTCTCTTGGCCTCTCTACTCTGAGTGCTTTACCTGGTTTTTAAAGACTTGTTTCCTGCTCCTTGACATTACATGGAAGTCCAGGAGATGAAAGGAATCCCTTGGCAGGTCATGGTCTAGGAAGGGTGAAATGAGATCTCCAATCTGCAGAGTAGGCACCGGGCCTTGGGGGAATTTCCAGGGAGTGAAAGAGGGAAGCTGTGGCTGTGGCTGCCCAGACTCCTCTACCCACCCAGTGCTGAGGCTCCTAGGGTGAGGGAGAGCAAGAAGGAGCTGCCAGGCTCAGTCCAAGAACAGGAAGTGCTCTGCCTTGAATCATCCTGCTGGCTCTCCTTCTCCCTTATAATGTCTTCCATGAAAAGGAGAGGAGAGAAGGATGCTGTGGTCCTCAGAAAGGTGAGCAGATCCAGGTCCTTCCAGCAGTGGCCCCACCCACCTTGTTAAATGAGGACATTGGCTGAATGAAGGACTATAGGGTCTCACGGGGAGAAAGTTCTCGGGTTTGGATATCAAAAGATATCTAATCTGGAGCACTGGGGCCATGGGGGTGGTGTTATAGAGTGCTGCGGTTTTTCAAGCCTGTTTTAAGTTGTCAGAGTCTTGCCAGAGTGAATGGTGGCAGGGATCCCAAAATGTGGGCAAGAGGAGTAGACTGAATGATACAGTATCTGGAGTTGCCTGGTGCCCACTCCCAGCTCCATGGGGCAATGCAGTATAAAATACATGGAAACAGTAAGGGGTCCCCACCACCATGCCATGCATGTGGGTGCATACATGCACACACACATAGCAAGGTGTCAGTTGCAACATAGACAAGCCCAAATGTGGCTTCTACTGAAGACTGCCTCCCTCCAGTGGATGATCAGTGTAGCGTGGTAACTTCTCCACCACATAGCACAGAGATGAGCTACATCTTCTACCATGGAGTAGCTTTCTGTCCAGCTTTGCCTGTGCTTCACACATCCCTCTACAGTCTGCTTCTCTCGGCCGTCACCGTCAACTTCTTCAGTTGTTGTTTTAAAATCTTCCTGGATATGAAATTCCAGAGAAGGGTCTGTGGCTTGATTTCCTTCCTTCACATGTCACCCAACACTGCTCAGATTTCATATTACACAACAGTGTTTTGGTGGTATATGTTGCAGGCCTCTCCCTTTTCCTTTATATCTGAAGGGGACGTCCCTAGTCATCCTGTGGTCCCTCAGAGAACCACAATAAGAAACTGCAACACTTGACTATCATAAAGGGCACAAGGGCTCCAACCAGAGGGCACATGCTACCTTTAGGGGATGTTGGATCCCCAGGCTAAGGACTGTGACCTGTGTTTGCCCTAGAGCATTTGCTGTTCTGAAACCAGGCAGCATGCTCACTTGTGTTTACTGGGTAGATGCCCTGTGCACATCAGCCATGGGTTATGGGAATGGGTGAAGCTATAACTAAGATTCTACTTCTAGAACCAGTGGGTAGTATTGCCAAAAAGGTTCAATGGGTTGCCCCATGAAAAGTGTTTAACATGGTGTGCCTGCGTGTGTTCGTGTGTTCATGTGTACATATATTTGTGAAGGCTGGAAGTTAAGTTTAGGTACCTTTTCCCGATTTCTTCTTCATCATATTTTTATTTCAGTTAAGGTTTCTCCTGGAACTTGCAGTTTGATGATTCAGACAGACCAGCTGTTCAATAAGCCCCAGGGATCCTCCTGTCTCTGCCCACACAGCTCTGGGATCGAAGGTGCACACGGCTCTGGCCAGCCTTTTATGGAAGTGCTTGGGATCTGAATTTAAGTCCTTATGCTTACAAAGGAACTTCATTGACTGAGCCATCTTCCTCAGCCCTGAAATGTTTTATCAGTGACTAGCACAGCTTTCGGTAAATTTAATAGTCACTAGGGTTAGGGATGCCAGAGGAAAGATGGGATGCTGGAAAGGCCAAGTACGATGGAGAAATTCTCAAATTTTCTCCCAAAGCGTGATTCATGCTTTTCAACTGGGCATGGTAGTGGGCTTGATTTTCCAAGGAATGCTTAAGCTCCAGAAAAGATAGATAAGGACTGCCAGATAGAGAAAAGAGGCCCAGGGTCTCTTGCCAAGGACTAGAACTCTCTGGACCCGTGAAATGTGACCAATGTGGCCCAGAGCTTGGCAGCCTGGGTGACTGGCTGAGGGTCAGTGATGTCAGGCAGTTGGATTGTTATTGGCATTCTGGACTTCTCACCCAGACTGCAGCTCACTGCCACCCACAGTCAGCAGTGTCAGGCTAACACTTTAGCCTTGCCTCTGGCAGCTACTCTGTCCAGCTCCACTGCCCTCAGCAGGGAGTGGGTGGCTGTGGCGCTTCTTTGTGTATCTCTCTTCTGTGTTGGCTTCATGAAGTGGCTGTTTCATGCGGATGAAGTTAACTTCTCCATCACTGGAGAATGGGAAGAAAACACGTGGCCAGAAATAACTCGGATGGGAGCTGGAAACAAGTCACCTGATGGCGAGGTTGCCTGGTTTTCTACTCACTTAAGGGTAATGATGGGCACAGTGTTGGAGATCGGACTCCAAGCTTTGCTTGGTAGCTGTCTCAGACTCTCCCCCCAGTACCACACAATTAGAGGAAGAATTGACTGGGACCCCAGAGCTGACTCTGTTCCATCCTTTCCTTCCTCAGAGAGGGGAGCTTAGGGCTTAGGACAGAAGCAAGATACTTAAAAGACATCAGTAGTCCCCATGTCTCACACAGTTGTCCTGTGCCCATCTTCTGAGCTTGTCTGTATTCCCTAAGGCCTGGGCTTCAGTTCAGCTACATATCAACGAGATCTCTTTGGGATTTGCTGGTAAGCTTGGCCAAATTTGCTTAGTACTCTATAGAATAAATATTACCACAAACCTCATTTCAATACAGAAGTGTGTACAGCAGATGTTTAATAAATGTTGATAGCTACTCTTGTTAAATATCTTCTTTATGCCAGGACTTTAGAGTTTGTGGACGAACTTATTTAATCCTCTGGATAAATCTCTGGTGTAAACACCACTTCTCTTGTGGTTATTATAAAGCTTTTAGTACCAAGACTTAGGGAAGCTGTGTGCTTTTCCCACAGGAGACAAGGCCTGTGGATGTGCCCTTTGTCCCTGCTGAGCACATACCCACATACCTAAGCATACAGCATATCTTGTTCATTATTCATGAAGTCCTTTGGTGGCAGGCATCTTTAGTCCTTCTCTTCTGGTGTGATTAAGTGTTGGGTGTCAGAGCTGCAGAAAGTCCAGAAGATGAAGCAAAGCTCAGCTGTGGTGCAATAAAGGGGAGTATTTGGAAGAAGGGGCTTTAGAACTAATGCTTGGGTTGGTAGGACAGCTCAGTGGATAGAGATGCTTGCATGGATCTTTGCATCCTACACGGAGGCAGGGGAGAAATGTTTTCTGTTGGTTATCCTCTGACCTCTGCACATAGCCATGGCATATATACACCTGCATTGGGAAATGGGGGTATGCATGTGCATGCACACGTGGACACACACACACACACACACACACACACACACACACACACACGGTTGCATACATATAACTAGTCCCTGAATATGCAGAAGCTAGCATATAGTTCCTAAGTTTAGACCCCATTTGTGGTAGTGGTGGGGGAACTAAAGCCCTGAGAGGAAATGTGAGCTGCAGAATAAAGTTATGACTAGCCAGCTTTGCCTCAGGTCTGAGCTACTTGTCTCCGTTGCCCTGTTGCTCTGTCTTATGTTCCACCAGGATCAGGGAAGACATCCCCTAGCTTTGTGACACTGGTGACCTGTGGGTTTCTACTGGGGGTCGTTTTACAAATTGGCATTGGCTGTGGGAAACAGAAATGACTTTGCAGCCAGCACTGCCCACTGTGAACTGGGTTTAGGAAATCCACTAAGTCATGATGCAGGGTGGCACTGGTGCAGCAGCAGTCCCCTGGAGGATGAAGCTGTTGGTCCACTGGGATGAACACAAACAAGACACAGCAAGCCAGATGAACGGGTGGCATAGATATCCACATCAGCCACTCAGCCAGGACACTTTCTCTGCTCTCTCTGAGGCTGCCTGGCCAGTCATTTATGAAAAAGTGAGAGAAAAGCAAGGCTTACCTTGTGTCCTGGACATGAGACAAACATGGCTATCAGCCACTCTGTCTGGCTCAGAATGGCCACAGAAGACAGAAGTACAGGGTGGGGCAGCCTCCTGGCTGATATAGTTGGGGGAGATTTTCTGCTCGTTCTCTTGTATAGAAAGAGACGGGGTGTGAGGTTAGAATGTAATCACTAAAGGATATGCTTAAGGACAGAGCTGGGGTTCTGAGATATGCATCACTGGATTTGATCACTGAGTGGACCCTATAAGGTACTCAAAATGAACCTATTGGTACTGCCTGTGCACACCCAGGTTGTGCGGTATGGATACAGTTTGGTGAGATTCCCTCTGGAGAACCATTTTCCTCCATGATTGGCTTTCTTCAGTTGTCTTCCTAGAAGTGTTCAGAGGTTCACTGCTTATCTGTGTATGTCATCAGGAACACCAATACCTAACTATGTGAGAGTCACCTAGAGCTAGCACAAAATCCAACATTAGGCTTAGGTCTAACCCTTTCTTTCAGCATTGAAAATTGTCATGCTTTAGCTAGGATCACATCGTGGGTCATGCTTCTGTGTGCCTCCAATTCAGGCCATCAGACTTTTCTCTGATGCAGGCCGTTCTTGAACTTATCTTAGCCTTACCACATGGCCTTTAATGAAGCAGAAAGTTTAATATCCCCCTTTGTTTTGCTTTTGTTCTTCAAGAGGGACACCATGATAAAATAGGACATGGTTGAAGAGTGATAACAGCTTCTGGTTTTCCACCTTTGTAATCCTTAATCACTTTAAGTCTCATTATCAGGTCAGTCATTTGATGGGTCCACTTACTGAGACCATGCGATATGCCAACAGACCATAACAAACAGGATGGTATGAAGCCGAGTCAGCACCAGAGGTAGAGTCCATCTGAGATGCATGAGGCTAATGGTAGAGCATAGCATGCCACCTTACAATTCATTTCTTTAAAGAAGCATACCCTATGAGAATGGTGAAAAGTATAGCCCAGTAAGTAAATGCACTCACTAGCAACCAGAGATTTATTGTCATTGTGAAATATGATATAATGTGAGTGCCTGAGACACTGAGGATCCATTTCCAAACCCTGGCAATAAAATGATATCCCAGAGAAGAGAGCCATATGAATTTTGTTGTTGTTCCTCAATGCATATAAAAGTTAACTTTAGAGTCTGCTGTAGTCCATTAAATGTGCACTGGAATTATGTCCAGAATCAGTGTGCATACCTTAGTTAATAACATCTTATTGCTGAACAAATGCTAGTGATTATCCTAGCCTTCAATGAGTCATAACCTTTTCTTGCTGGCGGAGGGTTTTGGCTGGATATCAATGGCTGCTGGCTAATTAGACTTTTCACTAATTATTGGAATGACTTGTACAAGTATTTTTTTTAAGATTTATTTATTTTATTTGATGTGTATGAGTATTTTGCCTGCACTATGTGCAAACAGTGCCCTCAGAGACCAGATAAGGATATCAGGTACCTTGGGACAGGAGTTACAGGCAGTTGTACACCATAATGTCTATTCAAGAAACTGAACCTGGGTTCTTTGGAAGAGCAGCCAGTGGTTTAACCACTGAGCCATCTCTTTAGCCTCTCTGAGCCAGCAATGGAATTGGCTATGTTGACTTTTTCTTTCATGGAGGATTTCTCTGCAGTGGGTAATGCTGCTCAATGTTTTGTTATACACAGAAGAATTTCTTTAAAAGTATTTCAAAACCAAACCCATGTAAAGCCTGCACCACATTATCAGCTAAATTTATGTCTGTTCCTAAAGTTTCCTCTATCATCATTTCAACCATGTTCATAGCGTCTGCACTGGAAGCTCATTCGTTTCAAGGATCTATGATACCGCCAGCTCTCGTCTCACTGTGCATGATCGCCTGGGTCCTCCTATCCTGTGTGTTGTCTGCCATTGACATCATTATGTGGCATGTGACTATATGTGAGCTAATAGATAATCCTTCTGATCTGGATAGTTTGTAAAGGACCTGATAGAAAGAGAAGCAAAACCTCAGCTGGAGGATGAGGCATAGAGGATGTATCTATGAGACAGCTCATGGCACAAGAAGACATTCTGACCACAGAGAAACAGAATGGACAGGTCATAGACACTGACCAACATCTGGTATTTGTTAACACAGCGCCGGGGCAGTGAAACCATGATTAAATTAGTCATAGGAATGGGTTTATATAATGCATGGGCCCCATGGCAAGGGCTCCTGCCCACAAAGATTGATGTAGCTGATGGTGCAGCAGGCTAGCAACAGAGGCTAATGCTGAGTTCTGCCGTGGGACCATCCATCCAGGCACATAACCAGCGATTGTGGAAACTATACATCTGATTAATGTCTACAGGTTCTACCCTCAAAATGGCAGTGATTCATTTAAACTGGAATAAACACTTTCCAGGTGGGAGTTTGATATTTTTGGCTCCAGGACCACAACCAGCCTCATTTCCTGAGATGGCATAGAGTGCTTGTTGTCAGCACAGTGTTCCACTTCCCATCATTGTAGAATACCAGGCACACTGGAACAAAAGAGGTGAATCGCTGGGGTTGTGCTGCTGGGATCCATGAGTCCTGTCAAGCATCTGTTTCCCTAGAGGTTCCCAGCAAGAGTGTAGTTGATGGCCTGTGGAAGGTATAGTGGAGCTACTAGCTTGGAGAGAATGCCTTACTAATATGGAATCCATCTTTGAGAATCAATACATACCTCCAAAGTCATGACAGTGATGCTGTATCCCTGGGAGGTAAAATCCACAATCCAAGAATCAAAGATAGAAATAATAGTGACCTCACTTTTCCTTTTTTCTTTTTTTAAAAATATGAGTACATTGTAGCTGTACAGATGGTACAGATAGCTGTGAGCCTTTATAGGATATCTGCTCGCTCTGGATGGCCCCATTCACTCCAGCTCAAAGATTTATTATTATATGTAAGTACACTGTAGCTGTCTTCAGATGCACCAGAAGTGGGCATCAGATCTCATTACTGATGGTTTTGAGCCACCATGTGGTTTCTGGGATTTGAACTCAGGACCTTTGGAAGAGTAGTCAGAGCTCTTACCCACTGAGTCATCTCACCAGTCCGTGAACCTCGCTTTTCATCCTTTCTTATGACCCACTACTAGTAGTTTTTGTTCCTATCTCTCAAGGTGGTGTGCTTGAAGCATCTTGAGTTACTGGGGAAGGATACATTCATACATTCTAGAGATTTAGCAGCCTAGCTATAGCTAGATAGAACTATCAGACTAGGGATGTGCTCTCACTTGTCAGCTACAGGCCAGGAACCCAGAGGCAAGGAGAGGAAGGGAGAAGGCATTCCCACCTGGGCAGGGGGTGGACCCTAGTCATCCACAGAAGACGGAACTGCTGCTCCTCCTCATTGTATAGTTTTGGTATCTGGGTGGCCTATTCATCTATTTCTTGATGTTCCTTCACCCAAGACTGGCAGGTGGATAAGAGCAGCTGACACAAGCTGGCCTTCAGAAGAACAAGATGACCGGAAGTCTTAGTCAACAGTGCAGTAGAGCTGCCTGGTCCAGCTTAGGTTAACTGAGATGAGGGAACTATAGAATGAGGATTCGTGGAAGGTGAGCACTGTTTACAGTCTCAAGAGCATCTGTAGCATTTGGGGGGAGGTTGAAGGTCACCCTATCAAGCTTTCTTTTGTAAGTTTTGGGGGGGTGGAGGGGAGGGAGGAGAAGCTTGAAAGACTTCTTGGATTTTCTACATCTCATGTGAACACATGAATTTGAACAGAAATAAGGGAGGGCCCTAATGGAGTTGGTCCAGAGATAAAGAGGGGCCCTAATGAAGTCTGGTGTTCTGCCCAGAAATTTTCCTTCCCCAAGACTGAAGCTCTCCTTCAGAGTATGAGCTTCCAAGAGTCCCTAGCTAGGTTTCCTCTACCATAGAACCTTCCCCTGGAAACTTCAGCCATGATATGAAATGTGGAATGTGAGTCAGGCCCTGCCCTTTGGGTAACCCTCATTCTGGCACTCTCTGTAGAATTAGCTGGCTGTGACTGCATCATGACAAAAGTTCTCACATTTTCCTCACATTCCAGCACTCTACCTGACTATTATCACATAGGAGTTTCCTTTCCAGAAAGACCAGTGAGATTCCAGGTCTTTGTTAGAGTCTATGTAGCTGCAGAAGGCTTCAACATGCATGATGCTTTGAACACCAACTTTTGTACTCCAGGGACAAGTCATGCTATGATCTGCTGGAGTTAAACTGGATTCAAGATACTTAAAAAAGATAGGAGAGAAAGCTTGGCATAGGGGATGTGACTAAGTTCTATTCAGTTCTTCACATCGAGAGGGGATCTTTCCCCTTTGCTACTCTTTTCTGATGTCTACATGGTATTTGGCTGACACTGGAGAATTTGTTGGTATATTGTTCCCAGTGGGATGCCTTATGGCCACTTCATGGCTACTATGTGCCTCCTGGGCATGTGTCTCATCCTGGTTGGTGTTCAGAGCTGTTCTGCTAAGTTATAGAGGAGATAGATGGCTTTTACTTGAAGGTGGAGCCATGGTGTTCCTGAATAGGAACCATTATGTGGTAGAAGCTGTCTGACAGAGAAACTTCCAGACAGGTTCAGTGTAAGATAGAATAGGGATTCCACTTACTCCATGTGTAGAGTCCTCTGCCAGCCTTTCTTAAACCTTTGGTGGAGATCATGATATAGCAAAGAGACTGCTCTTAGCATGTGTGGTCTTATATGGTCAATGACCAGAGGCTTTAGTTTTCTATCTAAAGATAGTATCATACTAACCCTATAAAGACCCAAAATAACAGTAAGAAAGATAACTTACAGCTGTATACTGAGATCATCCACCTCCCAAAACAACATTCTTTTGAGTACCTTATGCTGACTTCTTTAACATCTTATGCCAATGGTGACCATGGTCCTAGGAGAGCTTGGTGTGGCCCTATTGTACAAAGCCTAATCCAGGAAGCTTCAGGCCCAGGACTGACAGCTTCAGATGATAGAGTTGTACAAGCAAGTAGCGATGACCTTTTCAACTCTTGGGGACAAAGCTGGTCTCTGTAGCTAGGTATGAGAGTCATCTGAAGACAGAGATGCTGGCCCATCTGAAGATACTGAAGGAGAATGTAGATTTGAGTTGTTCACACAGGAACTACAACTCTGTCTTCTTTCAGATGAACTCTCTCAAGTGTGTAAAGTTGGTGTCTAATGCTGTTCTCTTTAGGCTGCTGTTAGAGAGTGGCTTTATTTGCAGCTTGGGAAATTTCTGACACCAGTTTCTCAAAATATAGTATTTCATCTGTCAATCTGTCACTGGACTATTCTTGTGCTTACACCTTCCCTGTTTATCTACCAGAGATCCCAATAGACAGACAGACAGACAGACAGACAGACAGACACACACACACACACACACACACACACACACACACACACAGTTTCTTGCCTACCTAACATAATATGTCAACTACTTCTCACTTTTCTCTCAACAGTCCTGCCTATAGCCACCTTTCCTGAAGTTTCTCTAGCTGTGAACTTTCTCTTCTCATTACCTGCAAACAATGTGTGTTATGATCAGGGTGATGGTTTACTAACATATTCCATTTGTTCTGAAAACCACCTCAATTCAGGTGGTAAACTTTATGTTTACCCTACTGATCACTATCTGAACTCCTCCCCTTGACAACCTGGCCTCCATTCTCCTTCCAGGTTTTCCCACCATGTCGGACACATGTACACCTAGGAGATGCACCCAGTGAATAATACAGCTATCACTCATCCTCACTCCTAGGCATTGGCTGAAGCAATGGCTCTTATCCACCTGGACCGAGGTCCCTCCTGAAGTCCCCACTGTCTATCCATCTACACATACCTTAATCATAGGATAGCTCATCTTTTAGTATAGAGAACATCAGTAATCATCTAGAAGGGATGCCTCTGATCTTGTCTGCAAAGGATTTTCCAGAAAGGTTAAAATAAGGAAGAAAGATTTACCCTGGAGGCTGGCAACACTATCCCTGAGTCAGCATGCACAAGTAGGAGGAGGCAAGTGTAATGCCAGTCTGTGTCAATCTTGCATCCTGACTCCAGAACCAGTGAGACCAGCTGCCTCATGTTCTTGTTGCTGCAGATAAATGTGCTCTTGTTATCCTTCCCACCACAATAGGTTGAACCTTTAAACTCTAAGCCAAAAAGATCCTTCCCTTCTTAAGATAACTTTTGTCAGGTAATATACCTTTGAAGCCTTCATCTAAACCTGTTGTCCAGGGTCACGTGGCTTCCTGTGCTTTTGAGTGACTGTGGAGTTTGTGTGGTCTGTGTTGCAAGACATAGCAGTATAGTTGAAGGAGAAGATTATCATAGATGGTTGCAAAAGGTCACAAGGGAGACTTAGGACAAGAGTAACATTACATCATGGTGGAAGGCTTGAGCAGAAAGACTGAGGACTATGGAGTTGGAACCTTGCTCATAGGATCAGGAATACCTGAGCACAGGTGTAGTGGAGGTCTCCTACAGAGTGACTGGCTCAGGGTGTGTGTGTGTGTGTGTGTGTGTGTGTGTGTGTGTGTGTGTAGTTAGGATCTTGCTGATGGAGCAAAAAATCCTAGGAACAGACTAGAATATCTGGATTTTAATAAACACTAGCCAAACCAAAGAGTCATTTTGTAAGGAATGCAGCCACACCTCACAAACAGTTCTCGCTAACTCCAGTTTACCCCACCCCAGCTGAATGAGATCTCTCTCTCTCTCTCTCTCTCTCTCTCTCTCTCTCTCTCTCTCTCT
>NC_034603.1:49785620-49813264 GCF_900095145.1 Mus pahari | reverse complement strand
CACACACACACACACACACACACACACACACACACACACACTCCCCTGCAGTGATAATAAGACAGTAAGACATGCATGGATTTTTAAAAATGCTCAAGCGAATTCATTTCTGCCTAATAACATATACCTTACACTCACAATAACAATATCCTCCTGGAAATACAAAACACTTCCACATGGTGACCTTTATACTGTAAATGGGGAGAAGGTCACAAGAGGATTTAATCAGAACTGACAGATGGACAGGAATCTCCTCAAAGCTTTAGATCTTAAAAATGACAATGTTAAGAAAATGTTGCAATAAAACATTTTATTATATATAATTGGTATATTCTAATAAAAACCATTCTGGCTTGGCATGGTAGCACTTTAAAGGCAGAGGCAGGTAAATTTCTGTGAGTTTGAGGTCAGCCTGGTCTACACAGTAAGTTACAGGTCAGTCAGGGTGATACAGTGAGACCCTGTTTCAAACAAGCAAGCAAACAACACAATGACAAAAAGGACTGATGTTCATTAAAATGTGCTTTAAAACTCCAATATCTTAAATGTAACATGTATTTAAATATTAACATTTTAATTAGTGTATATTAATTGTGCAAAACAATGGATCACATTATGACATTTTCATATATGTGTATAAGGTGCTTTGATTGTCTATACCCCTCTATTATCCCCAGTTACCCCATTCTATTCCTCAATAATTCCACATCTCCTTTCATGCTCCCCCCTTTTAAGATGTTGCATATGCAAGAAATTACACAATATATTCAGTCTGACTTATTTCAGCAAACATAATGACTTCCAGTCCCATCTGGAACTACATGAATCCAAGTCCTCAGGGGACTGGTGCGGATATTCCCTCAGAGCACATCTAAGGAAAGAGAAGGAATCAAGCAGTTCTTAGGCTCTGGGTTAGTGTCAAGAGAGGAGGTTGTTTATGGTTTTGGAGTTTGGAGTTTTTGGTCCAGGTGCTTTGTGGCATCCTGGACCCACTTCTTCTTGGGGTCAGCGCAGATCTCTTTATCTAATCTGGTCTTGAAGCTGTAGAAGAGAAAAAAAAAAACAATTAGAAGGATACTCTGGAAATTCTCCCCTTTCCTCAACCCCCAGGATAATTTGCTATGGGGTGCAGATGTCACAGTGGTATAAAATGACAGTCAGAGGAGGGATGACACTCCAGGCTTGGCTCCTGCTCTTGATGGTGACCCAGTAAAGAGATCTTTTCTCTTGACCTAAAAGAACTGATATGGCCAGGAACCAGCTCCGAAGCAGAGATCTGGTAATAAACATGTGCTGTCAAAGCTCACGGACTGGGTTACAATTCTCAAATCGAATGTTTCGTTGGAGTACGGCTCTTGAGTGTGTACCTGGGAAATTAGTTTGGGGCCTGAGGGGTGTGTGTGGGGTGTGGTGTCTACTCACACGACGGCTTTCAGGGTGCATCTGCTGTTGGTGATTCTTTTGTAGCTCTTCAGTAGTGTGTTGGGGATCTTCTTACTGGTCATGCTAAAGCAGCAGGAAGTTGGGATGGAGCCTAAATGTTGGGAGAAGGAAATGGACAGGAAGAAAGAATCATCTGGGGTCAGTGGGTATTTTCAATCAAGATGCTGTAGGAAGTCAGGAGAAGGCAGAGGTGCATCAAAGGCAGAGGTAAAATCATGAAGCCTTGTACCTTTGACGTTGTGTGTGCCCCTCCCCATATTCCTCAGCACAGTGGGGACCCATCATCTCCAACAAGGGGTTATATTATACTGGTAACCTATTGTTGAGCTCTGAGAAGCTGGCTCCAGAAGCAAGTTTACCCTCCCATTTCAAACCTAAGTATGTTTATGTCAAATTTCCAAGATTTGTCTGGTAAGGAGATGATATCTGACTCCACACCAGAGAGGAGAGAACAGGAGAAGAGGCCATGAGGGACAGTACTGTGCCCCAGAGAACAGCTAGAGGGAAAACTCACTAATGGTACACGGAGAAGCTTCAGCCATGGAGAAATGTCTCAAGGGCTGCCTCAGCCAGTTTCTGCTGGTTTTAAGGCCTCGATGTGATGATGTTGCCTTTCTCTTATTAATTTGCTCTCTGGGGAGGGTATCCTACTCTGTCCAGGACTCCTTGGACTGAGAACTTCAATTGACAACTTCAACAGGGATCACCCACTCAATTTCCACTGGGTGTTTTGAGTCCTTGATGGCATATTTTCTCTCTCTCCTCTCTCTCTCTCTCTCTCTCTCTCTCTCTCTCTCTCTCTCTCTCTCCCCTTCTCTCTCTGTTATCCTTTTACTTTTACTATTATATTTGCTTGCTATATATTTAATAAATATACTCACTCATTCAAAATTTAAGTGTGGCTATACAAACAATTCCCCAGACCATACGGTATATAATTGACATTGGCAGCAGGCTATGAATTACCATTTCCGTTTTAAAGAAGTAACTCTCAAAAGTGAAGAGAGAGAGAGAGAGAGAGAGAGAGAGAGAGAGAGAGAGAGAGAGAGAGAGAACACAAGGACAGACCAGTGATGGAATGGATGGAGAAAGGACACACTCACAGACACCTGGCTTCCCAACCGCCTACCACTAGAACAAGGGAATAGCCATCTTCTGTACCCAAAACTACAAAGATTTTTTTTTCTCTCTGTGAACATTTTATTCAGCCTTTTCTTGTTTACAAAGAGTATTCACTGATCAAAGTCATTGATTTCCCTGCAGTTTCTTGAAACCGTGCAAGAACTTTCTCAAGACTGTAGGACCAGAAGGAGAAAAAGTAGAATTCAAGTGCTAAGAAAGTTTGTCTGAGAACAACAGAAACAAACAAACAATCAATCAAGCCCATACCCCAAAACTCAATAGTTTAATAATATGTGAGGGTCAGATAATGCTCATTTGGACACAGTAGCTTGTATATAGTTTGCATTCAACTCTTATTCACACAAATGGATTGTTTAAGTAACTAGATGAGAGGGAGAGTTTAAAGAATGTAAATATGAGATTACGCTTTTTATTAAATGACTTAAAAATTTAAAAGCAAATATGGATTAGATCCAAGTTAAAAAAAGGTCTGTGTAGATTGTGCAAGGTGTTTGGAGAATGGGATTTAAAGATTCATGTATGTTTGATGACTGAAGGTTATTAAAATTCCTACCAATAATGCTCTGCTCATGGTAACATTTACAAAAACTGATTCAAAAGCCAAAATATGCACGTCTAATCAAGTAGTTGTTTGTGATTTGCTAACATTTTTTAGGCTGGTTCATACTTATGAAAACTATACTTTAGCAAAACCAGGATTTCCTTAACATTTTCTTTGTTTATGTGTTATCTAAGTGTTGCACAAAAATTAACATTGTAGGAATGGCATGGCTGCCCTCCAGGGTGTTCAGCAACCAAGCTTGGAGGCCCTACATCAGCCAAGACAAAGAGCTGGGGAACTAGAGCCAGTATTTTAGCCTTTGACCTCTAAGTTCAGCCAGGACTTGGATATTGGAATCCCTCTAAGTCACCAATCTTCTTGATGGGAGAGGACACAGAATCTCCAGAGACTGGACTCTAAGCAGTGCCATATATTGACATACAGACAATTTAAGGGTAGACATAATTTACATTAGATTACTAAATTGTTTTGTGTTGTTTGGGCTCACTTACAAGCTGGTTCCCCTACTCGATTTCACACCAAAACATGTCTGTCTCAGGGGGTTCTTCAAGAGCTCTAACTTGGGGATGGACTCGCACCCCCAACTCTGCAACAAGCCAGAGGGAACAGCCAGACACCCAAGAGTAAAAACACTAATACCCCTAAAAATAGTTTAAAAATCTGAATGATTGCCAAAAGAGGTTATTTTCATTTATCCCACGCTATAAAAGCACTTGCCTTGGGAAAGATAACTCAGCCATCCAGCCGTGGGAAGCATATCCATGAAAGAAAAGTCAAAGGGAATTCCTTGCTCAACTTCCCAGCCAGTTTCAGATGATGTGATGACCTCCAACCTCACCTGAGGGACTCTATCCACTGAAGACCCCAGATGGCTTCTTTAAAAGGTCTTCCCTAATCTATTTTGGCTGAAGATTTTGAACACTAGAGCTGATATTTTGTGATCTCTCTCTCTCTCTCTCTCTCTCTCTCTCTCTCTCTCTCTCTCTCTCTCCCCATCTTTTTTTTTTACACTGGCTTGCTATGTACTTGATAATCTCACTCATTCAAAACCATAAACATGACCATCAAAGACTGTTTTCTCCAGGCCAGAAGAAAGGGGATAGAAAAGGCCCCGCCACTCTGATACCCCATTGCTGTCATTAAGAAGAGCATCACTGCAATCCGATAGTCTCAGAGCCAGTCATCAAACACTCTCCACTGTCTGCTCTCTGGGCACAAGTGAGGTTATGCTCTTGTATCTTTTGTTGGCTGGAGGTTTTAACCAGTTTGGTCCGGAAGGGAGAAGATGAAATGGCATGTGATACTTCTGAGTTTGCATGTGTTGCCTTGCAGAGCAGACGCTTTTTTCCTTTGCTCTCCTAAGCAATCTGGGAACCTGAGTATACAGTCCAGAAGCCGATCCCAAGCGTTATTTTTGTTTGCCATGGGCAAGTAGTTGGCCCTTGTTGATTTGATTTGGATTAGCTGTCACTGCAGCATGCGCTAGTTTGCAAACACCTACAGCAGGTTCTCAAACACAGTAAAGATGCACCTGTTTGAGAGCGTGTCTCAGGACCTCCTGCTTCACCACTGTTGCTCTCTTAGAGCCCTGCAGAAACTCTTCCCCCCAAATGGGACCTTCCATTTCATCACTATCCAAATGCTCACTGTGTCATACTCAGAAATGTGAGGAGTGTGGATGCACTTAGTACCTACCTCAGTAGTCATGAGAAAGGATGGAGAAGGAAGGGGAAGAGGGAGCGGGAGACAGAGACACAGAGAGAGACAGGCACACAGACAGTCAGACAGACAAGAGACAGAAAGAGAAATAGGAATGTGGACCAGTATCAGTTCTGGCTGTTTTACTGGTTGAGGTTTCTTATCCCATCTTTGAATGGTGGGGTTAGCAGCAAGTCTCTGAAGAGCCTCGCTATGTGGCTGAGAAATGCCTGGCTTCCCTCAAAGGTTGGAGGGGACTTACCTGGGTGAGCCAGCACCTGGGAGGTGAAGGAAGTGACCGTGAGCAGCAGGAACAGAAGTGCTGTAGAGATCTGCATGGTGGAGGGAGACAGATGGAAGTTACTCCGTGGATCTCAGCCTCTGGGCTCTGTAGGCTCTCCCGTCTACCTTTATAGGGAGCAGAGTGGGTGGAAGCTTCCAGAGAACACTGCCTGCACAAGGTCATGAAGGAGGGGTCTTGAGCAGTGGAACACTGTCAGCTCCTGGAAAGAGAGCAAATAGAAGAAACACAAAACCGTGGGAGGGACTTGGCATCTGTTAGGGGATGGGAGTGAAAACTGAAGAGATTGTGCGATGATGAAATGTGACTGATCATCATGCAGTGGAACAAAGAAGCCAGGGGATGACATGTGGAAGCCAGTGCTGGTTCATGTTCACCTGGTGTTTTGAAGGATTTTGGAATCCCAGAAGATCCCTTCTAAGAAAACAGGGCATGATAGTCATGCTTGCCCTTTTTATGTAATTCAATGGTCATACAATCTTAGTGTCCAGGTACTTAGCATTGTGGGAAGCAGCAAGTGTAGGGACAGCTTAGAAAACTGGGATCACACTTGGCTTGAGCTTCACACAGGCAGACAGACAGACAGACAGACAGACAGACAGACAGACAGACATATCACACATACACACACATACACACCAAGTGGTTAGCAATTCAGGACCACCACCTGTCCCAAGCTACTTATACACCCTTGTCCAAAGAAAGCAACTGGTTCCTCTGCCCTGATAATCTCCGGCAAGTCCTTAGCACCCCCTTCCCTCAACTTTCACTGGTTGGAAATTATTCAAGGACATCTCAGTATGCATCCTGGAATTAGGAGAAGGAGTGCATCTGTCTTGGATGGGCAAGCTATGTTCCCAGAATAAATGTTTAGGGAAAACTCTCTCTGTCATCCCATGCATGATTGGATATGCATATGATGAAATTCCAGTGCATTGTAGGGAAGGACAGTATGCAGCAAGTAAAGCCTTAGGAAACCTAAGCCTGCCAATCAAAACAGGAATCTACACAACACTCCCTTGCCCTATTGGCTAACTCCACTTGCTGGACCTTTTGAAGGAAACCCAGGGAATATGATAGCATGAGACTCTGGAGTGATCTCACTCAGAACTCACTGCTGCCTTTGTAGTACTTCTGTGCCGCATCTATTTTGTGCTTTTGTACGAAGCCTCTTGCTGTTCTGCTCCTTCTCAACCCCTGGTGCAGCACTTCAAGGGCTCTGACATCCCTGACTAGACAGCAACCACCACAAACAAGGAACTATCAGAAAGAAAAAAAAATTTTAAAAAAGCTAATTCTTACTGTCCTTAACTCCCTCTAACAAAAGCATGACCCTTCAAATCTTTATTTCAGTACAAACACCTAAGTGAATTTGATGTTCATACCTCACTGTTCAAGAAGATGGTAGATTAAACTGAAGGAAACAATCAGGACTGAGCAAATATTTAAAATATTTAAAACCAAAATACCAGCTGATAGCAACGTGCTATGCCTGGTGCCCTCAGAGAAAGCACCTCTAATGCTCAAACAAATAGAAACACCAGAAATCCAAAGACAGCAAGATGCCTCTATACCTCTATGTGCTTTGCAAAAGAACAGAAAAAGGCATACAAAGTTCATGAGGTCAATAACGACCACCTCTTTGATTTGCCACTTTCTGTGCTGTCACCAGCAGGAACGTATAGTCATTCCAAGAACCTCTTTTGATAAATACAGTAGCAAGTTTTTGTTCCTGTCCAAAGGCCTCTGAAAATATATAAATAAAGGTTATTAGCTGCAGAAAACATCTTGACACTTATTCTATTTCAGATTTAGCATTCCTTATTAGCAACAAAAATGTTGACAAGTGACTCAATTAAACTAGACTAATTGAGGATAAGAAACAAGAATTTGGCACTCATTTGAAAATAAAAGAAGAATATTTAAAATAAAAATAAAAATGAATAAGCTTTTATGATTTTCAAGAACCATATATCATTCGTAAATGAGAATTACCATAGAAAAGGCTTTTAGGGAAAAAAAAACATTTCAGATCCGTATGTTTTTAATTTAGTGATATTATATTCTTATGAAAAATGTTTATTTGGGTTATTGTCTTAGAGTTCTGTTACTGTGAAGAGACACCACGACTATGGCAACTCATAAAGAGAAAACATTTAATTGGGGCTGGATTACAGTTTCAGACGTAGGCCACTATCATCATGGTGGGAAGCACGTTGGCACACAGGCTGACATGATGATGGAGAGGCAGCCGGGAGTTCTCCATCTGGGTCTGTAGGCATCACAGAGAGCAAGACACAGCCTGCCTTGAGCTCTAGAAACCTCAAAGCCCACCCTCATTAGCACACCCTCTTCTACAAGGCCACACCTATCCTAACAAGAGCACCTCTTCCAGGCCTTCTCAAGTCGTGTTCCTCATGGCCAAGTATTCAAACATGTGAGCTTATAGGCGCCATTCTTAACTGAAACCACCACGGTCACCAAATCAAAAGAAAGTTCATTTTAGGAAGCATTTTCCTTTCTCCTTGGAGAATTTCGCATATACATACAGTGGATTCGGGTTATATCCACCTCCTTAATTTCACCTTTGACTTTGGATTTTCCAGCATTTTAAAGTGATTTGCTTAGCTGCTAAAGCCCTTTACTAAATCAAATCAAAACAAACTCCTCCATATCAAATGCACTGCCCTGGATCTGGTCTTCGAGCAACAGAGCAGGTGCCCAATGTCTTCATACCCTACGGATTCAAAGAGCACAGAGAAAGACAGCCTTCTAGTTTACCCTCCGTCTCAGAACGCACAGATGACAAGGTGGCTTCAAAACATCAAGTACAAGGAACATAGGAACCCCTATGCTCATCTGTGCAAAGCCCCTGGCTCCCACGTACGAGCAGCTGTGAGGAGAGGAAACGCCTTAAATACAGCAGCTGCAGTAAATTACCGTGTTGAATGTGAACACAGGGGCACCTTATGGTTGGTTCCTGGCTTTTCTGGGACAGTCCCACACCAAATTGACCCATAAAGGTTACATGGGAAGATGTGTTTAAATGGGTTAGGGTTAGAAAAAAAGTCAGTTCTGTGGTCAATTAGTGATGTCTGTCCTAAGGACTGGACTGCAGTGCTCTTGCTGGCCTATAAGCTCTATCTGCAATTAATCAGCAACTACCTAATAGGGGACCACGTCGCAGACCGAACACCCAATCTTTCGTTCCTTGCTAATCAGTTCTAGGTGACTAGTATGAGGACAGTGGATCCAGGATGCCTGAATTGGATCATGATTCTGTCCCTGATAAGCTTCATACTATGGGTAGCTCGTCTATGCTTCCTCTACTAGGCTAAGATGGGAAGCATAATCAAGCCCACCTCAGCTTGTTGCTATGAGGATTAAACTCATTAATATAGAAAGTACTTGAAAGAGTAGCGAGATCGCCATAGGTTCTCAGTGCCTGGCAGTTCAGCATTTGGTATTAGGACGTGGAGTGAATTTTGTGGACTGAGCTGGGGTGGGGTGGGGGTGGGCAGGGGCATTAGAAAGAGACTGTGTCTGGGCAGATGGTATTCTCTGCTTGCCTCCCAGACTTCCCACTACATCCAAGAAAGACATATACCAGCATACCCTATAGATGGTTTTTAGAAATCCCCACGTTGCACCCTGGGGGAGTGGGGTGGGATGTGGAATTCCAGAAATTGCGGTAATGTAAGCTATTTAGAACATTACTGATGTCAGAGGTGCCTGGATGACGTCATTAAGTGATTATGCACTTAACAGGAATATTTCTAGAGTTCCGTTGTGGGTATTATAGGGTGGCTTACTTATCTTCTTTTCTCACTGAGCTCTGGATTTTGATAGCCATCCAGAAACCTCAGTGGGAATAAGTAAAATAAATACAGAGACTTCCAAGTTCAGCAGCTGTCCCATCTAACTTCCCAGCCTTTCCTGGCAAGTGTGCAAGTAAGAAGCAGAGCTCCCCTGGCCTTCCTTTGCTTCCCAGCAGTCAACAGGAAAGACATTCCACTCACCTGTGACATGATTCTGTTTCTGGCGAACCGTGGGGGAGGGATTTCATCAGAGAAGCACAGGCAGTGGGTCCCTCAGTAGGAAAACACAATCTTGGATCCTTCTGTGTTTTTCTGAGTAATGCTGAGATCAGAGCAGGGAAGGGTCACTGGAATCGGGGTTCTTGGCTTTGATTTTTCTCAGTTACAGACCATGTCTACTGTGTCCAAGTCATGGGGCCGGGTTGCAGCTCAGCAGTAGAATGCTTGTTTAGCACACACAGGGCCATGGATTTAACTTGAAACAAACAAAGAACATAGAAACATAGATGTGTATTATATTTTATTCCTTTCTTTGAAAGAAAACAGAAAAGAGAGAGAATTGAGAGCTGGGACCAGAGATGAAAACTCCAAGGTTCTGTTATGCAATTTAGGGGTAGATGGCCCTGCTGCCTCTCCCGTGATTCCTTTCCTATATTGTGAAGCCTCTACTGTACTTGCCTTTGTGTACTGGTTAGTTTTATTGTCAACTTGGTAGAAGCTAGAGCCACCAGGGAAGGAGGGAATCCCAACTGAAAAATTGTCTTTGTAAGATGGGCCGTGTCTGTAAGGAATTGTCTTGAGTGATGATCGGCATAGGAGAGTTCCGCTCACAATGAGTGATTCTTTGTCTGTATAAGGGGTCCTGACCTGTGTAAGAAAGATAGAGAAATGAACAATAGAATCAGTAACCAGAATTCCTTCATGGTGTCGTCTTCAGGTCCTGCTTGAGGTTCTGCTCTGAGTTCCCTCAATGATGAGTTGTGACCCTGAAGTATAAGCCTATTTAAACATTCCTTTCATTAAGGTTTTATTTGTTTGTTTGTCTTTGTTTTGTTTCTGTTTTTTTTTTGTTTTTGTTTTGACATGGTGTTTATAAGGAAACAAACTAGAAAACTTAGTTTCACCGTGTACAAATCAGAACCAAAGAAAGACCGCTGTTCTCAAGGGTCTCTAGGGAACAGAAAGCTGTTACAACACTAACATGTAAAGTCTAAAATGACCCAGGTAGCAGGTCTTCTAGTTAAGATCACCTTTAAAAGAGGAAAATAGGGACTTAGAGAAATCAAATTATCTTCCTCTTCTGTAAAATCATTTATGAAGGGGGGCCCTTTTCCAAGAGTTCCCAGATTTCTCAGGGTTTTGGGTTGTTTGCTTTTTTATTTGTTTTTGGTGTGTGTGTGTGTGTGTGTGTGTGTGTGTGTGTGTGTGTGCACTGTATGCTCTTATGGGGATACAAAGGTCAAAAGATGGTGTCGAGTGATGTCTATCACTTCTCACCTATTTCTTTGAGTCAGAGTCTCTCCTTGAACATGAAGTCCATGTTTTCTCTGCTGTGATTCCCCAATTCTCCTGTCTCCGCTCCCCCACATCACGAAGCTGGGGGGTACGGACATTGATAACTGACTAGTTATTCTGGTGTTGGGGTCCAAACCCTGTCCTCATGATTGCATGAGTGATCTTAACCACTTAGCCACCTTCCTGGCCCCAAATGTCTTTATTTGAAGTGCTCCCATTGTCCCATTATTTCACATATCCCTTTAAAGGCTATCAACTCTCCTCTTACACAAATGTGAGACACTGAGGTGCACAGCGGCTAGATCCCTGGACCCACCGGTCACAGCAATACTAGCCAGTCCTTCAGTACCAACGCCAGCCCAATCTCAACCACACCTTCTTGTGGTTGCACTGCAGCCAGATGATGCTCAATCAACTTACTTTCTGCAAAATAGTGAGTGCTTCAGTGATTTCGGATGGATAAAAGCCAGAGCAGCCACCTGGTATGGATAGCCTCCACATTTACTGAGACAGAGTTTATAGAATCAGACGTGGATGCAGTTTGTAGCACTTCAGCCTGCATGCCATTGACCTTGACTCCACGTGTGACTCTGTTACGTCTCTAGTCTAAGGAAGTAAGAGTGTTGTGCCCTAAGTTCATGGGGAACCCAGAGGAGCCCAAGAATTGCTAAGTCTGCTGCAACTGGCAAAAGATTTTTTTTTTTTTTCGAGACAGGGTTTCTCTGTATAGCCCTGGCTGTCCTGGACCTCACTTTGTAGACCAGACTGGCCTCAAACTCAGAAATCCACCTGCCTCTGCCTCCCAAGTACTGGGATTAAAGGTGTGTGCCACCACGCCCGGCTCAAAAGAATCTTTTTTTTTTTTTTTTAAGATTATTTATTTTATGTATGTGAGTACACTGCAGCTGTCTTCAGACACACCAGAAGAGGGCATTGGATCCCATTACAAATGGTTATGAGCCACCATGTGGTTGCTGGGAATTGAACTCAGGACTTCTGGAAGAAGTCAGTGCTCTTAATCGCTGAGCCATCTCTCCAGCCCAAAAGAATCTTTTATTGTTTCAAGTTCGAACTTGGTTCACCTGCCTAGCACTCACTGTGTGAATGCTGGCAAGCGACCCTGAGTCCAGAAAACATTGGGTTTATATACAGTATAGTTAGAAATAGTGTGACTATTTACAGAAAAGGGGGAGTAGAGGGTGGAATGGTACTGAAGTGGGAGGGGTTAATGGGTGGCTGCTCAAGGAATAATTTTATGGCCAGTTGTAACGGTGTCTGTGAACTGACTTTTGTTTACCTTTTTTTCCCATGGTCTCCCTTGAGCTTGTTATTTTTCTAAGGTTTCAAAGAGAGGCACCTGGAGTTTGGCTGCTTATCAGCAGGAGTATTGGTTTTTGGAAATGCAGAGGTGGTGTCATTCTAACAGTAGGGGATATGCAATAGTGTCTGCGTTTGGTGGCTGATTATGAGATGAACCCCCGGGTGGGGCAGTCTCTGGATGGTCCATCCTTTCCTCTTAGCTCCAAACTTTGTCTCTGCCANTTCTTTCATGGGTATTTTATTCCCTATTTTAGGGAGGAATGAAGTATCCATGTGTTGGTCTTCCTTATTCTTGATTTTCTTGTGTTTTGGAGATCGTATCTTGGATATTCTAGGTTTCTGGGCTAATATCCACTTATCAGTGAGTGCATGGAGGGGGAGGGAGCCCCAGCCTGCTGCAGGAGGGGGCATACCAGCTGTCCCAGTATCACTTTGCTGTGGTGGTGGTGGTGGGGAGAATGGAAGCCTCTGGTGGGGAACGCAGAGGCCCACTGTTCAGCACTGAAGTCTCTATAGTATCAGTAACTTGGGGGTCACAACAAGAGGGGTACATGAATGTCTGTTGAGGAGTAAGTCTTTATCAGTCTGTCCTTCCCTCCTATCTCATAGACAGAACATAGCTGTAGTAGGCATTTTTTTCTCATTGATGAGACAAAGTACTTGATAAAAACAAAAGAAAGGAAGGATCTATTTTTAATCATAGTTTGAGGGTCCAAACCATCCTGGGTGGCTAAGCCATGGTCGAAGGGATGTGTGACAATTGATCACACTGAATCTGTGGTCAGTAAGCAGAGAGAGATGAATACTGGTGCGCAATTGCAATTTTCCTTTAATCAGTCCAGAACCCCAGCCCATGGAATGGTACTTCACATATTTAGGGTGAGCCTTCCTATCTCCTCAGTTAACCTAATCTAGAAGTTTCCTCACAGACATCTGAAGAAGTTTGTCTCCTAGGTGGATTTAGACCCTGTCAAGCTGATAGTTAATATCAACCATTACTACAATTAACCCATCCCTAAGAGAGATGGCCCATTTCCTATGGCAACATAGGATAGTCTTGAATGTGCCTTGGTGATGGTTGATCCTCTCTCTCAGAAGATTTGGATCAACCTGGATCTACCTTGTCCAGTGCCCTGTATGCCCAAAAGACAAGTCATGTGTACACAGTATGCCATGCCAGGTTTGAGAAGGAAAGCATGGATGTATCCAGCTCTCTCATTGACAGGGCTCAGCAGCAATCCCATAGCCCTTCAGGGCTTGGCTCTCCCCTGGGAATGCTCTTCCATTTTCTTGATCTTTGTTTCTGGTTGCCCTCATGAGATCCTTCATTTTCTTTCCTTCTCCTTAGCCATTTCTGAGTAGAGTATTGAAGAAAACCTCTACTCAAGCCCCCAAAGAACCAGCCCAAATCTAGTACTTCAGGCCTTTCTTTTTTAAAAGAAATTCTAAGTCCATATATCTTCACTCAGGCAATGGCAGCATCTATTCCCCACTCTCCCTATTGGAATCTTTGTTACTGGAGTTTTCGTCTCTGTGTTGTGTTTGTAAGGGTCTAAGCAATGGTGATATTGGTGTGAGAGCTGTAGTCTAGAAATCTCTATTTTCGGAGGCTCAGGGAGGTTAGGCAGAGTCTAATGTTGAGTCCTATTACCTTTAAGATCACCACAATAGGGGGGAAACTTGAAGTATGGGGTATTTTTAGGGACTAGGCTTGAATATGGCTCATAGCATTTGGTTTCTCACCCTATTGGTTAAAATTCATTCACAAGGCCCTCAGACAAATAAATCCTAGGGGTTCTCTAAAGACTTGGGGACCATATTCATTTTGAATTGGCTGTGTCTTTTAGTGGGTCAGGGATCACTAATTGTTTTATTGATAATTTAATAGATTTTGTCAATAATTTTGGGGGTTACTCCTTTTGGCATTCAGCTAGTGTCTCATCACCCACTTTTTAGTGAGACATTCGCTTGCACAGCAAAGCTACATTTCTATCTTGTTTTTCCCCTGTCACTTTATTCAACTAAGAGGCTTTTCCACAAGAGAGAGAGAGAGAGAGAGAGAGAGAGAGACAGAGACAGAGACAGAGACAGAGACAGAGACAGAGACACAGAGAGAGACAGAGAGAGACAGAGAGACAGAGACAGAGAGAGACATAGAGAGGCAGAGACTGAGACAGAAAGAGATGTACCAACACACAGATTGTATTTCTTGCAGCATAAATCTTGAATTTGTGGATTTTATTCGTATGTTAAAGGACAGCCAGTTCTTTCCTAAACTGTTTTCCTTAAAGTGATAACTTGACAGATGCAGACAGAAGCAACCAGCACACCATCAATGCACATTTTTGTAAAGTTTCCCTTTGGAGCTAAGATTTCTGTAGACAGGACCTGACAGCTTTGTTGCTTTGGAATATGGGCCTCCATCTTTCCAACCTCAGGCACCAGCTCATTCCATCTGCTGTCAGAAGTCTGCTGAATGTTACTTGTTGCAGTTTTATATTTAATTTATTTTACTGTGGGAGGGGCAGGGTTTTGCTATGTATCCCAATGCTATGCAACTCACTGTGTAGCCCAAATGGCCATGAACTTATAGCAACCCTGAATCAGTTTCCTAAATGCTGGATTGTAGTTGTGCATCATCATGATGCACTCCTTTGGGTTTTAATGGGGCACAGGATCATCACAGTTGTCTGTGTGTAATCAAGCAAATGACACCCTTTATGTTTAATCCAGAGACAGGACAGAAGAAGTCCTGTAATATAAAAAGAAAGAATATGAGGAACCCTTAACGTTTTTCTTAGCAATAATCCCCAGACCTGTAGGGTAAACTCCTTATAGGGCAAAAGGGACATCTTTGCCACCCACCACTCCCAACCAATATATTTGGTGGCCCTACTTGGGCATCTTTGATGGATATGCTCCCAGATGTGAAATGTGTTTGTTTTGTTTTTATTTTTAGTGTCTACATGATGCTGGTGCCTCCGTGGAGACCATGGCTCTACTATACCCTCTCACCTAAAGAAACCTGTCTGCCAGGTTAGTGACTACTTAAGACAACTAGTGCTATAACTCATACATTAGTGGTATAACCCATCTAGTCTTTGAATCCCATGGACCACTGATGCTGAGCTGGGGATCACCCTCTGTTTCTGGTCATGGTTTTGGATTTCTCTTTAATTATTCTTGCCAAAGGGCCCTGAACATAGATGAAGACAAACGAGGTTTAAATTCTTTAAAATAAGGAACTAGGCTGGCAGTGCATCTCACTAGGTGGCTAGAGTGCTTGCCTAGCATGCACAAAGTCTTTGAATTGGTCCCCAGTACTTCAAAAACTGTGCATAGGGGTACACACCTGTTCCCTCCCTCTGGAGGTAGAGGCTGGAGGATAAAAATTCAAGATCATTCTTTGCATATTGAATTATAGGACAACATGGACACTTGGTTAAAAAAAAAAAAAGACTAGAAAGAAAAAAATTAAGGAGACAAACAGTAAGTAAGAAAAAAATGCAAAGAGAAATAAGAAGAAACGGAAGAGGAAGAGTTTCTTTGGTCTTGGGCACAGGGAGTTCCTCCTCTCTGAACTGTAAATTCACGGATTCTCTGCTTAACATTGACCTGTATAACCTGTATTCCTTTCTGTGTGACACCACTTTCATGGCTCTAAGATGAAGCATGTGACAGGAAGATGATAATTTGGGTGATGCTAGTCTGCCTCCTGGTGGCTGTTTTGGAAAATCTGCTTGGTGCAGACAAGCAAAGGCCTGACTCTGGAAGCTGCATGAAAGGCAGAAAGCTCTGTTAGATCTGGCTGGAGCATCAGTGCATGGTCACTGGTGTACTGTTGGTTTGCCACTAAGGTGAACACTCTCTTCTGACACCTCATGTTTCTACCTGAGGCTTTAGTGGAGGCTCAGCTGGAAGATCCAGGGATCTCTTAGAATCTTGTACTAGGGCTACAACCTTTACCTTCCTGCCCTTTCTGATTAACAGAGATAGAACTGTTTGAAGACTCATGTGGCTGCCAGATGTGGAAGAGAATGTGCAAGGTCACGTTGGCCTGGAATCTCCATTGTCAAAGCCAGAGATGTATTTTAATATTCTGGACTGGAGGGACTTGGGGGTCTGTGAGGAGACCAGACAGATAGGAATCTTGTGTAAGCAGAGATTGTGTGAAAAGCCCATGTCTTTGGGAACCCAAAAGGTGCCCGGTAAAGTGGCTAAAATTGGTGTCAGATGTCAGAGGCAAAACTGTAGACCTGGCTTTTTCCAGCTTCAGCCTGTCTGGCTTTCACAACTAAGCTCAATCTAAGCTAATACTCAGGGTTACCATGTCTGACCCCCTCCCCTCCCTCTGTACCCAAACCCTACTTCTTGCCACCCTGTTCATCCCTCCAACTCGTTCCTTTAAAAGACAGCATCAGAGATAGACTTTTGTGTAAAAATACATTTTATATGAAACTTCAGTAGTTATACATTTAAAAATTCCACAATATCATAATATTATGATTTTATCCTAAAAGTTTTTAAATAAAATCCTTGCACTGATTCTTGCAAAGTCCCTTCATAATACAAGAACAAAGGAAATGGGGAAGGGGGGCAGAATTCTGCAGCTAACACAACGTTAAAGTGACATGAGGTCTCCAGAGCTTTACATTCAAATCACACCAAAGTACATGGCTAATTAAATAAAAATATTAATAACTTAAAGACCATTCCTTAGGTGTGACCAATTCACATTCCTACAGACAGCTCCTATCCCTGAGGACCGTGATCAACCCATTTCAGCAACCCTTCTCAGAAAGGACAGGGGTGAGGAATTTTGCTTCTTGGCTCCTAGGTTGGTTTCTGTTCAGGCACATGTCTTCAAGGCTTTGGAATTGGGGTTTTCATGTCTAGGTATGCTATGGCCTCCTCGACCCACTTCTGATGGGCTTCAGCACAGACTTCCATGCCCTTCTTGGTCTTGAAGCTGAAGGAAGAGGGCTCAGTTAGAGAGTATGTAACTTATTTTGTGAGTCCCTGTCTGGCCTTATCCCCAAGTTGATGACAAAACCCAGGAGTGGAGGAGACAAAGGAAAGGCCTGATGGGAAGATGCACTTCTCATTGGTCAAGGAAAAAGCCGCTTGGCTCTTAGAGGGAGAGGGAAGTTCTGAACTGGTGGCTCAGAAGAGAGTGGTGGGCTTCAGTTTTCCCATTGAAAGTTATGTGAGTTTGTGTTAGAGATACAGTCTCTACCCATTGAGTATATAATCATATTTACTGCCTCAGGGATGACTTAGCGCTGAGGGGGTGAAGGCAAGTGTTGTGTACTTACATAACAGCTTCCCAGGGACACCGACTACTGGTGATCCTTCTGTAGCTCTTGAGATTCCTCTTGGGGATCTTTTGTTTCTTGACATAGCAGCATGTGGATGCATTGGGCCCATCTACAATGAAAGAACAAGAAAAGATTCTTGGTGGTAGGTTGTGGGTCTTTTGTTGATGCTTAAAGGAATGCCCACCCTAGTTTAATGTCTCTCCTCTTTAATATGTCCCTCAATTCGTTTTCACTTGAATAGGCCAGTCAATAGAGGCAAAAATAGCTGATGACAACAATGAGTGTCACTAGAAGGCATTAGTATAATGCCCCAGTTCTTTAGAAGAAGGAGACACTGGTTATGAGTCCCCTTTTAGGATAAAAGAAATAGTGTTTAGTTGTGACACAACCTCTACATAACCACTGTCTCTGGAAATTGGGCTGGATAAAGCACCCACTAGACATTGTGCCTCTTTTACCTGAGAACCACCCCAGACCTCTATTTGATAACCCAGGACCCCATCACCACAGAAGGCAAGAACTATCTTGTTTCCACAAATGAGTCCTAAGGGAATCAGGTTCAAGTTCTGGAATTATCACTGGACTATATCTTCTTGTCCTTCTTTTAATTGCCCTACTTTGGCAAAGCCAGTTAAAGGTGAGACTATGGGTAAACCTCGTTCTGTAATGGTCCATGAAATGTCCCAGAGAAGAGAAACAGGAGACAGGGTGAGTCTCACCTGGTTGGGCCCACACTTCGATGCTGAAAGCAGCGGCTGTGAGCAGCAGGCACAGGAGCATGGCAGAGATCTGCATGGTGGAGAAAGAGAGCGAGAGAGCTGGCTTCAGTGAGAGTTGGCAGACTCTGTGCTGGCCTTGCCTCTCTGCTCTTCTGGCAGCTCTGCCTCCTCTTTTATAGGCAGCCGATAGGGAGGGATCTTCTTTGGGAATGAATCACGGGAGAGAGTAATGTGAGGCTGGCCTATTTCCATTTAACACCAGGAATGGAAAATGAGGTGGTGACTCTGTCCAGATAGAACACTGTACTGTGAACTCTGGCTGTTCCTACCAGCTCAGCTCCTATTGGAAAGAGAAGCTTTTTTGTAGAATGAGGAAGGAAGCAGAGATGACAGAGTCAAGAGATTCCTATTTCCCCCTTCAAGCAACATCCCAAGGAGCCCCGAGTCTAGAAACAGGCACTAAAATTTTGACTGAATTTAAAAATGCACTTGAAGATGGAAAGTCCTGATAACTTTTCAAATCACAGAGGAAAAGATGTTAGCAAACAAACAAAAAACATAAAACATTTCCAAACCTTGTGTCTAATATCATTTTTAATTACTAAAATCAAAACAACTCTTTATTTGGGAAAGTTAAATGGCGTCAGCTGGCCAGTACGTGGTTGTAGGTAGATGGCTGAGGTTGAGGGTCATCCCAAAGCATTCTCTCCAAGTCTAGTGTCTGAAAGAACTTTAATAGCTATAGTTTGGGCCAGATGTGGCTTATTTCCTCTCCCTCTTTCTCTGCATTGCACTGTGAAGGGCATACCATATATTTCTCACGATGCCTTAAAATCTCCAGGCACATAGGCAAGCAAGCATAAAGTAACTCGCAGAAGTGTTTTTAAACCACTTTATAGAAACAGGTCTGTAACTTGGTAGCAGAGAGAGTATTAGGCAAGGGCAGGGGCCCAACTTCTGTTCCCAGAAATATTGTCCAGAAGAATTCAGATCTTGGAATCTTGTGGTTTTCCAAATATCTGATTAACTATGGAAATATCTTTTCCAAGTAAAAGAACATAGAGAAGTCAAACTAAATGTAGTGTCATATATTTAGTGTCAGGTCTCAGCATGTGAGAGGCTATATGGCAGGAAGAGTGTGCTCTTGGAGCTAATCTACATTCCATGGTGAGACATGTCAAAAACTCCAGAGTCTGGGGATGTAGAACACACTATGCATGAGCGCCTGCCCAGGCTTCGTGACAAAGATGCAAACCTAGACTCTAATCAGCCAACACTGTGACAATCCAACCTTTGAACTGAGAAGACACAGTCACAGACTATATCACTGACAACTGGTTGGGAATTATCATCTAGATAATATAAAGAACTCCCACAACTCAGTAGCAAAAACAAAACCAAACAACTGAATTGAAAGTGCCCAGAGTATCAATAGATGTTTCTAAAGGATGATAGACAAGAAACATTGAAAAAGACATTCCACGTTGCCAGTCTTTGGAATCTTGTGTGAGGTGCTGAATTCAATGTCAAGTCCCTATATGTAAATAAATAAGAATGAAAAGGAAAATTCAAATCAAAACCATCATAAGGTATTAGTACTTTGCCTCATTATAATACTTACATCAAAATATCAAAATAAAGACTAGCGCTTATAAGATCAGTACTAGAGATTTTGTCTAGCACATACATAGCTCTGGGTTCCAATCTTAGCACTATAAAAAAATTAGCTGACAAAGATGAAAATGGGAACTTGTTTAGTGAGACTGTATTTGAGCTTTTACAAGGTGAAAAAGGCCTAGAGGTCTGTTGTTCAACGATGTTAGGTATATCAACATTAGTTCCATAACTATGCTTAAAGATGGAAAAGATGGTGAATTCTGTGGTTTATGGTTTTGCCACCAACTTAAAAATTTAAAAGAGAATGAAGTCTTTAAAAAGTGACTTTTATAGTTCTCAGTAAAAACTGGTGATTGTTCCTGAAAAATGACTCATTGGTCTGTTCCCGACTCTCTGTGTGCATTGGGGACTGGGAACAAGACACAATACATACTTACTGGGAAAGCAAACCTGGGAGAAACCCAAGCAGTGGGGCTGTGGAGAGGGCTCGGTTGGTAGAACACTTGTCATGTAAGCACAAGGACCTCAGTTTGATCCCCTGGACCCAACTAAAGGTTGAGCAAAGGGATACAAACCTATAATTCCAGTGTTGGGGAAGGGATAGGAAGATCTCTGGGGCTCCTCGCCAGTCAGTCAGCCTGACCCACTGAGTGAGTTCTGAGTTCAGTGAGAGATCTTGTTTCAGAGAAAATCTGGACAGTGCCTGAAGAACAATATCTGGACCTCTGGCCTCCATGCAGATGTGCCCATGAAACCCAGCAATGAGAGGTGGTGCTCAGTGGCTTTGTGCTTCTAAATAGGCACCAGGAAAGATGCTCGCTGGACAGGAGCTTTGCTCTGTTCTCAAGTTGAGCATCCTTGACCATGGCTTCAAGATCTATCATCTATGGGCTTCTTATGCCCATTTCCACCTGTTGGCTATTATGGCATTGGAGCTGGGTGGACACACCTGTTTTTAGTAGTTATCACAGCTGGTACAGACCTTGGACTTGTGATTATCTTGGCAACAAGATTAAAAAAAACAAAACTGACTGTTACTGTACTGGGCTACTGGTACAGGCACACTACATCTCACTGTGTGCTTTTCTGGTTGTTTTCCTTGCTTCCTCCATAACTGATCCACAACTCTTTTAAGCCAAAACTTCTAGGCTTAAATGAGACCTCCAATTTCTAATCAATTCCTTTCTTTAAACCACTTTATCCACCTGGAAGCCTCTACAGAAGATTTATTGTTTGAAACCTTTTTAAAAAATCCATCCCCATGCTTTCATAGTCAAATGGTTTTCAGTAGAATTTTGGAGGGCATGCACTCCAGAAAAGATAGCCTTCAACAAATGGTGCTGAGAAAGCCAGAGATCTACCTTTAGAAGTATAAAGGTAGATCCCAGCTTTCACAGTACACAAAAATCAACTCAAATGGGTTAAAGATATAAAATGTAAGACCTGAAGTCGTGAAGTGACTAGAAGGAAACATATAGGAGATCCTTTGTGATGTGGGGATAGGCACAAAGAGCCCAAAGCATAGACTACAAAAGCAAGAATCAGACAATCATATTTTATCACCACAAACGTATAAACAATATATCTAAAAGGCCACTTCCTAAGTGAAGGCATAGATAAATAAAAGAATCCTCAACTTTACAGAACATGAGGTATAATGATTAGCGTTGATTGCCAACTTAACAGAATCCATAACTACCTGGAAGGAGGGCCTGCGTGTGTGCCTGTGGGAATTATCTTGACTAAGTTAGATTAATTGAAATGGAAAGACTTGGCCACTGTGGGTGGCACCATTCCCTGGCTGGTATCTTGAACTCTATGAGTAGAGAAAGGGAGCTGATCAGCAGTCTGCCTTTATCACTCTCTGCTTTCCTGCTTTGGATGGGGCATGAGAAGATGCTTCAAGTTCTTGCTCTCATGATTTCCCTGCCATGATGAAACTAAGAAGAAACTCTTTCACTTAGAATAAGAGTATTTGTTTTCATAACAACATGAAAAGAAATGAATACATCAGGGTAAGGCAAGTCAAAACCACAGTGAAACCTCCCTCCAGTCAGAAGGGCTATTGGTAAAAAAAAAAGTCAAAAATTAAATAATACTGGTAAAGGGGCTCCTTGAAACTGTTAATGGAAATGTAAATTAGTGCAGTCATTTTCAGGAACAGTATTGTAGTTCCTCAAAATATTAAAAACTAGAATTGGCAATCTTTCAACCCTGGTACTGGGCATGTAGCCAACAGAGTAAGAATCTGTATGCCAAGAGACATCTGTACTCCATGATTATCATACCACGGTCCACAACAGCTAGGAAATGGAAACAGTCTAGTCTTAGTTGATAAGTAGATGCAGATGATGTGGTAATAGTATAGAGTGGAATATCAGCCATCAATGGATGGAACCCTGTCACTCTTGACAACATGGCTGAAACCGGGTGTCATCGGGTTACATGAAATAAGCCAGACACAGGAAAACCAGTCCCATGTGATCTTCCTCATGTGAGAGCCGTGAAGGTTGACCTCATGAAATCTGAGTGTAGTCACTAATGACTGGGTGGGGCAGGAGGATGGGCAGACCAAATAAAGTCAACTAATAGATACCAAGTTACAGATGGAGTGGAGAAAGGAGTCCTGGTGGTTGCATTATATGCTATTGATTTATAATTTATATTTGAAAGGCCAGAAGAAAGGATTAGGAGGTTTTTTTCATTTAAAGATGGTAATTGTCTCATGATACATACACACACACACACACACACACATACAGAGGGGGGGAGAAAGAGAGAGAGAGACAGAGAGAGACAGAGATATGATGATGATGATGATGATGATGATGATGATGATGATGATGATGATTTCATAAACGAATGATTTTTATGCATTGGTCATAATTTAAAAAAAAACAAAACACCTCTAAAAGTCCATGTCAGTGCTTGATTTGGAACAGCAGCTGTGCCATCAGAGTCTGTAAGACCCTGAATTTCTTTCCTGAATTCTTATTCCTATTCATCATAATTGGAAGCTGACCAAGTTCAGATCAGAACAATAGATACCATGAAAACTTTTTTCAGAGGCTGAGCATCCAGTCCAGTAACCTGCCTAGGAGGACCAAGAAGCATTGTGTCCCAGGTACTGTGTGCCACCAGGGTCTTCTGGGAAACCCTGAAAACCTACCAGTGGGAAGGAGAGCTTCCCGCATTTCAACACTCCACATCAGAAGCTTTTGGAAAGTTTTACATTTAAGTTTTTTTTTTTTAATTTACATTTGGTGGCTGAAGAGATGGTTCAGTGGTTAAGATCACAGAGGATCAAAGTTTGGTTCTCAGCACTTAGGCCAGGTGACTGACACCTGCTTGTGACTCCAGATACAGGGGAGATCTAATGCCTGTAGGCATCTCAGGTATTCACACTCAAGTGTACAAACTCACATGAAGACAGACAGACACACAGTTAAAAAAAATAAAACACTTTTAAAACTCTATTTATTTGCTTATTTACTTGTGCGTGTATACACACATATGCCAAGGCTTATGGTTGGAGGTCAGAGATCAATTGTAGGAATCAATTCTCTCTTTCTACCATATTGGTCTCAGGGTTGAACTGAGGTTGTAAGTCCTGGTGACAAATGCCTTTACCTACTGAATCACCTGGCTTGCCTGTGTATTCTCATTTTTATAAGGAACTCAGCATATTAGCACAATGTATTAGCTAGGGTTCTCTCCATGTGTTTATTATATATTAGTTATATACCCACACATGTATATCTATGTATATATACATGAACATATATACGTGTGTGTGTGTGTAATTATAAAAGATAGTTGATTATACTGAGTTGCATAACTATTCACTGTGTAATTCCCCAGTGAACATTTGGAAAGTCAACAGTCTAGTAGCTTTTCAGTCCATGAAGCTGGACACCTCAGGAAAACAGGGGCCAATGACCCAACTTCAGTCTGAGTCTGCAGGCCTGCAAGCTCCTTGGAGAGTCCCTGGCGTGAGATTCTATTGAAGGGCTGGAGAGGGTGACATCAAGGTCCACTGGAGTGGAGCTTGCATATGCCATTCGCTTGTTTTGCTTCTACTTCTCTTCTGTCTGGATCCCTGGCTAGCTGGATGCTGCCACCATGTTAGGGTAGGTATCTGCACTTACATTGGCAAAACCAGGAGTATGCTTTGCTAATGTCCTAAGCATCAATCACTCACACCACATAGACAATCAAGATAAACCATATTGTGCAGGCCACTTAGAAAGCACCTGTGGAACAAAGGAAGGCCTTTACCTATACAGATGACATCCACACTGTTATTTGGCTGTCTTCTCAGCAATCCAGACTGCGCCCAGCTACTGAGTATAAACCTTGCCTGCTCCCTAGGTATGCAGTCTGAAGGACAGACTGTCTCTCAAGGACCACTGCACTAACCTAAAACCTGGAACCTGCACTAGAAACTTGATGTGTCAGGGTGGGGGGATACCCAGGGAGATAACTAGGGGGACAGATCCCCCCACACTCACTTAGAGAAGGGAAGGGGGGATGGGGAGAAGGATTGTGGGAGCAAGTTCTTTAAGGGACTGTAGCTAGATTGCCTCAGTGTAGACTTGTAGCTTTAACAATCCAACTGTATGCTAATGTATTTGTCTGTTTTAAGTCATTAGGTTTATGGTGGTTTGTTAGTGGCAATCGGGGACTAATAGGAAGAAGTGTGGTACCTGGGGCAGGGCGCCGTTGCAATAAATCATAGAAATGGCTTTTGAATTGAGCAATAAACAGAGGCTGGAAGCCTGCGAATTATGGGAAAGGATGAGACATTCTGGAAGAGGTTGGCAGCAACGGGAAAATGAGTGTATCCAACTTGGCCTCCTCAGGCACCTAAGCACTGCCAGGGCTTTTGCTCAGCTCCATTGTGGCTCCATTGTGCAAGGATGGAGGAACTCATGCTTACTTTGAGAAAAAGAAACCTAGTCAATATTCCCAAGAGTGAGCAGATAGGACTTGCACATGAGTGGGGACATACTGTCTGCAGGGTGAAGTATTCGTGCCCCACTTCTTTTCTCTCTCCTCCTCTCAGGTCAGTCTGGCACCAGAGGCCCCCTGTTTTATAAGCTGCAAAGCAGAGACCACCTCATTTCTAATTTATTTCCTCTTTTCCTCTTTGCATCCACTATGATTTTAAGATTTCTTTTCTGACCTGTAACCAGCACCGAGGATCACTGGACCTGGAATGTAGAATCAGCGAATTCCTCACACAGCTACATACACACTGTTTGCTGTCTGATGTAACGGGGCTCTTGGAGCTCTGAAGGAACCCCCCCAGCTTCAGCCAACGGGTCTGGTCTGGCTCAGGAATGCTCTAACTCTGAGCAGCAGCAATGGAAACTTTCCAGGAGACATGCTTCTAAATCAGGAAGGAAAACGTTGAGCCCTGTTGATCTCTGCAACACCTCCCCTCCCCCACTGAATTGATAGATGCCACTTGCTCCTAAGGGACCCAGTCAGTGTCAGCTCCTGTCCTGCCTGCAAGCCAGAGGTCTCCCCAGCACCTCATGCTGCCAAAGAGGATGCAGAGGTCTAGCTTGACAATCTTTTCTCCCCACTAGATGGAGAGGGTGAGCACCATGGGAGTTTATATCCTAGAGAAAGATGCCCACTCTTCCTTGGTGGAGAGGCTATCTGTGTGTTCCTGTGGTCCAAATGCCCCTAGGATGAGCCCCATGCCACAGACCTCAGATGGACATTCAGAGAGAGAACATCTATTCATTTGAGCGGACAACCTAGGTTCCTCTGTGTGGAGTCAGGGTGTTGATGGATAGAAACGCACTAAGGTTTCAGATAAGTTAGTTGCCTCATTAACAATCTCTGGAAAGGTCTGTATCCTAAACTATTTCCCATGGTCCAGAACATTGTTCTCTTGTACCCGATATCCAGCCCTCATCTCATGATGAGCTACAGTCAATCACTTGTCTCCACTTCTTTCTGTTTGTCTGAAGTCATCAGGATGTATTTTTCTGAAGCTCACCTCTGAGCCTCTGAACGAAACACATCCCTCCCTCTTATTGGACCAAAGAGCTTATCCTTTAAACTACAGGTCAGAGGGAATACCATGTTCTCACCTTCTTATTCCAAACCCTGTATTCAGCTTCCTCTTGAAAAATCCCCATCTCTTGATATACATGCAGCTCCATCTGATGGTTTCCCTCTCTCTCCCCCCTTTAATGTATACACCATCTTCATTTCTATCTTTGGATAATTTCCCCCACCTACCAGTTTTTCTTAATGCTTTTGTGTTCCCGCCCTGTGCTGACCTCCAAGTTTATATACTCTCAGCATTGCAATTTCCCTCAAGAAAACACCCAAAGTCAGATTGGTGTACAAAAATAATATATTTCTTTTAATAATTAGGAATATCCATAATAATATTTTAAACAATACCTTGGAACTCAAACACAAAGTTTACCCATTCATCTTTACAAAATTCATCTCTCATACATTGAAAGTGTTGAATCAGGATTCACAGAGAGGGAAAAATGGATCCACATCTTGCATTTAAGAAATTTTAGTATTCATGAAAGGTAATACCATAATATCAATAAGTTAAATAAGTTTAATATTAATTAAGGCATCACAGTCCAAGTCACACTAGTTCACTGTCACACTGGTCACTCCTACAGCAGTGCTTGAGGTGGTTGTGGAAAAAGTAGTGGATACATTAGCTTCAGATTTACGGGTCAACTTCACATTCAAAGGTGCTGAAGACCTTAGGGTATATGCAGTTTTAAATAAAGTTGTAGTTTCTGATCTCATTTGGTTCTGGTCCAGGTTTTTAATGTATGTCTGGACCCATTCCTTCTTGGGGTCAGCACAGACCTCTCTCTTGAGCTTGGTGACAAAACTGTGGAAAGAGAAAAGACACTGTTAGATGAAATTCAATCTGCTATACATGGAGGGGCTATGTAGGTTTTCTAAGATAAGCTCATGGAATAGGAAGGGCCTGAACAGCAGCGATAGAGACAATGCTGTTGAGAACTGCTGCCTTCTTGGCCTTGGTTTCCCCATTGGGAAACACTTGGTACTGGATCTGAGTGTGTGACTGACTATAAGTATATGAGGACCGTTCCTTGCTCTTGGACCAGGGAGGGTTGGGGTATATAACTCACACGACAGCTTCTTTGGGACATCTGCTGCTGGTGATTCTCTTGTAGCTCTCCAGCCTACTCATTGGGATCATCTTGCTGGTGAATGAGTAGCAGCAAGTGAGTGGGGCATTAACTGCATCTGGAGAATAAAAGAGAAGCAGGGAGCACATTAGGACAGGAAAGATGCTTCTGACCTTAGAGAAGAAAAGGACCATGAGGAGAAGGCAGGATGGGATGTAAATGCCAATACATCAGAGCTGGGACGTGATCTTTGACACACAGACTCAGTTATTTGCAGCTTAAAGTAGGTTCACAGTCTCGAGTAGAGGGATGCCATTAGAACTATATGACTCTGGGGACTGTCATTTGGGGAAGTTAGAAGTCAAATTACTATGACCTGAGAAGGTTACCTGAGTACATTACTGTAGGCTGAAAAAAAATCTATATCTAATCATGAGCATCTCTGATCCCAACCACCTCTGCTGAGCTGCTCTCTCTGGAAGCTGGGCTGGATCCTGGGTCTCTTCCCCTTTCTCCTCTCTCTGGAAAAAGGCACCAACCTAAGCCTCTCTTGGATCACCCAGGTTCCCAAATACTGAGGAAAGTAGCTGGAACAGGAACTGTATGAAGGTGTGATTCCAAATTTAGATCTAACAATTAAAATTTTAGTTGCTTTCCAGAAGCAACCGTGTTATTGGGTTGGCTCGTTGTTCTTCTCTATGCTTCTTACCTTGGTAAAATAAATAAATAAAAAAATAAATAAAATAAAAAATATAAAGAAAAGTATCTGACCATGTGAGACTATGCTATCACAATCCACGACAATTCAAAAATGGGGTGATATGTTGGGAAGGGAAGGGAGCTGGGGGGTCTCACCTGGCTGAGCCAGCACGTGGATGCTCCAGATGGCAACTGTGAACAGCGTGCCCAGAAGCGTGGCAGGGACCTGCATGGTGGTGGAGGAAGAGAAAGCTGGCTTCAGTGAGAGTTGGCTAGTGCTGGCCTGGCCTCTCCTCTGTCTCTCTGCACTTCTGGCAGCTCCTCGGCAGCCTTTTATTGT
>NC_034603.1:49779173-49785550 GCF_900095145.1 Mus pahari | reverse complement strand
GGGGGGTGGGGGGGTGGGGGGTGGGGGGTGGGGTGGAGTCAGGCAGGGTGCTTGGTGCCAAGGAGTAGCATCATCCTGGATTAAGTGATGGAAAGTGGAAGTTGAATCCGCTGAGTAAGTGCAGAGCCCTAGGGTGTTTCCAGGAAGTAGAAGAGAGAAACTGTGGGTTGGAATTTTTTTTTTTCTAGCCACTCCTGCAAGCAAAAGAAAGTTGAGCAGGGAGGGGGGAAAGGAGGGAAGAACTGGCAGCAATCATACTAGACTGTGACCACAAGTGTGAATGGAGTGGCTCTGCTTTCACTGAAATAAAAGGAAGTGGCCAAGGCACCTAATGTCCTAAGGGAGAAGATACCTGGAAGCACAGTTTAGCTCGCCCCCCTCCCCCGGCTCAAGGAAACTTGGAGCTGGGAAAGGACCCCCAGTAAGTCTGCCGAGTCCGAGTCCTTGGTTATCAGGCCTCGTTGAATACAGCATTCTCTCCACGTGGTGGCTCCCAGATATTTTGCAGCACGGAGAAGGGTTGTGACACTGATATGAACTGTCTGAGTGGTACAAGTCCAGACCTGGAGAGCCATATACGTGAGGTCATGGTGCAGAAGAGATTTCTATGCAAAACACACCTAGTGGTTACTCTGTGCCAGGAGTGGTTGGAACCCTTCACAGTGCAGTCTCTAATTTCCCCAGCTCTGGTAAGCAGACGCTGTTAATCCCCATTCTCAGATCAGGCAGCTGAGGTCCAGAAGGGTCATGTAGGTAACTGCCCTGGAACAGGACCCAGGCAGCTTCAGCCTGGCTTTCATCATGTTACCTTCAAACTAACAGACAGCTAACGGGCCATGGAGAAACATTCCTTTTTGGTTAAGTCATGATGAGCTAGGAGCCCGTAGCGTTTACTACTCCTGGTAGCTCTCCGCCCTGCTTCCTTCGTGATTTCCAGGGACGATGAGTGACCCAACTGGAATGTCTGGCTTAATTCAGCTTTCTAGGCTTAGATTTCTCCAGAAACAGTGTGATCAAAGTGATAAGATCTGAAAGCCCTTAGAATTAATTTCAGCAGGCTCTTTATAAAAAGAGTAGCCCTCTCACATGCATGCCAGTGGCTGAGCGAGGTCTACCGCTCAGGTATCTTGATTTCCTCATTCCTCTATAGCATCCTTCTGAGTCTTTCCTGATGGGCAGGGTTGTACCCAAGATTTGTCTTTCATAAAGAGTCATGGAGACAATGACCGTAAAGGAATGGGGGGGATTCTTGGAAGAGAGCTTTTCTGCAGTTACTATATTCGTGATAGGAAATAAGCGTTATCAAACAAGCTGCTGTGTTTATCCCATGGCAAGTGGTCCTTAGCAGCATGGTGGTGGCTTACCGGGAGCTAGGCATAATTAGTTGTTAAAAACCTAATTACCCATAAGTAACACAGGTGACACGGAGGGACTGGTGCTTCCAGAATGCTTCCCTGGACATGAAATTTAATGTCTCACGATGGATGTTAGTTTCCTAGTTTGCTGTACCTCTTGGGACCCTCCTTTTGTTCCACCTATATCATGATCTTGCTAGTCACTGTCCCTCTCCTGACTAGTGTCCAAATTGTTCTGAATTTAGCCCAGTTCTTTCTCTGTAGTTCACTCGATTTCTCTCAGTCGTGTGAATCACTTCAGGATTGGAGGCAGTAGTTGTACATAGTCATTCCTACCCAGAACTTCTCGCTGCTACTTCCAAGAAGTTTTCCTCATGTTCATAGGTGCCCACAGCTCATCTGTGAGAACGTCATCTATGAAATCTAGACATTCTTTTGGGTTTTCTGTAGCATGAACAAGTTGAGAGATGACTCTATTGAGAATCTGAGACCCAAGAGCCCCAGGGAAATTGTCTAGTGTTGCCTTTTCTTTCTATGTGAGGAAGCCTAACCTGACTGAGATACACAGATTCATGTGGCCTATAGTCACAGGATAAAGCCCGTGGCTTTGTGGACAGGCTTCTGAGCCTGGGAGGTCACCACTGCAAAGTGAATTGGCCGCTGGAAGCTTCAGTTAGCACAGGAAGCAGCGCAATGTGAATCATAAACAAAAGAAAGGAGAGTTATTGTCTGTTTCCCTCTCACTCCACTCTGTCAACAAAGGAGGCTCTTCCCAGCTGGTAGGTCAGAGGCAGAGTAGGATAGGAGCATGGAAATTCCCATTCTGAGGCAGTATTGGAAGTTCCCAGACCCTTTGGGAGAGATATTTAGCTGGAATGTGAGCTCTAGATGCTGGGCCTGCAGCCAAGCAGTTGTCTCATGGGCCTGAGAATCTGGAATGGCTCAACAAAGGCCTAATCTGAGCTCTGGCTTGGGAGCAGCCAAGGGAAAGACCCGGAGAAGAGATGGAACAGGGTGAGGACTGTTAGAACATCAATCCCCAGCATTCTGAGAGTCTTGGAACTTTTTTTTTTATTACCACCCAGATGGACAATGGAAAGGTTTTCTGAGTGAATAACCTTCTTTTCCTTCCTGCACAAGTACCCTGGTCAATGCCACATCCTCCCACTCAGTGTCAGAGTGGGAGAAAGAAGAAGTGACAGTGGACTTTCTAGAAAGATCAGAAGCACTTCCTAGGCCCTCGGCTAACCACTTCCACAGTTCTCTTGCTTGCTTACTCCTGTTTGTGTAGCTTACAGTTTTCTGACTTATGCTTCCTGATGACCTCCCTATCCCCTAAGCCTTTGCATGATGTGCATAGCTCGTGCCCGTCCATGGTCATCCTCCAACCGCTATCCTCTACTCTTACCCAGTGAGCTCACAGGTCTGGGTGGACCTGGTTTGCATGCCTAGGACTTTGAATGTGCCATCCTTTCAGGGACCATGGTTTCCTATCATCTCTTCACAGAATGTCTAGTGGAAAGGGGACCTCCAAGTTGAAGTGCTTATTTCTCAGATGGAGGGACTGGGGCCAAGATCAAGACCGTGATATGCTCAGGGTGACTAAAGCAAGTATTCACAGTGGCTTGGCTATAAGCTTTCTCTGTGGTCTCTACCATCCCAATGATTGTTTGGTCAGCATCCACTTTGGGCAAGCCTCAGGAAAAGGCCCACTGGGGTTGGGGTTGGAGTAGAGAGGGCCAAACTCAAAGAGCAGCTATCACCAGTACAACAAAGATAGGAGTGAACTTCATAGGAAATCTGAGCCATGCTTTCTCTAAGCCTTATCATCCAAGCATTTCCTGTGTTCTGATATGGCTATGCTCCAGCTTCCATTCATGAAAGAACCGAGAGTATTTGTAAGATGAAGGCTGGCAGGGAATAATGGAAAATATAGAAGAGAGCCACTTGCAGTAGGCTGGGTTGGGTGGGAAGGGGCTCATCACCTACACTGTCTCCTGGATCAGTGTGTGGGGGGGGAGAGGTACCTGAGAATCATGAGGTAAAGGTCATGTAGTGACAGGAAGAAGTGAGGTAACCTGTTGGGAGGTCAAGAGTCTAAGTAACTCTGCAGCACCTTTGAGTTGCCCAGTATGAAAAACTTGCTATCCTCATTTGGGGCCTGAACAGCACCAGTACTGGTGGGGATGCTGATGTGTGTAAGCATCAGGCAAGCACATTTGAAGTATCCCTGTGAAGATGATGAGCTCTGAGCAGTCTTGGGTGGGGTAAGAGTCCTAGGCAAACAGTCTGTGGATTAGCCAAGTAGAGTCAGGGACTTTGTCTCAGTAGCTTTCAGTGAAGTGCTTGAACAAGTGTGTTTTGCTCATCCAAGGGAAATTCATGTAACATATAGAATAATTGCACTAACTAGACATACAATATTATGAAAGTTCTTGTGTGGATATAGAGAAGGCTGGTGTAGGACATTAATGGTGAGTTCAAGGGTTCAGCAGGTTTTGAACTTGAATCATCAATGGTGGAGGAAGGGCACGAGTTGGAGAAAATCTCTGGACACTACACATTTTAGAATGCTTGTGTAGTCCTTGGCATCTTACTGGAGATCAGATGTTGATTCAGTGGCACTAAGGACTGAGATATGCATTTATAACCAGATAGGTGGTCCTGATGCTGCAAGTGTCCAGCTCCCTTAGAACCACCTGGAAACAGCAAAAGATAAAACTAGATGCTTAGGGATGGGACGCCATGAACTATTCACCTCTTCCAGACTAGCTTCATGCCTGTGGTCCCTACATAAGCTGCAAGGACTAGTTGTGGTGTTGTACATAGCCATTTTATCTTTTTCTAAAGAGATATTCTATTATTCTCTTAGGTAATCAGTAGTATCTACAATCTCCCAGTAGTGAAGAATCATTGAACTATTGAAATAGAGAGTTCTGGACTTCACTGAAAATTTCCTCAATCACAAGCTACATATATTTTTCCTACAGTCTCTTCTCTTCTTTGAGATGGTTGATGGTCTGTATTTGAGAACTGCAGGGCTAAAGCCTGGAGTACATCAGGTAAGGACTGTGCTGGCCAGTCTGGGCAGATTTCAAAGGAAGGAGGCATAGGAGGAAAAAGGAAGAAAGGAGAGGCGAGAGTAAGAAAGGAAAAAGGTAGACCAAGGGAGGCTGGAGAACTGCAAAGAACCTTCACTTATGTTACAGCCACCATAGCCACAGGCTTGTCTCTGCCTCTGTCCAGCTAAGTGGCCTTGAGCAAATCCCTTGACCTTTCTGGACCACTTGTGTGGATGGTGATGAGTAAAGAACTGTTTCTAACATCCTCGTGTGACTTGTATGAAAAAATAAACCAAGGCACTTTGTAAGCATCCTATGTCAGTCTAAAGGTTGATGGACATGGACCTGGGGACATCTAGAGGCACATGACAACTCCAGTAGATTTGTCTGTTCCTGGCCTTAAGCTTGCTATATAGCCCAGGATGCCTTGAAACTAGCAACTATCCTCCTGCCTCAGCTTTTAGGGATTATAGGTATGTACCTATGCCTGATTATTGCTGTCTTATCTGGAGAGGCATAGTAATGTTCCATTTTACTAAGCTTTGTCTCACCCCTTCTTTCCTATCTTCCCAGTAACTACTGGAAAGCCCTTTGGGGATTAACAAAATAGCTGAGAAAGACAGAGACAGAAGGAGAGAGAGAGAGAGAGAGAGAGAGAGAGAGAGAGAGAGAGAGAGAGAGAGAGAGAGAACGAGAACTAGTTTATGTTTGCCAGAGAAGTCACCATGAGGACAGGGAGACAGAGTGGAAGCAATGAAAGAGAAGAGGAGAGAGAGAGAGAGAGAGAGAGAGAGAGAGAGAGAGANAGAGAGAAAGAAGAAGAAGAAGAAGAAGAAGAAGAAGAAGAAGAAGAAGAAGAAGAAGAAGAAGAAGAAGAAGAAGAAGAAGAAGAAGAAGAGAGGCTTAGCCTTGATTTGCTCTTGTCTCCTTTTTACCCTCAAGCACCCACCCACCCCACCCCCAGCTTACTTTCTACTTCTGGAACATTCTGTGCTCTGTCCCACTTCACAGCTCTTGTCCATACTGGATGTAAGCCCCCGTAACTGTACCACTATTCAAAGTCACAAACAGTTCAAATCACTCAACTCATCTAAGAACGGTAGAACAGTTTAACATTAGGTAAGAGAATGGGGAGAACGATGGGCACTTTTGGTTTTTCCTTTCATTTGCTTGAGAAAGAGCAAGGGACAATATTGAAAGGTGAGAAGCTGTGACAGGAAGTGACTGTCAGGGCCACGTGGGTCCTTTGGGTGGGGGTTATATGGTTCCTCACATTTACAGGCTGTAATATGTTTCATGCTGAAGAAAGAAGTCTTATCTGCCCACAGAAAGAAATTATTGATTCATACCTGTAGCTGTCTGGGGGCAGTGCACTTCATTGCCCAGACAACTTACGTTCTGACTCAATTCTGAAGCTCATTCTGCCTTTCCTACTGTAAGTCAGCAGAAATAATCTAAAGGGAGATGAGAATGCTCTTTGTGTAGTCTGGAAGAGTAGTCGTCAGAAGTGGTTTGGAAGTGCTCTTTCTTCAGGCTTCAAAGCCCTAAGTCAATCAACCCTTTGACAAATTAGGTACTCTGTTATACAGTTATACTCATAACTACAGTTATGAGTTGGCAATGAGACATCACAACACGCTTGTGTGGGTTGAGAAGGCAGGCCACAGGGGCGTTAGGCACATGGGTAGGCAGGATCCTCCCTCCAGCTAACTTTTACACCCTATCATTGGCACCTATAAGATAAGAATGTGAAGGATGGGCCAGGTGTGGTGGCACACATCGAAAATTCCAGGACCAGAGAAGCTGGGACAGAAGAATTTTGAGTTTGAGAGTAGTCTGGGTAATATGTAGCTAGACAAGAAAAAAAGGAAGAAAGGAAGAAAGGAAGAAAGGAAGGAAGGAAGGAAGGAAGGAAGGAAGGAAGGAAGGAAGAAAGAAAGAAAGAAAGAAAGAAAGAAAG
>NC_034603.1:49767849-49779123 GCF_900095145.1 Mus pahari | reverse complement strand
AAAGAAAGAAAGAAAGAAAGAAGAAATTGCTAGGTGGATTAATTAGGCCAAATACAGCTGAAAGATGTCAGGGAGATCCTGCAGTTTGACCCTTATATTGCTTGATTGAAAGATGTATGTGGAAGGTCAAGTGGGAGTGCTTGATGTGTCAGTGAGGGTCAGTGCCAGTTTTAGTGTGCAGACAAGTTATGTGCACCTCTGTGTGAGTTTGTGTAGTGTATGCTGGGGAAAATGCCAGTTGACACAGATCTCAACATTTTTCAACAAGATGGCTAGCTACATTTTTCTACTGTGGAAAAACATCTTTGTCTGGTGAAACCCTAATGAGATAGAAGCAGACACTTGGAGATGGGGTTTTGGAAGCAGAGAGGAATTGTGTTAGTAGCCAAAATGACTCCTCTCTAGGTCCTTGTTAGGGTTGGAGGCAGACAGAAGACAGATGAATGTGCTTGAGGACCAAGCGCCTTCCCAAGGGGAGGTGAGTACAATCTCTTCTGAGTCCAGCATTGTTAGACACTGAGTGTCTGTGGACTTTCCAGCTGGATCGGTCATCCATCCCATTTCAAAGCCAAGGCTGGGGAGTCAATGGGTGGAGTGTGTCTGTACTTGCACTTCCATGATGAGGTAGCCGTCCTGCTTTGAGACCAGTATCCAAACCATCACCTCCACACAGATGTTACAGCCTTGGAACTGCAATGGCAGCTTTGGGTGAAGGCCATGGGAGGCATTGTCTAACAAGGGCAGGCAAATCTTTGGGTATTAGGGAGCCAATAAATCGTGGTTACTGTCATGGTATCCATGGAAGCAATGGCAACCATGGGCTTGAAACATCAGCAGAACTTATGGCTTGCATGAATAGGTTCTTCATGGTTCTTAGATAAGGTGGGAAAGCTGATGGGACACTTTCCTACAAAACAGATAGTTTTGGGTGACCTGAACTGTTTGGGTTCTGAAGTGGTGAGGACCGTGCCATAATAGGCATCTATTGTTCTCACTGCGGCTGAGCTGGTACACAACCACAGCATCTTGTTTTCCCCCTTCCCCCTCCAGGAAAGTTAGGATAATGTGATATGTCAACTTTTCATCAGGAGCCTTATTATACAATTCTGATTTAATGATAATATTAAACAGAATATATATCCAGTATTTACAGGGTATCTTTTAGAACTTCTACCCAGTTAATAAGAAAAGGTTTCAAAACTGCAAGGTGCCCCAAACCATAACCCAATCAATGTTCTTGATGATTTATTAGATTGTGGGACTCCCATCAAGGTTCTGATAGTCTAAGTGTTCTAGTATTGTTAGTCTGGGCTTTTTAATTTTTATGTTTTTTCTGAGATAAGGCCTTGATATGTAACCTAGACTGGCTGAAACTCACTGTGTAGCCCAGACTGGCCCCAAACTCAGGATTTTACTGTCTCAGTGCCCCAAGGATGAGATTACAGGTAAGCACCACAATGACTAGATTCTACCTCTGTTTTGCAAAGATTTATATATTTGTTTGTTTGTTTGCTTATTGATTGATTGATTTTAAGTATGTGAGTGCACCATCTGCATTAGACTTGTGTTTTGTAAGGGTATCAGATCCCATTTTAGAAGGTTGTAAGTCACCATGTGGTTTCTGAGAATTGAATTCAGAACCTCTGGAAAAGCAGCCAGTGTCCTTAACTGCTGAGCCATCTCTCCGGTCCCCATCTACCCCTGTTTTATAAATGAAGAAATTGAGGCTTTTAGGCTGAAGTGACCAAGGAAAAGAGAGCAGGGGAGTGGAGGATCTGAGACTCTGAGATTCGAATCCAGGGTTGTTTACTCCTGGGCTAGCCTTCTCTGCTCTACAATGTTACTAGCAGGGCCTTTCTTCTTCAATCTCTCTCTCTCTCTCTCTCTCTCTCTCTCTCTCTCTCTCTCTCTCTCTCTCTCTCTCTTTCTTCCTTCTCTTCATCCTAATGCTTGCTTCACAACAGGACCTCCTCACATCCTGTAATGGTTGGCTTGGGAAGAGGGTGGAGGATGCAGGGAATGTAAGGAAGGAAGCTCTCACACTTCCTGTGCATCTCTCTTTAGAAGAACCCATCAAGACTTTTGGGCTTACCTGCCAAGGCCATACCTTGGACAATTTATTGCCCTGAATCCCCCCTCTCCCCACTCCATAACGCTCAAGTTAGCAGGCGGATCCTGCCACTACAGCTTAGCACTTGCTTCTGCATCTTAGTGGATGCAGACTACACCAGCTCTGTCAGGTCCCTCAGCCACTGTCTTGCCTTCCTTCCTTCTAGCTCAGTTGGTGTCAGGCACTTTCTTACCAGCACACTCATGCCACCTTCTCTAGGGGGTCTGTCTCCCTGAATGCTGGTATCCAAACCTAGGTCATTTGCTAGGACCATCCCCTGCCCTTGACCACTCTAGGTTGCTGTCTTTCTCGAGGACTTTCTATCACCTTGATAGCAAATGACTTCAAGAGTTGGCAAATTTCGCAGTGCTCCGTGGCTTCCTGTAGGCTCTAGTGTCTAGAGGGCTCTTACGTCTTTTCTGCCGTGCTCCATGGAGTTGCCCTTGTCCTTTACCATTACTCTTCCAGGTGATGCAATAATGTTAGACTTTGGCACTCTCAGAAATCTTATCTCCTCCAGTGAAAACAGAGACCATGAGATACGAATCCTCTAGCACCCACGTGGAAACTTCTGTCTTCATATTAGCTCATCTCCCCTGTCTCAGGTGGAGAGCTCCTTGCTCTTGGCGAGAGTCAGACTTCCATCTGAATCTCTGGTTTCCAGCTGCTTCCCTTAGAAACTGACACTCTGCTAGCTCTGGGCCAGCAGTGTCTCTTTCTATCTTGTTTCTTTCACCTTGCATGCTAAATTGCCCTCATTTTTAAGAGAAATGCATTTTCTGTAGTCTTATATTCCCTTCAGTGTTCCCCATGTCTCACTGTTTTTCTTCTATGAAAAATGCTTTTGAATGTTTGTCTATACATTCTCCCCTCCAATAGTTCCCTAGCCAATCGCTGTTTATCTTCCACATCCATCACTCATCTGAACTTCTTAGAATCTCAGAGGTGTCTTCCGTGCCCGATATGAAACTTTCTCCATGTTCTGAGCCAACTTGAATTCATACTCCCTGTCAGCTTTGCTCATGATCTTTTATGTCTCTGACTTTGGTTTCATCTACTCACTGGATGCTCACTTTATGTCTTTTAATGCCAGCGAGTTCACTCCTCCATCCTGACTTCTGTCTTTCCTCTCTGTGTTTTCTTTCTTCAACCAGATTGGAATAGGCATCCAGGGCACATGTAACATCCAGGGCCTGAGAATGCCTGGGGGAACTGATGTGGGATCTGGGGCTGGACTTGTGGGGGCGTGTTTCCCTCTATTGCTCTATATGTTGTTTTGGGCCATCTTGGGGGCATTCTATGGAGAACTGTTGGAATGGACCTTGGTGCTGTCCACACTGTATTTTGATGACATTACTGAAAGTGCCAGGCATCATGCTGAGTACACGGAGAGCAGCTACCACAGCTATGAAGCCAGGCTCATGACAGATCCACTCTCCTCCATGAACCCCCACTCATGGACTCAAGACAGCCCAGGTAGAAAGCAGAGAACCGTGTTCCAGTCCTGCCTTCTTCCTTCTGAATCTAATGCTCACTGATCTTTGTCCATTTAGATCAAGAAAAATCTCTGGTATTCATTTCCTCTTATCCATTCCAGAAGCCCCTGCCTAAGCCTGAGTTCTGATAAAATAACTTACCAACATTTCTTGCCAAGAGAAGCTCAATTATCCAGTCTAGCCTTTATGTTTTAAGCTGATTTTTCTTTTTCAAATCATCAATCTCTGTGTGTGTGTGTGTGTGTGTGTGTGTGTGTGATACATGCATGCATACATGAATGTGAGTGTATGTATGTGAGTACATGTGAGTTTGAGTATGAGTGTGTGTATATATGTGTCTGAGTGCATGAGTGTGTATATGATTGTGGGTGTGTATATGAGTATGTATGTGCATGTGTTAGTGTGTATGTATGTGTATATGTGTGAGTGTTAATGAGTGTGCATGTGAGTGTGAGTATGTATATGTGTATGACTGTATGTGAATGAGCTTGTATATGACTGTGAATGTGTATGTGAGTGTGAGCGTATATATGTGTGTGTGAATGTGTGAGTGTGTATATGAGTGTGTGTATGTGTATGTATGAGTCTGTATGTGTAGAGTGAGTGTGTATGTGTGAGTGTGTATATGTGTGTGTATACGTGAGAGTATGTGCATGTATGTATGTGTGTATGTGAGTGAGTATGTATATGTGTGAATGTGTATATATGAGGCTATGTGCATGTATGTATGTATGTGTGTGTGAGTGAGTATATGTATATGTGAGTGTGTGTGTGCACCACAGTTCATGTGTGGAGATCAGAGGACAATAAATTTGTGGGAGTCTCCTCTCTTTCAGCCATGTGGGTCTTGAGGACTGACATCAGGCTTGGTTGTTAAAGACCTTTACCCACTGAGCCATCTCACAATCTAAGATTCAGCTGTCGAGTGTGATATTGAGAAGCTCAGGAGATATTCAGTCACATGTCAGCAACCACAGCTTTTCTAGTACCCTTTGTCTGTAGTGATGCTCACATGCCCATCTCTTCCAGAACAGCAAGCACTGCTTGCCTTGCCTCAGAAGGCAGATGCCCTTTTCTGCGATATCTTCCTATTGCTTTGTTACTACGCAGACCTTTGTATTTTCTTAGCATGCTTTCCTCCCAATTTAATAGTTTTCATTTTGTGTGTACTTGAAATGGGCTTGGTGTGTTCAGCTTCTCTACCACACACATGCTAGGATAGACAGGACTACTAATTTTCATTTGTATCTATCTCAGAACCTAGGGCGGTGCCTATCATTCATTCATCTACCAATTATTTATTCATTCATTGAGTAAGTGGTAAGTATCTATTCTTATTTATCAGATATGTGTTTGCTGAATGAATGAATGAAGAGTTGGGAATGGTTAGGCCTCTGTTAACTAATGGGTTAAAGTCTGGAAATAATTTCTGGCTGAGTTTGACCATGGAGAAGACAGACTCACGAGACCCATCCCTGCATTGAGTCACTGCCTGACCTTGGCCAAGAGGAGGGCTGGCTCAGGCCTTCTCTGCAGAAGGGAAATGATACATTGGCAAATTCTTCCTGCTCATTTGCTTCGTTCTCTTTTCACTTCCACAGTAGCTGTCAAAGGGTGAAATGCTTTACCTCTGGGGAGTTCCCCGTAAGACAGGATATGAGGCTTAGTGCCCAGGCACACTCTTCTTTTGTTAAAAAATTTTATATCATATTACATATTTTGTTGAGGCTTGGTCTGTTGCTACATATTGTAATGCTAAATTCTATACCCGAAGCTCTAGACTCACGAGGGACTTCGTGTGTTTACAAGCTTCTGTTGTGCAAACCTTGTCCTTGATTTTAAACTACTGGTTAAATAAAATTGGCTCCAGCCAATACCTGGAGGGATTAGGGGTAGGTAGATTTGGAATGACCTGCGTAGGGCAGACTGGAGGAGGAAGAGGAAGAAGAGGAGAGAGGAGGAAGCTAGTGGGCAGGGAGATGGACCACGGGTGGGCACATGGGCAGGAGAAACAGCAAGTATCTGGGGCACACCACTGGGGAGGTAGCCAGGCCAGCAGTTTGAAGAGTAGGTTACCCCTCAGTGATTATCAAAGACAAATAAAACGACCATAGTCTGAGTCTCGTTTGTTTATAAGGTAGTTGGGGATAAGCTTAAATTGGTTGTACTACAATTTTGTTCATGTTTTCCCCCTCCCCCATCTCCTCCAGCGCCTCCACAGGCAAACTGTTTAACTGTACTTTATTCTATCCTTGGACAGTCTTGTAGGCCGAGTAGTATGGAAACCATTGTGCCATTAGAGAGGGAGGTGAGACAACCTACCCCAGGTCTCTGGGCAAAAATGTAGTGGAGTGAAGGTTAGGAAATATTTCCTCTTTATCCTCTGCTAGCACAGGGCAGATGCTCTACCACTGCCATGCCAGTCATCATGCAGGAAAGAGAGACTACACAGAGAGAGTGCAAAGCCAGTGAGGTCCACAGCAGGATGTACCTTACCCCTCAGCCCAACCCAATTCCTTCCCATCCTCTAATCTTCACCTCCTTGGGCCAAACACCAAGGCTCTGGTTCCCTTTCCTCTCTCCATTTCTGCTGCCTGGCTTTCCTCAGCATTATTGGTTTCAGTTCCCCATTTTATGCTATTTCTTACTGGGCTTTTACCTCTTAGGAAATCGTCACAGACCATCCAGACAGTTTCGGTGACATCAGATGTCCCATTTGGAGTAATGATACAGATTTTTTTTTCCAGAGCAATAGTAGATTCTGGGACTTCTAGGAAAATATGTCAGAAAAGCTGACTCCTATTAGCCCCACCCTTGATATTTGTGTTTTGTGAAATGAACTGGTCTCCCGGTTGGATGAGGCACTGGGGCCTTAGGGAGGCCTCTAGAGAAACCTAGAGTCTCTTGGTTTACAAGTTTTCACCGGAAAGCCTTGCCCATTGTGCGTAGCCTTTTTCTCCTCATGGATTAGGGCTCAGGGTACTAGCAGCCTACAGAGTAGGGGACTTCCCTTCCACAAACGGGTGCAGGTTTTCAGGTGTGAGCAAACGCTGGCATTGGTGTCAAAGCCTCGTTTCGTAAACTGAGGCTCTGAAAACACAGGTCACACAGAAAGTGACCTGACCTTGAGCTGTAGTGCAATTGCACATTAGGTCCCCAGTTTGTCTTTTAGGAAGTCATCTTCCTTCTATTCTAAGGTTTGTGGGGAAACATCAGGAATCCCTGGCAAGTTCCTGGCAAAATCTCTAAGCATGGATTCTTGATCTCTCTTGTAATCACTTTTACTTTATATCTCTAACCCTTAAAGAAGTTGCCTGATGGGAGACTGAACTTACCATCACATGCAAAGCTCTTTAGAGATAGCTCAGCATGTCTGGTGGATTGATGAGGGAAACTGAGGCACGGGCATGTGAATTTACTAATCCCAAAGTTACAAGGATACTGGCTGTGCTCACTAACCATCCCAAGGCCACCAAACCATCTGTTCTCAAAGTCCTTTCAGTGTTAATTATAGTTACAGTAATCAGCAGTCATGAAGGATTTGTCAAGTATCTTACAGCCTGATCAAGCTCATTTGCATATGTTCTCTCAGGTATGATACCTAAGATGGCCTGATGTAAAGCCAGCTTACATTAAGATCTTATGTTCAAAAATACCCATGAAAGGATATAGAGACAAAATTTAGAGCTAAGATGAAAGGATGGACTATTCAGAGACTACCCCATCCGGGAATCCATCCCAACATCAGCCACCAAATCCAGATACTAATGCACATGCCAGCAAGATTCTGCTGAAGGGACCCTGATATAGTGGCCTCTTGTGAGGCTATGCCAGTGCCTGGCAAACACAGAAGTGGATGCTCACAGTCAGCTATTGGATGGAACACAGGGCCCCCAATGGAGGAGCTAGAGAAAGTACCCAAGGAGTTGTAGGGGGCTGCAACCCTGTAGGTGCAACAACAATATGAACTAACCAGTACCCCCTGAGCTCGAGTCTCTAGCTGCATATGTAGCTGAAGATGGCCTAATCGGCCATCATTGGGAAGAGAGGTCCCTTGGTCTTGTAAACTTTATATGACCCAGCACAGGGGAAGGCCAGGGCCAAGTAGTGGGAGTGGGTGGGTAGGGGAGCAGGGGCGGGGGGTATAGGGAACTTTCAGGATAGCATTTGAAATGTAAATAAAGAAAATAATAAATAAAAAAAACGGAGGACATGCTGGCGTGTATCTATAAGCCCAGCACTCCTATGGCAGCAGGGAGGCAAAGACAGAAGAATCCTGGGAGCTCACAGCTCAGGTTATCCTAGCAAATACAACAGGAAGCAAGAGACCCTGTATACTGGCTAGTTTTGTGTCAACTTGACACAGCTGGAGTTATGATAGAGAAAGGAGCTTCAGTTGAGGAAATGCCTCCACAAGATCCAGCTGTAAAGCATTTTCTCAATTAGTGATCAAGTGGGGAGGTCCCCTTTGTGGGTGGTGCCATCTCTGAGTCTTGGGTTCTATAAGAGAGCAGGCTGAGCAAGCCAGTGGAAGCAAGCCAGTAAAGAACATCCCTCCATGGCCTCTGCATCAGCTCCTGCTCCCTGACCTGCTTGAGCTCAAGTCCTGACTTCTTCAATGATGAACAGCAATGTGGAAATGAAAGCTGAATAAACCCTTTCCTCCCCCTCGCCCCCCCCAAAAGATCTTATGTTCAGAGAAGCTAAATGCTTGTGAAGAGCATATGGACAGAAAACAAACACAACTCAAGTTTCTGGTTGGTGAAAGTTTTTGCTCGCACACACTCATCCTAATTATAGTTATTTGAAATGAACACCATAGGTCCCCTCCTCTTTACATCCTTCCACTGACCTTTCTGAGCTGAGGCTGGTCATTCAGAGGGGGAAGCTGAGGCTAGAAACACACTAAGTGAACTGACTCAGTAGCACTACAGTTTCAAGGCACTTTCTGTTCTCCTGACATGCCTCCTATGTCCCAGCCCCTGACCTCTTGGGAAATCCCAAGCTGTGGTCATAGGAAGCCAAGATCAGGGTGGTGGCTAGTACCCTGCTTCCTATCCAGGGTTCTCTCTGACCCCAGCTAGGTCTCTGTGGTGGAGGTGGGAACAAGGGACATGCTCTGGCTAGATGAGGGATTTCTTTGAGTTTCATCTTGAGTCCAGAAGGAAGCTGGAACAGGATATACAGCATCATTAAGATAACAACAGTCACCACACAGGTCTTGGAGGAAGACATTGATCACTCATTCATTCCCTCGTTCTCCCACTCGCCTTTTTACTGAAGCCTTATCTAAAGCACATTCTGTGTCGGGCGTTTTGCTAGGTGCCTGGAATGCTGGGAGTTGGATAAGCATAGTTGATGGCTTTTCGAAGCTGAGCCTTGGGTCAGCAGCATGAACTGAATGTGTAAGTTAGTCCAGACCTCTTCTGTTTTACCATCCAGTGAACAATGCCCTTCGGCAGTCTCCAGAGGCTAGCTGCTTTTCCTGTTGCTATGGCAAAATACCTGGCAATGTAGGCAACTTAAGGGAAAGGGGATTATGTGTACTCGTAGTTTGAGGCTGCAGTCCGTCACAGCAGAGAAGGTATGACAGCAGGAGCCCAAGGCAGCTGGCACAGTGCATCTGCCGTCAGGAAGCAAAGACAGACAAGCACTGCTGCTCAGCTCACGTTCTCCCTATTCAATCCAGGACCCTAGCTTATAGAATGATACTGCTCACATTCAAGATGGATCTTCTCACCCCAGTTAGCCCAGTCTAGAAACTCTTCAGAAGACATGCCAGAGGCTTGTCTCCTTTGTTCATCTAGACCCTGTCAAACTGTCAATGAAACTAACCCTCGTGGTCTTTTGTACTCCTCTTCTGGGTTCTGCCAGGCTCCTAAGTGGGCTTTCTGCCTGCAACCTCACACCTCCAATCCAACCTGAACTGTGCTGCCAACACACCGGGAAAGGCCAACCAGACTGTGTGATTGCTCTGCTGAGAATTCTTCAATGGCTCCCCCACTGTCCTCCGCATGACCACAACACTGACAGCTCAGTCATGGGGTGGCACCTACCTAGGACTCCAGCTTTATCTCTCCCCTCATTCTTCATGGACTCTGAGAGAAAGGAGACAGCCCAATGTCTCCCTCTACTAGAGCTGGGACATTTATGTTCCAGTGACCTTTGACATCAGCTCCTGGTCCTTAGACCTTTGAACTTAGGCTAAGACTTGTCAACACTAGTCCTGTGACTGTGCACTTGGGCCACAACTACTTTCTCAGCTGTTCTGGTCCTCCAGCTTGCAGATGTGGTCAGCTTTCACACACAAGCCAGTTGCTCCTAAGCATTCTCTTCCTGTACAACTGTAAGTATCCTTTTCTTTTCGCTTCTCCCGAGAACCCTGATAAAAGCATCCTACATTTATACAGCTTGTCAGGTTGTGGCATTCCATTGGCATCTCTGTTACCTCCTGCCAGGGTGATGCAGCGTTCGAGAACTGGAGCTCTGGTGAGGGGAGTGTGCTTGGCTTTCTGGGGGAAACAAAGGGGCTCCCATGAGACCTGCAGATGCTGGGGGTGAATGACATTTATCTTAGTCACTGCAGCAGGGAAAGTCCACATGCATTCCTGAGACAAGTCTTATGATCACAGACACTTCTGTGCAAGTTTCCGAACGGAAAAAATATCCATTAGCCTGTCTGTCTCTGTTTCCATCTCTCTCTCTCCCTCCTTCTCTCCCCCTACTTCCAGAATTTGTCTCTGTTTCAAGTCCAGGGGTCCAGCCCCAAATTTCTGTTAGTTTCACTCAAACTGGCAAAGCTGGGGCTTGAAAAATTAGATCAAACTCCTGTACAGTTGACTTACTGGACTTAAGAGCTGGGAGTCTCCCCACCTGTCAACTCTTGGGATCTCCTGAACACCTCAGCAAGCTTCCTACTGCTGTCCTGCCCTAGGTACATCCCCATGGCTGTTCAAGGTCCCTCCACCACTGCTGTCCTGCCCTGGGTCCCCCCCACTGCTGTCCTGTTTTGGGTTCCTTCTCCATTACTGGAGGACAGGTACCTCTGTTGATAGCTGCCACTTCCAAAGGACTGTTTCTTTCTGCTGTACACTTTCGTTCACAGATTCACTAAAATAGCTGGGAGCAAAGCTCCTCTCTGCTTTTAATGTCCTTCAACTTAAAAAAATCACTACTTGATGAATAAATGAATAGACAGAGCAAAAAGAGGTAGATCTGACTTTCCCCGCTGCAAGGTAGCCTTGGAGCTGAGTTTGAGAGAATGTTAAGAAACTGTGGCTCAGACAGCTTGTCCACCTACCCAGTCAATGTGGTCTGGAACTCTCAAGCCTGTGGTGTGTCTTTCTGCTAATGCTTATTCTCAATGTCACCATCCTATCTGGGGGATTTTTAAATGTTTCAATCACATTGTTCTCTTATATGTATAAAAGGTTTTCTTTGGAAGAGTTCTTTTCTTCCCCCAAATGTAAATAAAGTCATTTAGCAAGCAATCATTTTATAAGCCCCGCAAAAACCCAAATCGATACCATCTGCCGTAAGTACAATCAGAACGAGCTTTGCTTTTCAGTTCGAACTTGAGGCAGCTTTCTGCACAAAGTTGAGCCATGGGCTTACATGAGGGTGGGGAGAGAGGGAGAAGGAGGAAGAAGAAGAACAGGAGAAGGAAGA